>NW_010972571.1:1684742-1711340 GCF_000737465.1 Haliaeetus leucocephalus | reverse complement strand
AAGTGCATTAAAAAACAAGGGGGGGGGGGGGGTTCATTTATGGATAGAAAGAACTAATCGGTAGTAATATGATTGTTCTCTGTAGAAAATGGGTAAGGTATAGAGTGCTGCCATTGAGATGTAGGCAGCATTAGTCACTGTCAATATTCTCAGAGAGTTCTACTCATTGTGATGAAGCTTTATAAATCTTTGTCATGTCTTCAGTGCAATAGACACCCAAATCTACTTACATTTCAGGTAACGTATTAACATAAATAGCCAAGTACCAAATAGGATATCTGACAATTTCCTTTAAAAAATGGAGGTTAGATTATTAGGTGATACTGTCCTGTATTATCTTCCATTTTTTTCTTCAATGATCAGTGCATACAGGGAAGACAAGCAGATTTAAGAGATGATACTCGTGGATGGCATTAAAAGTAGATTGAATAGTCAGAAAAATATGCATCTCTTAAATAGGGAGTTCATGTCTCTCGTATATTAGAGGCGCTTCTCACCTGAATTCTTGCTGAATGTTATTCAAATATCATGTTTCTTCTTAAAGATATTTATTGTATCCCAGCTGATCATACTCTTATGAGTCTATTCTGGGTCTGATCCTCTTCAGTTGTCAACTGACACAAACCTATTGACATTAAATAAATTCACACTAACTGATGTTTTGGTCCTTTCTCATCCAAGGCTCGGGCACAGCTGTCTCTCTCACTTTCTGTACTGATCATGGCAATGTCTAGAAACTGATGCCCAAGAAGGTCAGAAAAATAACTCCTCATGTCTGGTCTAAGCTATTTTTGAGCGATGTTGCAGAACGTTCAGATTTGGTCCCAATTAGTAACAGTCACAAGTGCGATAAAAATCCACCTACAGTGTCAGTTCAGGATTGAGACCGGCCTTTGTCGTACATTGGCATGTTGATTCTCTAATATTATCTCTTTCTCTCCCCTCCCTTCAGCTCTGTCTTTCCAGGCAATGCTACCCACATCTTAAACATCATGAAATGTCATCAATGGAGTACTTCTTACTATGAAAAGAATATGAGCTAGTGAGTCAATATATTCTTTTCAGACTATAGTGAATGTCTGGCCCCATCTGTCAAGGACACACAGCGTATATCTCTGAGTCCATTTTAGCTTTAAAATATGATTTTAACAGACATTCCCAGAGGCAAAAGGATTTGACCCATTGCTCCAACAGGCATGGGATAAAGGCATACACCAATGAAGAATCATCGACTAAGAAACGTAAATCGATGTAGGCATGATTGCTTTCTGGAAACAAACAAACAAACAAACAAAACCAAACATTTTCTTTATTATGACCTTTTAATATATGAGGCCAATATACCAGGAAGCAACTATTTGATTCAGGACTTAAATAAGATGCAATGATAAATACGCAGAGTAACTGTGTGCAGTGAACACATCTAACCCTGTGCATGCAGAAGAGAGGCAGAGAGATAAGTGTGTTTGTACAATTATACTTATGCTCAAAAGTAATTACTGTGTGGCCTGCACTCTGGGCTAGAGGACAAAAATAATCATGTATTTTTCTATAAAAATAATAAGGTAATTACTATGTAAACACTATGTCGCTACATGGTAATTATTGCAGGCCAGGTTTTGCTCCCCCTATTCATATTGACTACTGCTACCAGGTGAACTAGTCCCCACCTCCCTGATACCAAAGTGACTATTTGGAAGCCATGTACCGAATATGAGTAAAGGTGACAGCCTTGTGTAATTAAATGGTCAATGAGCAATTACTATGTAAGTACAGCATAATGGAACTGTGCAAAAGAATCTCTAAGCAGAGGAGCGAACACATTTAAATATTGTGTTATTAGAGTCAACCTGTCCTGCTCCCATGGTCAGTAACAAGATTTCTTTGCACATGTTTTTTTTTGTTCCCTTTCTGTGCGCCTTTTAAGCAATTCTTGGGTTAAAAAGCAGAATCGTAACAAAATCACAGAAGCAAACGATCTGTTGATCAGGTATGAGTATGCTGGTGGAGCTGTCTCTGAGCAGAAGCCAGCCTTGCACCAGAAGCAGGAAGGACGCTAGCCAACAGAGGTGGGTGGCATTCAAAATCTTGGGTTCCAGTCTGATTTCTGAGAGACTCCCTCTGAAAGCTGTTCCAACTGCTCTGTGCCTCGGTTCCCCAGCCATGAGCTCAGAATAGGTTTATTTTCTTTTTGTCAGGGATGCTATGAGAGTGAAATCCATTGCTTAAATGTCAAGCACTGAGGAGCTGCAGGGACAAGGATCTCATCCATAGGAAGATTCTTCCTTCACCTCAGTGAGCCTCGAATGTATTCATTTGAGCTTTTTGATGCTTGTGATAAATATAATGTCTCTGTTCTTACCTGATTGCATTTGAGGATCTCAAAGCACTGTAAGAGCTTTAAAGATCTTGGTGATACTGTTCCTGCTCTTTATTAAAATCAATAGCAACACACCCTTTGATGTTAGTAGTAGCACAGTCATGCCACAGGCTTTATAATATGCCGAGGAGGAAAGTATATAACTCATGTTTTTTCCAGTCAAGAAATAACATGGTTTTCCTCAGGAGCTACAGGAGTGAACCCCAAGTCCCAGCTCTAACATCAGGTTCCAGTTGGTCTAAGAAGGCAAAACTTCGCTAAGAAGCTTCTTGGAGATTGGTGATGTTGTTATCAAAGCAAGAAAAATTGTACCCACTGATGTCAGTGGTATGCCTGAACCACTACCCTCTGCTCCCTGCACTGGAGAGAGCAGATAAAATGAAGATGAGCAATCAAGAGGCCAAAAACCTCTTAGCATAGGACAGAGATATTATAGTGTCTAATTACCAAACTGTCCTAAAAGGTGTTTGTGTTTTCTGAAGCATTCTGTCACAGGACCATCGTCAGGCTCATTACAAATGTAACTCACCAGCATCTAATTAGTATTCCAATATCTTTGAGCTATGACCTAGAAAGAGCAGAGAGAAGAAAGTAGTAAAAAAAAAATATCTTGTCATGGTGCTAGAGTGGTAGGGCAAATGCCTGTTCCTATACTGTACATGCATAAACAGCTCTTTCTCAGCTGCGATTTAATGTTGCTATACCTTCGATTGCAATTACATTGAATCACATTGCAACAAATCTTTGTAATGCCAATCCCATCTTTCCACCTCATTGACAGCTCTGGAGATGCATCTGAAATTCATAGTAGCCTCATAGCCTATGGCAAGAGAAATCCATGCTGCTAAAATTTTATTTTAGAATTCAAGCTGGTTTCTCTCAGTCTAGGATGCTCTGGTTTTAATCTTTTGCTGCCTAGCACAGTGTATCAAAATAACCAGCCAATATTGTTAAACTGTCAGGGGTCTTCACTGCCGCTGAATTGTACCAGTATAAATAAATACTGTAACTTAAGGAAAAAAGATTCCCTCTGGACAGAATTTTTAACATTAATAGAATTAAGAGGTGAGGGAAAATGTGTATAAACTTTGACTTGACAACAGCTTTTTCCTTTCCTATTTTTCTTTTTTTGGTACAGAAAGAAAAGGCTTGAGTGGAATATTCAGGCTGATTTACTGCTCAGGCTGATAGGGACTCCAGGCTGGATCCCAAAATTTGAACAACGTTCAAAGGGAGAGATATTTAAAAATCCCAGAAAAAGAGATATTTCCAAATTAATGGCATTGCCCAAATGCCTTGGCTCCTTGCACCCCACCAGGAAGGTTTATTATTTTCTGGTAAAATGTTGCTTGAATGGGGAGTGGTAGTCAGTGATGCGTCAGTGCTGCTCTTTGAAGACATTAAAAAGCTGAATGCACAACAAAGAACAGATGTTCCAGCATGCTTTATTTATGCACCCATCAGCAATCTTCCAATGACCACAAAACACAAGCTTTTTTTTTTTCTTTTTACTCCTCGCAATATTATTTTCTGATCAACTCACACTCTATTTTTCCTCCAGCTGAAGTCTTCCGTGAATTGGTATGTGTGTCTGTGTGTGCACGCATTTGTGTGCGAGTGTGTGCCTGTGTGCGCGCGTGTGCCTGTGTATAAGCGTGTGTGTGTGTACTTGAAAGTCTGCTTCCATCAAAAGCAGGCTTCTATTGAACTGTCGAACAGGTGTGGATTCTGCAATTAGATCACATTTCAGAGAGAGAGAGACAGTGAGGGTAATAATGGCGGTGAATTCTTCATAGTCAGATGCAGCACCATAGCGACCAGTAACAATGAAGAATAATAGGTATTAGTATTAGGGTGATTATTTTTAGTTTATAGAATCATTTGATTGAATACTGCCATAAGGCACCGTTAACGTGTGCACAGCGCTTGCCAGCTGTAGAGCAAACTTGTTTTACTGGCACTTATCTGAAATTCTCATCTCTCCCCCACCCTCTCTGCTCACAATTGGAATGAAAGTAGCGATTAGGAAGTGAGATGTAATGCAGATTAAATGTTATGATGGACTAAGATCCTGATAGGTTATTAAAACTCACTTGCATTTGGTGTTTTAAAGGCATAGTGTTTGCATATTTTTCCACCGGTCTACATCTTTTGAAGATAAAACAAAGGGAACATTTTAAAAATCCATTCATAACGAGGAGGCTTTTTAATAGAGAGCTTCCAGATTTATGACCTTCCTGTGTGTGTTTTACACCTGTGTGTTGTAAATACATATTAAGTATGGAGTAACTCTGTTACCAGTAACCGTGGATCTGATTTAAACAGAGCTAAGGCCTCCGCACCGCAGTGGGCCAGATCCTCAGCTGATGTAAACTGGCATCTCTCCACCGAACTCAGAGGTGCTACATAAAGTTGTACCAACAGAGGATCTGCAGCGAGGGGAGAATGACAGCCTTAATTTGGAATTTCCCTGCATCTGTTGGTATAAATCAGAGGCCTAACATTATTGTCACATAATATTCTGGTGTAGCAGAGGTGCTGTGAATTTTTAAGCATAGACAGAACTGTTGATCTATTGTTCCTCTCCCACACTCCTCCCTCCCTGCTTTCGGCTGGCATTGTAAGAAAGAAAGAGTATCGCAGCATTGGACAACATGGAAAATTCCGATCTTTATTTGTAATAGGTCTTGATATAGATGTCCTGTTTTCTTCTTAGGCACAGAACTTAGTTCTTTAGAGACTCTCATAAGAAAAATAACTCTTCCTCTGATGTCACCTGGTATCATAAATATGCCATTATTCCTTCTGCAATAATAATCGCTATTAACAACAATAGTAGAAGTAGCAGTATTTGATAGCAGCAGTATTTGATAGTGTCCAAAAAGCATGCTAATGGCTTCATCAGAGAGGTGAATGTTGTAATCTATTTCTTGTAGACTAAGTAAATAAAGACTAAGTCTCACTCAAAGACTTAGCATGCACTATGTAAATACTGCATTCCAATTTCAGCTCCCTTTGTGTTCTTAATTATAATTATTTTTCGAAAACCATTAAAATATTTTTCAAAATGCCTTCCATGTTAGATCATGGTTGTTTTATTTGCATTTGATCCAATGAAACAAGAATGGCATTATTACTTTTTTCCTTGACGTTATGACAGTGCCCATGCAGATGTTGCAATACCAACTTTTCCGTATGATTCTGAATTGCAATCATACTGTGCATTGACATACTGTTCCATTTATTCATCTGATTGAATACTGCCACAAGGCACAGCTAACGTATGTTAACAGTGCACAGTATGCATAGCCTAGTGTTCTTACTTCACAAAAATGCTGGCAAATGCAACAGTGAGTGCAAACTAAAGATCACGTGCTGAATTTTGGCAAAGGTTGGCGTAAAAACACCTCCAAAAGTTACATCCTGTGATGTAAATCTCAGTATGGTTTATACAAGTCACAAAAACAGCAACAGGAATCTGTAGCATATGCATGCACACATAGTGTGCACTGACACTGTAATAAAACCACTATTGAAAATAGTATTTCACATGTGTCTTAGCTTCTTTCTGTATACAAACCATTCAGTTTTTTTCTGCTATTATTTTCTTAGTTTTTTGTTTCAGTGTTGGGGTTGATGGTTTGAAAGGCACAGTGCTAAATCCACTACATTTTTTTCTTTACACTCTTCAAAAATATGCCATAGTAATTTAATATGCTTTAAAATTTCAATACTGATGAGGAGTTGCATGCCATTTTTTAGCCCACTGAACAAAAGGCTTACTGAGTCACACATAGCCTATTCAAATAGGAAACGCAGATGCCTGCTAATTTATCTTCTCACATAAAGTCCGTTTACAAATCCATACAAGATTTGCCCCCATGTCTTTGTAGTACTGCAACCAGAACGGATGCTGTCACTCAGGGGGGACATGTGACCATTAGTGCCACCTCCTTGGGGAGCTCTTTAGCATACTGTCCTCCACTGCTGTAATTAAAACTAACAAGAGCAGTCTACAAAGGAAAATAAGAAAATGCAAGGAGAGAAACCTGCGTATTACAGCTTGCAGCAAGCTGGAGAAAGGAAGTTGAGGAACATTCCTATACATTCCTGATATGCAGAAGAAAGCCAGATTTCTATGGAGGTTATTGGTGAGGAGAAAAATGAATACATAGACAAGACAGACCACTCATTACATAGGAAGGTTATTCCCAAACCATTAGTTTACAAACACACTGGTTAGAGAAAAATACTTATTTCTTAAAGGAAAAGGAGAGGAATGCTAGATATGCCTTGTTGCACTGATAGGAAAAAAATAGAATAAAAATCCCAATATTTCTTTACTTCTGTCAAAAGGTGATGCTAAAGAAGAAATTAAATATTATAACTAGGGTGGGGCATTTTCCCCCTGAGAATAGTTTAGCCTTCAAATATGCAGTTTGAGGTTGACCACAACTACCCAGCTATTTAGTTTAAATTCAATGAATAGTTTCTGCTATAAAAAGATTCAAAAATAGATGATGAAGTTAAAGCTCTTAAGATACACTGTTTTAGAAAACAATATTATGGCAATTTGTTTTGGAACATTTTGTTTTGAAATGTAGAAAACGAGATTTTTAATAGATCAAAAATACACAAAATAAAAAGAAATTTTATCTTGGATGAAAATGAGGCAATTTTTTATTTTCCAATTCATACTGAAAAAAGGGGGGGGGAAATCTGCTTCTGATCAACTGGAAATATATCTTTACTCCTGGTTTTGCAACTCAGCCACTGAATCAAAACTTGATTATTTATTTCTGATGTGACTTAAAGGTACATTCTTGATGCAGCACACAGCCTTTCAGAAATGCCCAACTCCTGGATCACTTTGAACAAGTGATAATGTCTTCACCTGAGAAAGCAAAGGATGGATGCAAGAGCTGATGAGCATGAGAAGACAAGTCGCTGTTTCTGTTTGCTCAGTTTAAGAAAAACCCCGATTCCACTGCTACGGTGGTAAAGTTCTGCAGCATCTAACTCAAGGCCAGAAAGCAGCAATGGAACAACAAGCTTCCAAAAGTTGCAGTTCTGCTTAGCTAAATCTTCGGTTTCCACCTTATTCTGCCAAACTCCCTTTCAGATTTGGCAGGTGCCCAGTGGTTATGGGGTTAGTGGGGAGTACCCTTGTGAAATGGTGTTTTATGTAGCACAGGAGATATTTATCCTCTAGGGACAGGAGACCTAACCTAGGTATCTTCTTGTAGACATAGTTCTTACAGCAGTTTTTCACCAGTCCTACATATAAACCCAGATGGATAAGTTTGTAAAGACTTCACATGGAGGAAATGGGAGCGCTTGAAAGATGACTGACTTATGACAGGCACTTAAGATCTTGTCTGATTTAAAGAAACTTGTCATAAGCTAGATCCCTGAGAACTGCTGGGCTGCTATCACTATCATAGTGGTCAGGAGATTGCTGGGTTTTCAGCACTCTCCAGATCCTTTGTGCATATGTCTGGACAGCGAGATATATTTATAATACAGGGTACAAGGAAGGCAGCTGCACACCAGCATCACTTCAGGATCAATGCCTTGTACCAACGTCCAAAGCTTAGTAACAGCATAAAAATGCAGTGTTGGATGGAAAGGGACAAGAGGAGGAAGACATGGAAGGAGGTGGCTAATGAAAGATTAGCAGATCTCATGAGATTGTGTGCAATGCTTGTTGTTTTCAGCATTGCAGCTGTCCTCAACACCAGTTTAGGGTAGCTGGACAGTAATATGGAACCAGACCTCGCTGCAGATGATCCCTGAGGGATACGGGGAGAAATGAGAGGTGTATTGGGAGCGCACTATGACCAAAAGTCAGGATGTCTGTGGCCACAATGGAGCTGGAGTTTCACTAGAATTTCACTTCTTCAGCTTTCTCTTTGGTATTGTAAAATAATCCCTGCAAAGAAATAAGCCAAAAGGGTGTCATGATTCCACAAGCAAATGTATTTGTTTACTGTTCCACTTTTCTTTTTTTTTTAAAAAGGAAATGTATGAAAGTAGAAAACAGAGGCTGCCATGATGTTTTTTCTTGATGGAAAATAGCATTGTTTGATAAGCCTCATTGCTTTGCTGGTGCCTAGAAAATTAATTCCTTCTAACTCACAGATAAGTTGACCTTTGGCTGAACCAGTCTGCTGTCATTTTGGGACTCCATTTTTCATTTATTTCAGGACAGATTCTACCATCTTTACTTCTGCTACAGAGTGCTTTATATATCATGGTGTCCCATCAAAAATATACTACTTAATGTGAATAATTGGACTTCCTAGTTGTTATTTTGAGGAAGCACTGCTTTAGTTGCTAAGCAGTTACTTTCTCATTCTAAAACAGATCTGGGTACTGGTGCCTATAGACATACTTGCACTTTATCTACTACCTCCCAAAATAACCTTGAAGCCTCTAAGAACGCTGCAAAAATGTTCTCTATGCCCCAAAGGACTTATATTTTGAATTGAATATTGAATAGTAGAGGTGAATTGGAAGGAACATGCTGAGGAAGGACTGGGTCACAGCAGTGTGGCCACGTGGATACTTTTTTGCTACATGCAACATTACTCTGCTCCTAGTCAGGCAAAACCTGTGCCTGCAGGAGGCACTGAAGGGAGCAGAAACATGGGACAGTAAGAATGGAAGTAAGAAAACACGGTGAAAACAATGTCAAGAGAAAATGATGATGACATCCACCACTGTGAGAAGAATATGCTGTGAAGTTAGATTAAGGAGTTTGCCTATTTGAAGTCAGAGGTGTTGAGTAAATATACTTAAGATGAGCATGAGATGGAGGAGCGGTAAAATACCTGATAAACAGGCAATACAAGCCACCTGGCACTTTAAAAATCTATTATAATTATATTTATTTCACACTAATAATCAAATATGTAGAAATTATCTATATTATTTAGGCTTGTGATGTATCATTTGTGAAAACATGTAATACCCAAAAAGCTCTGACATCACCATGTCATTTGAGAAGTAGCTTTTAGCATCGCCACACATTGTTTTCACAGCTCATGTTATTAATGTGATCTCCCTCTAACAGCTGTCTCATGAATCACCACAACCTGACTCCCTGGCAATAAAAGTGGTAATCCCGACCTGTCACCATTTCACCATCACCACCACCAACTTGGATATCATATGCCTGGCTGCTGTGCTGTGCAGTCTGGCGTGGTGTGCATGTACATCTTGTCTGTGATGATAGAGAAAGTTTGAATCAATAAATCCATTATGAGGAGACAACAAGAAGGGGATTGCCATGAACATATGTGTATTGACATTTAATGTTCCCCATCACACTTATAACCTGTACGTGACCACGAAAGTCGAAAACATACAAATGTAGTAGAAAAAGGAGGCTTGTGGGCTCTGTGCAATAGATCCAGTCTGACACAAAAGCACATGCTCTTTTTACTAGTAAGAGCTAAACCTAACACTTACTGAGGATGCAGAAATCTAGCTCTGGTTGCTATTTCCAGAATACCATTGACGGACTCTACAGAAATCTGGATTTTACCCCCCCCCCAGGGAAATGATGAGATACTGAGATTCCAGTGGAAAAAAAGTGGAAATGGAGAAACACAACAGTTTCTTAGAGTCACTGGAGAGACCCAAGGCAATAATGTATTTTTTTAATCTGGATCAAGAAGACATGTAAACTTTCTTCTCCCACTGAGAGACAGTATGAGTTCTGGAAAGCCAAAAAAAACCAGTCCAAGAATACTCACAAATTTTGAACATGCTTGGGATAAAGATTTTCCTATCTGTCCTGAGGATGGAGCATCCTTTATGTCAGCTGATGTTGGTTTATTCCATCCTCAGGCTCAGCCCTCTGTCACTTACAGGATGAAATAGTAGGTCATCCATATCAAGTTCCAAATTTTATTTATTCAGGAGCAGTTAGGTTTTATGATTTAAGGCTCTTAATGGATGCTGGAAATTTTTGCAGAAGAAAAATGATTGATGAGCAGTAAGGAAACGTATTGCTTTATAGGCAATTTAGATTTTTTTGTGGAAAAGGTTCCAAATTATTAATATAATCCCCTACATGTAAAAATGGGGTTTGAAGTCAAGATATATGATACCCAGAGGTGTACAAACCTGCATACACTGACAGCTTTGTTCTCTAAAAAACAAATACAAGGTGTTTTTACTGGATGAGCAGTACCCCAAAAGTACCCAGTCCTAAAGAGCCATTTTTGGAAAACATACTGTGGTATTTGTTCAACTCTGTTGCAAAAAGAAAGGAAACAAAAGCAGAACAATGAAAGGAAAATGAGAAGATGGTGGGCTTTCCCTGTTTAATAGTACATAATCTCTCTTCCTTCCCTCCTCCCCCCAGCCAGCTAAAGCAACTGGCAGGTGCAGTATTACTCTGCAGATGGACCAGGAGTGGCACACATACAGTTATATATGCCTGGCACACTCATATTTCCTGCTTTATATCACATGCCAGCTAACCAGGCAGTAGCCAGATTTGAGAGGACATCCCCAACAGTTGTTGTGCATGGAGAGGAACCAGTCTACTGGCAGTACACTATTAACCCTTCTCCAAAAATAGACTGTGCACTTAAGCCAGGGCAATAATTCTCATTTTCTCCCATCCTTTCACTGTCACTCTTTGTTTCTCTTCCCTTCCTTGTCATAAAAGAGTGGAGATTGTTTTGGATGGGACAAGTGGGCACAAGTGATTGTGCAGCACTGACTTGCTCCAAACTTTGCAAGGATTTCCTACTGTTCTTCCAGGTGTACCAATCCTAAACCAGCTCCTTTTAGGTTGGAGGTGGGGGAGAATAAAGCAGGTGGAAGGGGAGGAAAGGTGACCGAGGCTCCTGTTACTGTTCAAAATGATCATTGTATTTTATATGAATACTACCTAGCCACAATAATTAATCTATGCTTTCATGGGAAAGACCCAAATTTGCTCATAAACTAACTCACAGATCACATTTATAGAAGGTCTTTTGACATCTAAAGATGCAAGTAATTATTTGGTAGGATTTACAAAACCATCTAAATGTAGATTGAGACTTAAGAGTCAAAGTTTTTGTGAATCAAACAGATTTACAAAGGCTTCTGTCCCTAGGAACCTGAGTATTTTGTTAAATCTGGTCTGGTATCATCGCAAAAGTGCCTATTTTGCTTAAAATCTTCTCCAACACTCTTCATAATTTCTGTCATTTCAGGGGAGGGAAAAGTGTTGCTGTGTGCATCTGTGAAAGTAGTGTCAAAATAGTGGGCTAGGTTCTTCTAACAAAGGCACTGGAAAGCCAATGTCACCAGCTCTCTGCTAAGTTCTCCCTCCAGTGGAAGCCCTGGGTGGTGGAGAATCAGCAGACTGACTTTCAGGGCCCCTCCACTCCCCACTGAAAGCTGTAACCAAGAAGAAAGTAGGTGGATCCAGTAGGGATGCTCACAGGCATCTCAAAGCAAACTCAAGTGCCCTTTATGTGACACACAATCTTTGGAAAGATGAGCTCTCTAGAAGGAGAATATTTAAGGAAATATCATACCAATGCAGGCTTCAGCCAGTCTCAAAGCAGGAGAGATTCTGCTCAAAAAAAATAACCACCACAATCAAAAAAAACAAAAAAAAAAAAGAAAAAAAAAGACACAAAAAGTTTGAACATAGCAATAAAAAAAGAAGAAAACAACAAAATTGGGTTCCTTTAAATCCTGACATTTATCACACCATGGGATTTACTTTTACTGCAGTATTTAAAGGATTTCCTACTCTTAGACTTGGGAATACTGCAAATAGCACAGTAAATTTAACTACTATGAGCAGTAAATGTCAAGATTTTAATGGTACCTACTGTATGCCAGTGGGTTATACAGTCACCCATATGTGTTAACATGTAAGACCTGATTCTGCTCTCAGTTATGTCTGCGTAAACCAGGAGTAAGTGCACTTAATTCAACTGAGTTACCATCACATTAAACCTATGTGAAATCAGAACCCAGGTCTGTATCCAAAACCAAGTTTGGAAGAAAAGCATCGATCTAAATCCTGATTGCTTTCATCAGTTCTTTCCAGAAAAAAAATCCTCATTCAAATCAAAGGGCTGGGATGGGTCATCAGGATCCCATTATTCAGTTCCCACTGCAGGAGTGCTAATCATGTGGGCAGATATTGGCCATCACTTGTTTTGCATTTATCTGTCTTGTAGATAAGAAATGTATGAGGGCAGAGCTGATGCTCCTTCTGTCAGAATAAGAGTCCACCTCAATACACCATCAATTAGGGTATCACACAAAAATAAATTAACTTCTGTACCCAGAGGACTTTTTTTTCCTCTTCAAGCTTGAGGCATATAATATCCCAAACAGCATTCTTGTGCTTTAGAGAAGTTCCTTTACTCCACCCTGCTGTTTCTTTCCATAAAGCAGCATAAAGCCATGGAGGATACTGCAATCATGTGCACCCAGGTGTCACTGGCTGAGGCTGCAGTTGTGCAAAAAAGTGTGCTTAAGTCTGCTTAACAGACCAAAAACGTATTGAAAGACAGCTCTGTGAAGGCAAAGAATCTTCTTTTATATCAAAAGAGCTTTTATCAAAAACATCCTCTGAGGCTAATACCAAAGACAAGCCCCTTACAGTTAACCCTTGCAGAGATGCCACGCAAAGCCACCAGCCTCTACCTGCAGCCCTGCTGCCTCTCAAGCCATCAGCCAGCAGCACGCAATCCCTGTGAGGCTTCCTTGAGACAATTCACTACAAATGTCCGGCCACACTGTAGGTAATAAACTGGAAAATCATTCTGAAGTATCTTAAACTCTTGAAACATGCTGTGGGTTTCTCAGAAGTACTTTTTTTTCTGACATTAAAAAACAGATGTTAGATGCAATCTTGAGGTTTGATTTGGAGTAAAGGATTCCAAAGTTTTGGTATGGCTAACCGCATTTTCTTAGACATAACCCAGTTTTATTACCCAACAGAGGTTATTTCAGATCCTTCTATTTTCAGCCTGCCACACACTAAGTACTCATCATTTTATGACACATAGTTACATGGACTAAGATAATGGTAATTATATCTCATACTTCAAAGCAATTACCCAGTGAGGTGAGGAAGGGCTCCTTCTTCCATATTCCACAATAGAGTATTTGCAGCATGGAGTTATTCACCTTTCTGAGATGCATTAGCTATTGGTCAGAGTCAGAAGCAAGATACCAGATTTAATGGATTAAAGGTCTGATCCATTATCACACATCTTATAATTATCCAGAAGCATAAGTCTTTACAGTAATTAATCAGTGAGAGATTAGTGAATATTCCCAGTGGGAAGATACTAAGTCTGAGAAATAAGTGTAGTTTGGTGATGTCCTTAATTAGATATTGACTCATTATCCAGAATGCTTGTGTTTTTGGACACGATGGTCACATACCAAAAAAAAATTGTATTTGCTTGTAGTCCTTAAACAATATAGGGTGATTATTCCAGGCATTTACCTATGAAATCTATAGACTCTGTGCTAGGGGATTCTGTTTTCAGCTTCTTTGTAGGTATGGATATACATTTTTGGCTGCTCTGGATGCAGTCAAAAAATGGAGGAGGTGGTTGTGAGCAAGGCAGAAGTTCTTACACTCTGACCCCCAGAGGAGCTCCAAATCAGAGAAAACAGGGTCCCCAACCCTGTCACAGGGCCTGGACAATCTGCCAGCGCATGGGTGGCTGGGGACCCTCAGTGCCCTTCTAAGGAAATCTGAAGGACCAGGGAAGAGTTGATGAACACATGCGAACAAGGAAAAATAATTCCCTCAATTTCAGCTTCTGGCTGTTAATAGCTCACAATGCCACATGAAGATGCCATGGGGTTTGTGCTCCTAATTGCCTTAACATCCAGCAGCTGGCCTCTGTGAAGCAACCCAGTCCTCAGGTTTTGAGCCCAAGAGGCCTGCAAACAGCAGAAATGGGAGCCCACTGAATGGAGGTGGGATTTCCTCCTTACTAGCTTCCTGCGTCCTATCCTAATGCAAGGACTATTGCAGTGGGTGAACTCAGCTTTGGTTTTCCCACTGTCATGGGCTGAGCAGAGAGTCATCCCTGTCTATAAGCAAATTCACAGAATCCTGTGTTTCACCCGAGCAGATAGTGCCTATGAGATATCATTACTATTAGGTCTAGCCACATAGTATGTGTCTTTTCCACAAAAATAGAGGTGTTCAATCTTTTCTACCAATATCCCCCTTAATATTACTTTTATTTGGGTTTTTTTACACAGGGAAACTCAAAAGGAAACAGGTTTTCATAAGATTTCACAGCCCCTAAGGAGACAGAGAGCTAGAAGTGTGTCTCGAGCCTCCTCCACGCCTCGTCTCACTCGCAAAGAAACGGGCCAACACTGTGATGAGGTCTGTTAAAGGCTCCCTCAGCTCTTTAGTCGCCTCCTCTCATTCCTGACATTGTGTCCCCTTCTGTGTGCGGCACCATCGCACATTTCCTATACTCCAAATAACTTCTCACTCCTCCCTCAACTCCCTCCTTTGAGGAACCTTCCTTCCTTCTTCTCCTCACCAGTCATCTCATCTCTCTCCCTGCCACCAAGCTGTGAGCTTACTGGAACAGGGAATATGCTGTATTCTCAAAGTACTCTATAAACATGTTTAATAACAATCTTTTTCAACTCTTGATCTTTCCTGGATGAATCCCACTTAATCCTCACTGAGATTTTTATGAATGGTTTTTCCTTACCCTTCAAGGCAACATCTTTCTGCTAATATTTTTATGTCAGCAACTAAGTGGGAGATAGACTGTGGTTGCTAAAAATAAAGAATAAAAGACAAAAAAACACTAATTACTCAGATCAAAACAAAATCTGGAGAAGTGAGTCATAACTCAAAAGAAAGGGAAGAATGTCTTGCTTTTCACTGGGAAAGGAAAAAACTACAGAAAATTAAATTCTGCTCCTCTTACACTTAGGGGATTACTGTCATCTTTAAGTTAGTCAAACTAGATCTTACTTCAGCTCACACTTCGAGACTGCAAGTAAGAAATGAAAATGTCACTAAAACACATACAACTTGCAAGGCAAGAAAGCCAAACAGCTTGAGCTTTACAAATGAAAGAGATGAAATTGCCACAGTACTAAATAAAAGAATTTAATCAAAGGAGAGAACACAAACTACTCTTGACTACGCAAAGCCAGTAAGATAGTACAACTGGTAAAAGGCTGTCTGCTTCTACATTGTGCCAGTTACTGAACTAGCATGCACCAAAATAATTTGTAAATAGATATCTCTTGCTTTGGGTTCTTATTTTAAGGAAAATTTCAGTAGCATGCAAACTATAAATACTTCCGGACCCATTCCTGATGCAACTACACTACAGTAGTTAGAACTAAGTCTTTTATACAGCATTTCATGTTTCAACTGTGGAAAAATACTCTTGTATTTTTCTAATAGCTTAGATATCTGAGATAATACTTATGGATCAAGTTCACAGATGATGTGAAGAATGATGCAAGATATATGTGAGACTTGCCATATCTTACTCCTTCTATAGTTTTTCTTAATACAAATCAACCCTTTCTAATTTACTGATCATTGAATTAATAGCCCTTTAAATGTGTCTGCATGCATGTGGGCATTTTTTTGCTATTGTCAAAGGCTTCATGTAAGTCTTGTGTCCAAAACTGGTAAAAGATAGTATTGGATGACTTAGAAGTTGAAAAACTATTGAAACCTGTTCATTAAAATGTCACTCAAAGCAATCTTCAAATAATCAGAAATCACTTCTATCTATTATTTATTTAAAGGTTTATGGAAAATGACAATTTCAGAGAGGTGGGCAATTCTCTGAGATTAACCTCTCAAGAAAAATAGGCCCACAGCTCATAGATTGCTGGAGAGGAGGCTGACCACAGGCTAAATAAACTCACTTAGCACACAACAGCTATACCCATCAGACCATAACATGGACTACATACTGTTTGTGGGCTATTTATACATGCCATTACTAGAGAGATATGCCTTTCACTTGCTGAATCTTTGTCTGCTATGGACTCAGTGCTTTAACTGCTATCATTACAAATGTTTACTCCTTCTCTAATGTATTATCAAATTGCACCAATTTTCATAATAAAACCTTTGCCCATGATATAAATAGTTTATTCTTACAAATAACAAAAAATAGGAAAAATGAAAATTTTTTTTAAGAGATTATATACACTAGGAAAGATCGAGGGCATGATCAGTTTTAAAAAGAATATGTTCCTGCAACCCAGTTTACATTTTCTGAGACCAGAGTTTGTTGATTTCATTTTGCAAGCATGCAATCTGTCTTTAAAACTAACTTGGGGAGTTCTTCCAAATTGGTAGCTTAAATATCAGCTACAAAAGACTGTCTCATTGTTGAAAAAGAAGACCTCAGTCCTCATGCCCTGTCCCTTAAGCTCTGTTAAGGAAGAGAGCTCTGTAGTGAAGAACGTCTAATGCTGCTTGAAGGCAGGATGGTCAAAGCCAACTTTTGGAACTACAGTCAAGCTAATCCAAAGACAAGGGGTGTAAAGACATAGTTTTCAGATGAAAAGGCCAACCTTACAGGAAAGTACTATTAATGATGTTTTGAAAGAGTGGAAAGGATGAGAATGAACAATGACTGGTCAGATACATGGAAAGCAGCTGTATAAGATATACTCTCCTATGCCTCAGTGAAACAACGGAACAGTTGTTTTATTAAACAATACTATGAACTCTCTGATCATAATAGCAGCTGCTATTTGTATCCCAGTAGACTAATATGCTCTGTTTTCCCTATTAAGGCATGTTAGGGACAGTTTGAGGGCAGGGGGGAGGAAGAAATTGCAATGAGAAGATGTGCCAGGATTCCACATTTCAAACAATATGCTACCAAATACTTTAAAACGAAAATTCTTCATTATTTTGTAGGTATGTTCCATATTACAAGCAACTCATACAAGATGGAGTAGCTTCCTGTCTATATTATGCAATAGGTTTGCTCAGTAAAGGCTTACTTTAAAAAAAAAAGTGGGTGGGAGATGTACCCATAAGTAAGTATCCACAGTTGGGTGCCTAGCTTGCTTATTTATACACTCAGGAGTACACCAGAGACTAGAGGTACTTCCAAGAAAGTACAGATTTGGGGGAAAGAAAGAACTAGCCTGGTAAGAAAAGGAGGCCACAGCTGCCATTTGCACCTGCCAAGTCATATTCACATCTCATCATTTGGTAGAGAAATAGTCACATCGCAACACAGTTCTTCCACCCAAATCTCAGTTCTATTAGGTCCCTTATGTTTCACTAGCCATTCACATATGCCTATATTTGTAGTTATGTGTCTAGCTGCAGTAGACGTGGATTCTGGATAATTATTAGTTTTGAAAGGGTTTTTAATTTTAGAAGATGCAGTAGCAAAAATATTGTCAGATTCATATTCCAATTTAAGTATTAGAATGATGTTTCATTGTCTTTCAGTATAAAAAAATTAGAAGAGATTATGATTTTTTTAAAATGATGCTACTTTGATATGATATTGCAAAGAGAATAAGGCACTTTCCTTTAAACTGATTTTCAAAGCTATATCTGAGATCTATATCTGCTGTTTATGGATCACAACTAACTTTATAGTCATGTATAAACTGTACTTCTGAGTGCTGTAAGAGGTATCCCCTGTCTCACAATAAAAATATTATGGAACATTATATTTCCATATAGTAATGGCACTCTTATTTTACTAGTAGGAAAGGTATTGTACTAATTTAATTGACTAACATAAAAGTCTCACAAGCAAGATCAATATTTTATTTTCTCAACAGTTTTTGTCAATGAAGATTTAATTTCCCATGCAGAGAAGGTGTCTGTATAGCTTACGGATATAAGTGGGGTGTGGTCCTTTCTGTGGACCCCAGAGGCTTCGACTTCCCCCCCTGCCCCAGTCCCATGAGAGCTTTAGCACCAAAATACAATCCAAATTGTCAGTAAGTAGGGGTTTTATTTGCGACCCTATAATAAACTTATGCCTTTACCCAAAATCATATAAATTCTGTATGTTCTAGTTTATGCCTGAACTAAAGACTTCTAACAGTTTAGCTGTGTTAGTTGGGATGTGAAGAAAACATAAGCAAAATGGAAAAAAATATAACTTAGCCTATTTCACAGGTCTGACATCAGAAGACAGATGCTTCTGTAGAAGGGCAAATATTACCCTAATCTCTGTTGTAAATCTAGAAGGGGTTTTTTGATCTTTTTTTTACACCAAACGCAGAAACACACACAAGTTAGCCTGAATACAGCAATGTTCAGAGACAATAAAATTAGAATGCTGCAAATCTGCAATTACGATTCAGAACCTCAGCACAATGGACAGATATGTGAACTTTCCCTGAACCTAAAACCAAGTGCTATTTGAGAGGATTTTTCAGTTGATCTGGGTCAACCACTCATGTTATGTGGAAGCCACTGGCAGTTCAGTGGCCAGAGTCAAGTTTCACACTAAACGTCTGCATTTGCTCAAAACCAAAACTCCATGAAAATTCAGAGGCTGTAAATTAGAGCCAGAACTTCACAAACCTCTAATTAGACTATAATCTGTCCACAGAACAGATTTATTTACTGTTCTGTTAATCCCTAGAGGCTCCTCATCTAAAGGAAAGAAAAATATCCTTCCCACCTGTACTCACAGCCTGCTCCAGCACTGACACCAGGCAGTACTGGCCACAGGTTTTCCCAGCTACTGCTATCACAGGCAAGGAGAAAAAACTGAAACTCATCAAAGCGTTTTAAAAATAAAGTCAAAGATGTAAACGTAACCTTATTTTACAGCATGAATGGAGAAAATAGTAAGGTCTGAAGCAAGTGGGGTCTGATGGAGTTAGACGGGAAACCTACAGCCCCGTTGGCCATTTCAGGGGGTTGGCTCCTGAGGAGAAGGCAGTCCCACGTGGCAAATGATGCTAATAATAAAAATTATTATAATTATATACATAATTACTTCACACTTATCACTAATAACCAATGCCAATAAAGCCGAAGGCTGAAAATAATATTAAAATCAGGTTGCCATTTGCACCTCAACAGCGTATTTGTTTAGCATTCTTTTAATTTTAGAACATGCTTTGTGACTCTGAAGGTGCAGATGCGAGACAAGAGACTGAAGTAGCTGAAGAGCGTCTCCTTTTTCTGCTTTGTGGTACGTAAAAGGAGCCGAAGAAGTCATAAGCCTGGCTGCAAATATATCTGAGGGGAACATTTTGGAAAGCTGGTTCCTAGAGGGAAAACGAAGGAGTGTGGCAAGAACTGACAAAGACCCTTCAACCGCCCGCAGTGTGTCAGGGCCTGGGGGGGGACCCGCAGACCTCGCTGGCCCTGACCAGCCCCACACACCTGGGGGCCCCTATTTCAGCACAGCCCAGGGTCTGCCAGGCCACAGACCCCACTGAGCCTGACCCCCTCCGTGGGCTGCTGGCCTGGCCTGCCCTGGGCCTGGCCCCTCGGCCTGCCAGCCCTCGCAGCACCCTGGCACTGCTGTGTAACTTCCACTTTTGCATGTCGCTGGCAAGTGATAGGGGAACAGACTTGTTCCTTCCAGTCCTTATTTTCTTCCCCTACAGAGCACAAACCTTTAGAGCTGGGTGCCTGGCAGCATGTTCGGGGAAAATGGTCCTGGATGGAGCTGGAGAATGTGATTTATGCAGCTACTAAGACATTCAGTGTCTTGCAACATGAAGACTATTTAAGTACAGTTAACTAACACCTCTACCTGAAAACTCTGTTTTGCCTTTTTTATTCTTCATTTTACATCCTGACACATCACCCTCATGTTTGTTCACGCCAGAGAGAGACATCTTTAAACTACCTGTGAGTTCAATATCAACACGGATTCTCAACCCGGCTCTTAAAAACTCTTTATACCTATCCTCAAAGTTGTATTTTTGTATCCCTGGACTTGATAAATAGCATGTGTGGTGAGGTGGGAAAGGTGTTCATAATTTCTAGCTGAAGTATTGCCTGGTGAAGTGTCAGCTTGGGTTACATAACTCATATATAAACAGACTTTTTGTGGCTGGTAGGAGAATAATTGGTTCACCTCATCTATTCCCCTATCTCACACAGCTGCATTGGCCTCTTATTTCATTATTCAGTAAAGCCTGCAATGACCACCACATTCTTTACAAAATAGCATTTCCAACATTAAGAAAAACCTCAAAGATTAAGAAGATATGGTCAGCATTTGCACCCTAAAATCTCCTCAGGAAGATGCAAAGTGTTTATTGGACCATTACGATACCCTGAGGTTGGTCAAATCTGAGCCTTCAAGGCCACTATCATGGGAGAAAGGTTAGTGTGGAGCTCAGCCATTGGTGTGGGACTCAGAGAGACATTTAGCAGCTGGAAAGCTCCAGAGATCCCTCAGCCAGATGCCTCGAGTGCAGTGGGATGACTTTGTGCATTAAGCATAAGATAGCCTTCTCCAGTTTCAGAGCTGGGTAGACTAGCTTACAGGGAGAACCAGTACAGCATAGCCAGTCAGCTGAAAATCCATGCCTTCCCTTACTACACACTAGCCTTTCCAGGCTAGTAAACAAAAACCTAAGGCATGTTAGGTACTAGTGTAATAATCAATCATTACGACCTCCCAGGGAATGAAGTCAAAAGGATTGAGTTAAACCATTGCTTTCACCAGCTGGAGTGCCCTAACAGTAAGGATTCAAGGAAAGGTAGCAAGGTTCCGCTGTGAGCTTCTCGTGGCATGAACCTCTGCAATACCATTAGTTGCTCATTAAGTGTTTCCTTCTTCCTGTCAGTATGGGAGATGGCAATGTTATCATGTGGAGAGACAGCATTGTCACATGCAACATACACTAATGTGGTGTAGCGGCTCAACCTGCAGGTATTTCACCATCACTTCAGGTAATTTTCTTAATCTTTCTGGGACAGGATGTAGAACAAGAGAGAAACAACTAACCATATCACTGTGATCCCAAGCCTTTGATGAGCCACTAGTGACTACATGTGATTCTTCTTCCCAGCAGAAGGAACAGACACCTGTAGAAAGAAAATATTGAAGGTAATATGCTGCCTGACAGATACAGTTGAGAATTACTGCCATAAGCAATCACATGCTGATACTGTGAAGTGTGTATATGCTTCACAAACAGAACATTTTACCATGAATCCTTCTGCTCCAACATGTTCAAGTCTTCTAAAATCTCTACATACTTATGCGTCAGGCTCCTCTATACACTCTCATTCTCCATTCCCTTGTTTTCCACATCTTCACTTCTTCCTGTCCTCCTTTTCCACAGTGTGAAGGAAGGGACCGTTCCCATGTTTCTCAGAGCTAGACTTGCTTCTGGACTCTTCCCCATTCACTCCTGGATGGTCCTCCATCCATCCGCCATTTATTAGAGTCTTTTCAGGCTACCTATATCATACCATTAAATTAGATTTTTAAAAATTACTCTTGAATGATAAAGTAATAAATATACTATTCTTTTCTTTCTACTTCTCACCTGGACTTTTATAAGTGTATGACTTACAGATTTTTTCATTTTTCCAGATTGTAAAATGAAGACAATATTTAAATTCCCTCTCCTCTTACTGGAGGAACATGTTCTGGAGAGGAGCAACATTAAAAACCTGGATGATACTTGTCTAGAAGCAAAAGCTATATCAGTAGTAGTACTGATTACATGAGAAGGAACATACCTATTGTCATGGTTTAACCCCAGCCAGCAACTAAGCACCATGCAGCCGCTCACTCACTCCCCCCCATCCAGTGGGATGGGGGAGAAAATCAGGAAAAGAAGTAAAACTCCTGGGTTGAGATAAGAACGATTTAATAGAACAGAAAAGAAGAAACTAATAATGATAATGATAACACTAATAAAATGACAACAGTAGTAATAAAAGGATTGAAATGTACAAATGATGCGCAGGGCAATTGCTCACCACCCGCCGACCGACACCCAGCCAGTCCCCAAGCCGCGAATCCCTGCCCCCCACTTCCCAGTTCCTAAACTAGATGGGATGTCCCATGGTATGGAATACACTGTTGGCCAGTTTGGGTCAGGTGCCCTGGCTGGGCATGAGAAGCTGAAAAGTCCTTGACTATAGTCTAAACACTACTGAGCAACAACTGAAAACATCAGTGTTATCAACATTCTTCACATACTGAACTCAAAACATAGCACTGTACCAGCTACTAGGAAGACAGTTAACTATATCCCAGCTGAAACCAGGACACCTATGTAAAGTGCACACATCTGTGAAAACCACTCTGTCTTTGTTCACTTCAAATGTGGAGCCTTTCCAGAAGAGCAAAGGAGAATTTTTACATCATTGAACCATCCTTCTGTTCCCTATCATTGTATAAGAGTTGTACTAGAATACACTGGCAAATCACTAGGACACATCTTCCTCAAGGTCTTTGTAAATACTACTCCTTACATTACCTGAATTTAAATCATAGTCAATTTTCTTACAACCATATTTAAAAAAAAAGTGGATAGAAAATACCTCCTTCTGTTAACCTTCAGCCTAAGGCTTAATTCTCCCAAACATTTCAGAGAGCAATATGAAGTTGTACAAATGTCCATGGAATACGAGATGTCTCTGAGGCCAAGCAAATGTGTTTAAAACCCCAAAGTTTCCTGCATAATTTTCTTGTACTGAATTGCACGTATAGTTTGTAATAGCAAATTATTTCTTCTTTCAGGTGTCCAATCAAAAGTTACGTGAAGTCCCCCTATCCCAATTCCCCAACTGCATCACAGAGAGCAATATAATAAGGCCCCATTGACAAAAATATTCCTTGATTGCAAGGATCGTCGATATCCTGAAAATGAGCCTTCACAACACTAGAGGTGCACTTCAGCTCACTTTGCCAGGTGTTTGCATTGCAGTGATAATTTCCAGCACTGTGCTGGCTGCTGAATGTGGCCCAAAATTGGAATCACCCCCATAGGAGTACTCAGATTGCATAGAAAAACCTGGGCAAATAATAAAACAGACTACCATCACAAGGAAAAGAGCAGAGTACCCTGAATGCAAGCTGCATCAGAGCAAGCATGCAGGAGTCATGCTTACAGCTTTATATAAGCAGAAGTTTCTACACTGATACGCAGGAAACTCAGGGAGAATCTCAGAATCAAGTCTCCTCTCTAGTTCAAATCTGTATTTTGGGGGGGCTTTGGGGTAAACTTATATGCATAAGTTTGCACACATAGTGCCTCTTTCCTCTTTACTGGGGTATTTCCACAAATGCTTCCCTCAAGCTGAATCTATCTCTGTGCATGAGTTTGGCAGTGACTTTCCATCATCCTAAGCAGCTGGTGAGTCCTGGTCTACAGTTTGCTGATGAAGGAAGATTTCCTCCATTCCTCACCAGAAGCACAGCCTAAAGCACTTTAGCATTGGTGTCTTTCAAAGCCTTCCTTTACCTTTCCTGTGTATGCAAAAGGACAGAGAGAGACACAGGTAAGAGAGAGAGGCTTAGCTCACCACAGTATAAAGGATGACAGTATTTGACCCCTTGCAAAACTTAGACCTCCACATAGGCATGTGTGGCACCCCAGATGCTACGCGTGAAGCCCTGCAAAGATGACTGTTCACACTTGCACTGAGTGCAGGCCACCCATCCGCAATGCCAGAAGGCATCACAGATGTAAAAATAGCTGCCACACACAGAGCTCCTTCCACTTCCCCTATTCTCCTCTTCTTCTTAGGTAATCATTGCCTCAGCTGCCCACAGTTTTAAAGGATTAATGAGAGAAGGCATTGTCCTAAAGCTAAAGTGAAGAAGGGAAAAACCTGCCCCTGAATGTGTTATGCTGTGAGCACACCAACCAAACTGCTCCTACTTGCAGTCATCTCAGTATGCAGACTGTGCCTCAAGTCAGAGTACCAGAAAAAAAAGTACTGCCTAAATGGAGACTTGCTGTTGATATCAGTTTATTGACAGAAAGTTGAATTCCTCCTTTCTGCTGCTAGTTAGCTCTTACATAATTAAAAAAATTCCTCTTGATATGATCTTAACTGTTTTGAGCAGTGGTCCCTTCTCCAAAGCCAATATGTTTAAAAGCAACCAGTGATTTCAGACACTTCCTTCAGGTTACCAGTGATTCCAGACACTCGTCCTTCTGGTTGAATGATAAGAAGCTTGATTTTCAGTAGCTACTCTTAAAAAAAGTTTCCAGAAAGTAGTAGCTTTCAAGTTGGGCAGACAACAGTTGATGCTAAAAGTATTAGTCACATTTGAAAATGTTCGCCCTTGTATTACATGCAAATAATGACCAATCAGTTACAAATTACAAGTCTGAGGTTCTTGGGTTTTTTAAAAGTACTCATGCTCCTAAAAATGACTTTATAATTGATCATTACATATTTTAAGGGAGTTGGGGTTTTTTTCACTTATTTAATGTGATTACTCCAGTTTTGACAAAGACTTATTTCCTAGCAAAGGTGAGGAGGCTTGGGCTTATTTGTGCAGGCTGCACAAATCCAGACCCTGTCTCCCAGTCCCTAAGGCACAGCTACACTGCTGATATGGCTTCCCACACCAGCTGCAGGAGCACTAATCCTCAAATTGTCAATGGAGCACAGACACCCTAGAGCCGTCCATCCCAAGAGCTCTGCATGGAGAAGTTTGAGCTGACAGGGTCTGCCAGTTGCTCGCTCTGGGAGCTGTAGCCCATTGCATAATGAAGCAGCACCGTATGTTTATGTATCCTCATAACCTGAAAAAGAGACCATTGCCCTTAATCACTGTTATTTATGATTCACAAAGAAATGGAGGAAATGTGAATAAGGATTATGTGATATGAACAAAAGATGTCTGTGCCAACTGACATTGTCACTAGAATCAAACTCTTCTCCTGCAGTCACTGCACTGCATTGGGACTGGAGGCCTGGCTTAATGCAGCTTGATTGCAGCTGTGTCTGCTTTGGTTTCCTGAAAGAACTTGCAAGTCTAGCATGGTAACATGTCATCTGCAAGCCGGGAGTTTTATTCACAGTTTGCTAGAAGCCACGTTAAATAGCAACATCAGTCTGGAGATCAGCTTCTGCAGCAATGTTCTTATCCTTAAGCCTGTGCAGATGGGTGATTCCCTGTGCTTGCTTTAATGGCTGTGCTACTGAAGACACTAATATTCTAAGACATATCTCTCCAGGGGGCTCTTGATATGAGAGTAAAATGAAATTTGTGTCCAGTTTGCCTGGGCCTCACCAGTGCCCTAACAGCAGGATGCTGTATTAGAAAGACACCCTTCACAGGTGCACCTTTCACAGAAAGGCTGTTAGAAAAACCTGAAACATACACATTATTTAACCAAGCTCATAAATAGCAACTTCTCCAAACAACTAGAAATATTTATGCTTCCTATTTTCTTGGAGTTCAGGAATCTGTGGCTTTGTTACCAGTGCCGCCTGTGAGGTTATTGAGAAATTAATTCTACTGTCAATGTGTATAGACAGAGCTTTGCTATAAACACGCACCCAAATAATATGTATTTTGTCTTCCTTTCCTTCCTCCAAGCACTGTGCTAACAATATGACTCTTTACTATCAGTACAACTTGCGATTATGTAGCGATAAGCAATCCACACTCAATATGCCATCCTATTAGGCAGTGTTAAGTTATTACAGGTCGTATTGCTGAGCCTAAATAAGACCTGACAGAACAGCTCATTAAATCTGAAAAAAACTCAAATAAAAAAAATCCCCTTTTCCTTTTTTTTCCCCTAACTAGATTGAGGTATTTAGCTTAAAGCTCCCAATCACCTTTGTGAGAGCAGCCTCCTGTGGCGCAGGAGTCCCTCACAGAAGGGCATTCCCAGCATTGCATTAACACGGGTTGCATTGGTCCCTTCCCTTAACTGACCCTGCAGAGAGCGGGAGCTAATGTAGTAATTCCTCTTCCAGACCCTTTGGCTTTTCTGGTCTCATGAGCAGGCCTCACAGTCCCTGGAGCACAGATGACACAGAGAATGTCTTCTTATTCCTGCTAAATATAGCACCTTCACACTCTTTTTTTTTTTTTCAGCAAACAAACACAACCTGTAGTGGCTGCCCTTCTTGCCACACATGTCCTACAGCCCATAGACCAAATGGCAGACTAGTTAGTACAGTGATGAAGAAGTTGAAATGCCAGCTTATACCACTCCTTGATTCACAGTTTGCCCTAGAGACAGGGCTTCATCCTTCAGCAAGCATACCCAGCTAT
>NW_010972571.1:1534299-1682232 GCF_000737465.1 Haliaeetus leucocephalus | reverse complement strand
TCTCTTACACACATATATACACGCGCGCGCACACACACACAGACACACACACACGCCCTCATGGGGCTAAAAAGCAAGGCCTCACACTAGCACTAACCTACTCTCCTGGTCTTCCTCAGAAATTGGGAATGAGAGAATCTGCCTGACGAGGTACCTGGAGCTGCATGGTTTCCAGCTCCTTGTGAAACGTCGTGGCCCTGGAAGTGGCATTCCTCAGCAAGGGGCTACAAGAGACAGTGATTAGAAGGAGCGGGTTTGTTGCTGTTTATCAATGCATTTGAAAACACAATTACAGGACCCCAGCCCTTCACTCAAACAAAGATTGTCAGGGAAGCCACTTGTGTATATCCATTTTAACGATTACTCTGTTGAGGTCTTTTTTTTTTAATTTTTTTTTTCCCCTGAGCAGTCTGTACAGATGTTAAGTGTTGCTCTTTTTTTTCTGGCATAAAGAACATTGAGAGTTATTTGCAACTTCCTCCTGAAGGTTTTAATTATTTCACTTTTCCCCCTATAAATTCTTGCTGGTCATTTCTTAATCTCTGCCTTTGCCTGAAGAAGAGAGGAAATTCTGTGGCCAAAAAGAGGGAGGAAGTGTGCACCTTTATAAGGCCACTGGTCATGAAATACCTTTGGAGGCAAAGAAGGGAAAGCTGATAAAGGGAACAGAGAAAGAATTTGGGGGACAGTCATTTTGTGACTGTCCGTTTTCCCAAAGAGCACTAGTTTAGAGGAAAAAAAAAATTAAACCTTTTTAAAGATGGACTGGTGTACTTTAGTCTGAGGTAGGCTGATTTAAGCTGACTCCAGGCTATACATCAGAGGGTCAAAGTCATGCTGCCAGGAATACAGGAGTGACTAAGCTTGCTCTTGGAGTTAAAATAAGTGAGAGACCGTACATTTTTGCTCTCAGGAATACCTGCTTTCTGCTGGACCAGTGAGGATCCTCTCCTGGCCACCAGCTTCCCTTGAACCAATGTAGGTGTCCAGCAAAGACTCCACATGCTGGGGCTGCCTCTGCTCTCCTAGCCAGGCTTTCTGCTCGAAGGGGAGCATATCACCTTAAGAGTTAATGTGATTTTACAGCTCCCCTGGTGAGGAGTGAACATGCTGCATACTGTACATGCTCTGATGCATGCCTTGCCTGGGGGGATCCTGAGACAGAGAATGCCCCCAACTTGCTGGAGCTCACCCAGTCCTTATTCCATTAATTCAATAGAGGCTCGACAGTTCTGTATTTAAGACAAAAAAAAAAAAAAAAAGAAAAAAAAAGGGAAAAAGAAAAAGCTATGCTACCCTACGGAAACTATGATTCTTTGTTTCTACAAGTTAACTAAATGCAAGAGACCATTTTTAATTCAGTATTACTTAAGCAGAAAATAAGTCCCTCATTCATTTGTCCTGTAAGTAGCTTTTTTATTTTTACTAATTAAACAATTGTTTACTTTATAGTGGCAGTAAAAAATACTGAAAGTACTTTTAGCCTAAGGCAACCAGATGCCCCAGATTCATCAGGCCAGTCCCATTTTTTTTAATGGACCTTCCTGTTGTCTGTTGCAAATTGTCCGGGTGCTGAGCCGTTCCAGTTTTCACAGCCCCCTTCCCTTCCTCCCAGACAGCCTATGCTCCAGCCCCGGTCCACTTCCTTTGTGTCTGACATCTGCACCATTAGACACCGGAAAGGTGGGCAGGTAGCCCAGTGGCCACAAAACCTGTTTCATTTCTTGGCTGTGCCCCAACAACCCCGCTGCCCTACCCACAAAAATCTTCCAGGATGCTAAGACCGCAAATCTGGTCAGCTTATTTTAGCCAACTGTACTATTTAGAAAAATTAAAACAATTATTGCTTGCTTCAAAATGTTTATCTGCTTCTTTAGTTTTCACAGGCTGTTTCCTTGTTTTATGGCTAATATTTTACTACAAAGAAGTAATTCTTTAAAAAAAATAAATAAAAAAAGAAAAACAACCCAAAATGTCATTTTGCTGAACCTGAAGCTGTTAATTTATTTTTTATTTTGCATTTTGGGATTTTCCAGGGGGTGCTGACTCTGAACAAAAGGCATGAAATAAAGTTGGAATAAGATGTAGCCATACAATAGGTGAGAAAGTTATTTGTATAAAAGCCCTCTAGAATAGCTTTGAGTAGTGACATTATTGGGAACCAAAGAAATTGCTCGATATCTGGGCTGCCATTCTTCCTCGGGGAAACTGTATTTAACAAAAAAAAAAAAAAGACACAAAGCACACATAAGTGCCTCTCATAATGTGAAAGATTTCTGTTTAATTTTGTTTAAGTGTTCTGTGCTATCAGTTGCTGCTTGAATTAAATGAAAAGCAATTTCAGTGGTAAACTGAACCCTTAAATGTAAGAAAAAATTTCCATTTTCTTTTGAGCTATGATCTTAAATTATAGCAGTGCCCACTAGAGCTGTTTGAGCTCAGGTTGTGTTGGTGTGTTTGTTATAATAAACCCCTTACTTAAGCAGGATTATGACTTGGCCACAGCAATACCTAGCAGAATAAAAGGGGACAGGCAAACTCTTAGTCTGGGAAAGATTTTAAAAAAAACAAACATATTTAAGATAAAATCCTCCTAAATTTATCACTTTAAAGGGGATATTGTTAACATCATTACTTATTAAAATAAAGAGATTTTGACAGCTGCCTCATTTGATCACAAGTACAATTAGGACTTTTAAATGATCCTTGTTTTGAGTCTCATTTTTAAAACACAACACAGATCGTGCCCATTGTCAGAAAGCAATTGTAATAGCTGACTGAAAATCCAATGGTGATTTTTAGTATTTGATTAAGTGAAATAAATTAAGATGACAACTCAATAGCAAAAAACCTTTCCCAAATTATTTTTGCACTGCTTGAAAATCAGCTTCATACCAAAGTAACAGTGAACAGTTTATATACAACCCCAACCATTAGAGCCATATAGGAATCTTCTTGAATATATGCTCTAATTCTAAAAAGTATAATCTTATACTTGAAGCTGAATTTAAATAGTCACAGCTGATGTAAAATGTCCCTCACTGGTATGTGGCAGCCATTTTAGGTATCCAGGTTGTTTTGTTGTTTTCTACTGGTATTTATACAGTAGAAATACAAATACTTGTAGTATGGTGAATCCCAACAGCATATCATAACTACAGTGCAGCATTTCAGAATAACAGGTGATTTTCTGATTTTCCTTTGAAAAGAACATCTTTGGGGTTTTTTTTTTAAATAAGATTAGAAAAAATAAATTAAGAAGAAAATCAGGCATAGAAATACAGGACGGATATCCAAACTTTCCCTGAGAATATTTTGCCCTTTCACCACGCTAAGGCACTTGAAGCTTTTTGAAACATTAGTTAATTCATTTCTCAGTGTCTGTAAGAAAAGTATGAAAAGTGCGTATTGTCCCTATTTCACAGATGAAGAAATTGATATTCAGTGACCTGTTTGGGGCTATTCAGGATGCCTGTGGAAGATCTCAGTATGGACACCTTGCCGCACAGCTCCTCGTGCTGCTCCTTTCTTCCCAAAACACATCCCGTCTCCCTAGGACTGCACAGGACAAATACATGTAATGAAAGTTTATAAAGGCAAAGATGATGCTAGTCCGTCTAATGACAGCATATAGCTTTTTTGTAGCATCACTTTGGGGAGGTATTTCTTAAACTAAATCTGACTACTAATTGTGTAGGCAGTGCTACGGTTTCTAGCTCTGTAGTAGCTGAACTCACAAATATGATAGTTTTCAGACTTTGTCCTCTTGAGCCAAAACTATAGCCTCTAACACTTGTGACTTAGGCTACCTATTTGGCACGTAAGGAAGCAGAACAGTAAAAACACAGGAGTCTGAAGACTTAAAGGTAATTTCCATTTTAATTCCAAGTTACTTGGAATTGTGTTGTGTGAATCCTAACCAAATAATGATTGGGTGAGATTTAGAGATTCAGCTTGAATACCTTCCCACAGCTGCTTACACAGCTCAAGCTGCAACACAGTCATGTCTTTCCCAGTTCCTGCTTTTTGATCTGAATCAAGATCATTTGCCCCATTTGTCCCCAGCTCCATTTTAAAACCAGGCAAAACATACTACTTGCTTCCGGCTCTTAATTCAAGTGCATTCCTGCCTGTCTACATCCCATCATTGACTGCCCCTTTTCTACCACAGCAAACCCAAACTATTATACTTTTAAGGCCCCTCATGGCTATGGATCCCCCAAAGATCATCTCTTCTTCTGCATCAACTCATATATTCTCACCTGGGCACTGCCAGTGATGGTAGCCCTCACTCCTCATCAACTGAAGTTTCCTGGAAGTACCCTTATGCTTTTTAACAGGCTGCCCCTTATGCTTTAGAGGAGTTTCCCCCAAAGTCTGCACAGCCTTTGCTTCATATCCCTTGAGCTCCTGCCTTGAAACTCACCTATGCTGTGATGCTGATAAAGTACCCTACAGTAGTTTTTGTGTTGTGACTTGTCCCTATTATGGTAATAATAATAATAATAATAATAATAATTTCCCTGTTATCTGATATACCTCCACTGTGTTGCGTTCACCTGTTTTTCCTTGTCATGTTCATAGAGCCTCCCTGAAAACTCATTTAACTCAGTGTAAAGGCTCCCACTTCTTTCAAAGGCTTTGGACCAGGCTCCTAGATGCTAAGTCTCTTCCATTTTATAGGCACAGTCAGGAGCACGGTGGGGGCCCTGTCCAAGTAAATTGTACACCTGACAACATTTTACCCTTCCTCCAGCCTGCATCTCCATAGTAGCTGACTTCTTTTGGTCCTGGGTGAAGGGTAAAGACCTGTCACTGAACACTATTTTTTCATTTAAAATTAAATTTAAAATAAAAAGAGTGGTTCTTTAGACTTTGTTTTGAGGACTCTTAAGCTTTGTTCCATGGCAGATCTCCTTTTATCCTAATCCATTTATCCATTTCTGCTTTAAATACTCACTTAGGTAGTCACTCAACTAATTCAACTAACTTTTTGAATTAGAATAGCCCCATCCCATGGGCATTTGAAATCCAAAGAACCTACTGGACTTAGATTTTTTCCAAGACCTACCCCAAAACACAAACACAAAAACTTCTCAAACCTGGAGACGAAAGAGCCCATTTGTGGCAGTGACCTCATTAAGCACAGAGGTGTAGGACTGTGCAGACTCACACAGAGATTTCTATTTAAGTTACGACACTGATTCCATATTTCTGCACCAAATAGTTTGAAGGAAAGGTGTACTTCAGATGTTGGTGGCAAAATGGGAGGCCCTTGTGCAGAGACAGAGAGGACCCACTTCCATCACCTCCCTGTTCCAGGCAGAGGTAACCCAGAAAGGTCCTCCTTATCTCCCTGTCAACCATCAGAGAAAGAATAGCAAATTTTAAAATAAATTCTGGAAGAGTTTGCAAGTTGGCACAAGAGCCTGTAATGGCTCTAAACCTTTAACATTATTTTAAGGCTATATTTAAATATATATGTGTCATTTAAAATAACTCCCATGCCCTCCTCCCATTTGCTATTATTCATTTCAGCACCGATGCAACAGCCAAATGGTTTACCAGCCTGTGTCGCTAACACTTGCATAATAACTTGAGATCTCACAACCCCTCTATTTATCAAGCAACAATGTTACCAAAAATAACTATATGCATAGCTATAAGGGGAGTTGGGGAGGGGGAGAGGGGGAAAGGGGATGGGGAGATTTGTCAATACAATTTGAAACCTGCAATAAAGTGCTAGCGTTGAAGCTTTAACAGTGTGTAAGTCACTTTTCCTGGTGGGGCACTTCTCACAAGGAGGAGCCAGAAAAAGAGGGGCTGTGCAGACCCTTGCATGCCCTTGGAGAGGTGCCAGGACTGCCAGGTCAACGTGGGGCTCCAGAGCAATGCCACTGCACATGCCACTGCGACCCAGTAGCAAGTAAAATGGGGGAGACTTCTCAGGCAAGATTCGCAATACAGGCGTAACAAACCCGCAGAAGCCCCTTCCCCACCGCATCTTCGCAACCCAGCAGTAATCATTATTTCCCTTGCTATGCACCTATTCTTAACACCATTATTCACAGCATATTGATTGGGGTTTACTGCGAAATGCAGTAGGTTAATCAAGAAGGAATGTCACTGTTGTGTCCATTGTCCACATACTGTAGAGTGTTTCTCGTGTGTCTGTGTCTGTCTGCGTGTGTCTGTGCGTGTGTGTGGTTTTTCTTTTCAAAGCCTGAGCATTCCTGGGGGTGGGAGGGAAGGAGGAAAGGAGGCAGCAGCTCTTTAGAAAGGCTGCTTCATCTGTGAAGTTTACAAAATACCATCAGCATTGCTGAACTAATGAATAACAAGAATGTGTTGTCTCTAGCTTTTATGCAGACTGTTCTGAAAAGATTCAAAACTGTGTGGGACCTGCAGTGTTGATCTGCCTATTCCAGGTACAGCTTCAATGATTTTTATCTCAGCTTGGAACACAGAGTGTGTTCTGATACTAATACTGATAAAAGCATAAAGGCTGATGCCATCTGCCATGGCAACTATCAAGATGGCAGCTGCTTTTCATCAGCTTTATCTGAACTTTACATTAACGGGAATTCAGACACTGTGGGTGCGTTTTCAAAAAGGACATAAAAATGATAGCACTCCTCTGAATAAAACCAATTCGTCAAATATCAACCTACTCTCATGTCCTTTATCTTTCTGGTAAGAAAAAATGAAAAGGGGGGGAAAATTCCATGTGTGCACTCTTTAGATCACCTTGTCTCTTTATCAGCCCTAGTCTCTGATGCCAGTGATATCAGGCGCTTCCACTCACACAGAAGCAGCAGCAGGGCTGCAACCCTAAGAGGCTCCGACTTTGAATCCCAGCACTGGCATCGCTGCTACAAATGGGATTCAAATGTGCGGTGTCTGAGGGCAGTGCAATCAACAAAATAGCATGCTAGTGTTCAGAGCCTACCGCAGGTAATAACGGAGGCTTTTCCCAAAGAAAGAAAAAAGAAAAAAAGACATAAATAAATAAAGGAGGGGGGGAGAAATAAGGAGAGGAAAAAAATGTTCTAGTAGTAATTCTAAGGGGCTTTTTTTTTTCCTCAGCAATGGTTTACAGCAGGTACACCTTCTCCATGTTCATTAGCAGTGCTAGAACATGACAATTCACTACAGAAAAGATGCTAATTGCAGCATGCAAGCTTTGTGTTGCTGGCTATAAAAGTATATATGAAATATAAATATAAGATGGTAGTATACTAACATATTAGAATGCTGTTACACTTCTACTGATTTTGCTATTTTCCAGAAGGTTATTTTCCCTGAATTTTTTCCTCTGCTAATTAAATCTTTATTTGATTTATTTTTTTTTGTTTAACTTAGCATCTGGCTCTTTCCTTCTCAGAATAAATTTTATTGAATTTTAAGTAGATATAGATATATAATGGATGTATATAAAAAAAATACAGAAAACAATGATGCTAAACTATACATACACTGGAATCCAAAAATTTACAAAACGTGTTCTCAAAAGAGTGTTTGTTGCTGCTACAGATTGCTTTGGCAAGTAAGACAGAAATGCTTGAATGTTAGTGAAAGAAAGCCTAATTAAAAAGCAGAGATAGACAGAGAAAGCAAGTTAGACATAAAGAGGACAAGGACCAGAGACTGGATTGTGCAAAATACTGAGTGACTTCAGCTTTCCAAGAAGTCAGTGGCAGTTGAAGGAGCTCTCTGGCATCACAAGTCAAGCCCCAAGAGACCAAGTTTACTCAAAGCAAGAATAGCAGACCAAATCACCAGCTATTGTAAATCAGTTTAGCGCCACAGCGGTCAAAGCTAGGGCCTGAGCTGGGCCAAAGGCAGTGGCAGCTTGCTGACTATTTGGCCCAGAAGCTCTGAAGGTTGACAGGAATCCACAGATCCCCATCTAAATTAAAATTATGAACTGTATTAGTAATGATGCTGTCCATGATAAAATATTTTTGTTCCTTCTCAGTATTTGCATCTGGAAAAAATATTATTAAACACCTGATTCTGCCACAACAACATGGTTGTTGGAAGCCAGGGAGGAGAGAAATGGCTGAGACATAGAAAAGAGATTATTACATTTTCCCTCTGCAATCCACCATTTCAAATATGCACTCATTTTCTCTTTCTGTTGTGTTATATACTAAATGAGGCCAGTAGGCAGGGTAAGACAACCTTCATTTTTAACAATGTGAAAAGCAAGAGAAAAAAAACCTACTAAATTTCACTAAAGCAACTATGTAGCGTACAAACCCCAAGCTTTCTTCAGATTTTGTTTTCCAGTGCTTCCAGTCCAACCCAGATCCTCAGTTACCGCTAGGACACTGTTGGGGCACTTAAAAAAGGGAGTTCTGTAAATTCAAATGAATTTCATTTCAGCAAAATGCCCCTCCCTAAAACTAAAACTTAAAAAATGTTAACTGATATCTTTGTTTAAGGTCTTGTAGGGTGATGAAAAGCTGCAAGCCCCAGGAGACCACACAGAGGTCGTCTTGTCTTCCAGTAGCTTCCTCCAAATTATGTTTAAGATACCTTGATATACCTAGAAGGAATATGAAGAACTTGAGGAACCTGAGTAATGAGGAGCTTGAACTGCTGAAACTTTTGTTATCCTTACTGCAGGGACAAGAGATTTTTTTGCCTCAGAGCCATCAGTCCCATGGCATTTTTAGGCACTAAAAACCCCTAAAAAAAAAAAAAAAAAAAAAAGGAAAGAATTGCCTTGCACTAGAAAGTAACAGCAATAAAACAAAAGCATAGAAAGAAATTGAAGCTAGGAAAGGAAAAGCAGAGCTGACACCACGCAGACTTTTAGGACACAATTCTGTGTGTGAAAAAGTCGATTCACCTCTACCCCTTGCAAGAACATATTATTAATGTTTAATGCCTACAGCAAAAGATAAACATTTTCTGGAATGGGGTGAATGAAAGTGTACGCAGAGCCACCACATTGCTCTGTGCTGGATGCTCTTCTTGGGAGCTACGAGGGCATTGATTTTTCAATAAAGAAAGCAACAGGGAGAATTTTAAGTCTTACCAAAAGAGGGACAATTCCATTCTCTAATAAACCCACCTTCATAATCCTTCTCATTATTTATGACTCTATGGGTTTACTGTTGCCATCCATTGCTTTTATCATTTGAAGGCAACCAGAGTTTTGCCATTAATTTCCAGGCAAGCCGGAGTGGTGAAAAATGTCATAGCTTCTGAAACATTTTTTCCAGCACAAAGACAAGAGAAGTAGTTCTCGGATTAAAGTGTTCAGAAAAGACCTCCACCCACCCCCTCCAGCATCCAAAATAATGATCCAAAAGTTGTGGCAGATAAAGCATTAAATCAGCAGTTGAAGAAGCAAACAAAATTATTAGTTGTGCGAATGGATCGTAAGCAGCTATCAGATTATTGGAATAATGGGTACAACACTGAAAAGGGTATTAGAGAAACTGAAAAGGTGCAGCTGAGGATGGCCAAAATTATATGACAACTCAAAGACCTGAATTATTTGAAACTTTTGAAAGAGTTGCTCCATGTTCTTCAGTAAGGAAAATAGACAAATTAAATACAGATGAAAGCAAAGCAGAATGGAGAAGTCTGTTACCTAAAAGAAAAGACTGTCAAGTTGGAAAAATTAAGTCAGTGAGAAGCAGGCTATTAGAAGTGGTATGATTAAACTCTGTTAAAGTCCCTACAGAAGTCAGTGGAGTTTGCCACTAGCTCAGTATATTTACAATGTTGTTCCTGGGGTGGTATTTCTTCAAAAGACAGAAGAACAAATGTATAGATTATGTACATTAAATATTACATGTTGCACAGTCTTTACAAATTGTAAAGCAGTTAAGTATTTGGAAAAAAATATATATGAGAATAGTATTGGTAATAAAATTATTCTGAAATCATTGAAGGTACCTTGGTTTAGAACAGTAGAGGGACTAGACCTGCATGATGAAACTAAGTATGGACTTTTCCATTAAAAAATAACAATACCCCAGTAGATACATTATCACCTAGTACTCACAATGCCCTATCACTAGAGCACAAGCTGCTGCGATATATTTCATTCAGCTTCAATGGGCCAAATATTAAGTGGGGTTTAGGTAACCATCTGCATTCTTTTGCACATAAATGGCTTTGAAAATATGGTGCAGGTGGCCCAGGTCATTCTCCTGATATACGAGCTACCTTGACAGCATGCTCCTTAGCAAAGACACAAAGTGCAGTAATACATGGACATGCAGGACTGAGCTTTAAATTAAGGCAGATTTTATAGACTTTTGTGGTTCAAGTTGGAGATTTTGAGATGCAACACTGTGCTGTTTTCATTAAGACACTGATAAATTCTATTTATGCTTACTTTTTTTCTCATCTAAATTTTAAAATTGTAAGATTTAGTGCAATATGCAGGCTCAGAGAAGCAGCAGCCTGCAGGTCTCTGCAGTATCTCATCCTTTCACATAAAGTGGCCTTTGACCTCTGCACCTCTGCCCACAGCCTTATACAATGTCAGGTCTGTTTGTATGCAGCAAGGAGTCTCATTCCAGTTCAGTGTGACTACGAGCACAAGGAAGTATAAAATATTGCCGTCTATTATTAATAATGGCAAAAAAACCTGACGCTTGGCATCAAAATTATTTTGACATATTGATATTGCATTGTAACTGTGTCACCAAAGGTGGGGCTCTGCATGTTCTTTCCCTTCAATTAGTCTGCAGTTGTACTGGTCTGGTAATGGGGTTACACTGAAATTGCTTTCCCCATCCTCATCTTATATTGTAATGGCATTGGAGCAGGGTCTTCACAGACATGCCTTGCAGTCATCATTCATCATTGTGAAACTGGTATTCCGCTAAATAAACTTTCTGGGACTTTTTAAATGTGATACGAACTCATCATTCAAGAGAACTGAAAGTTGGTTTGACATGGAAAAACACGAAGAGAAGGAAGTTGGGTAGCTGTTTTGCAAATGCAAATATTGTGGCTGCTATGAAACATTTATAGTTCTCAGGGCCTGAGTTCACTTAAAAGATTAAAAACTTAATCCTGAAGTCTTTTTACAGGGGAGATACCTGAGTGTCACACATATTATATTTGATTTCATATAAAATATTCCACAGCTTATTTTGTAGTTTGGAAAAAAAGGTGAAAACATAAGTATGCTTACTGGTCATTGAATATATTACTAAGCAGACTCCTCCTCACACACACACACACTCCTTGTGAGGGCATGACTGCAATGGCTCTGAAGTTGGACAGGCCCACTTTGGGTTTCATTTGGAGGAAACGACTTGTTTCAGTGCTTCCATGAATCAGATTTCAAAGATTTCTAACAAAATGCTGCAAGGATCAAGTCACTTAATTTCCTTAGAAAGCTGTGCTTTATCTGTATCTCGTCCATATGTGTGCACTACTGAAAAATAAAGCAGAAGGTATGTAGTAAAAGTTTAACAGTTATTCTGTATTTATCTGATGTGGACACTTCTCTGCACAAAACCTGCCCTTATGCAGTCCAGAACTCATTCAAAACAGGCCAAATTTAATTACTCAACAGGTGCTCTGCACTGGGATAAGAGCACCTATCCAGGACCTTGCAGATAAGCTGTTCTAGCATGTTTCCCTCGATACTTGGCGTGTTCCATGATGAAAGACTACCAGTGGATTTGGGGTTCAATATCTCTTACACTTACACACTGTGTTTTCTAAGGAAGGGGTCTCTGATTTTTTACTCAGGTGCATTTGAGAGGAGAATCAGATACCACAACTGAGACTCAAAGCTGTTACTACAAACAGATCTCAAAATCTTAGTGCAATTCCTGCAGTGATGTAACTCAGTAGAAATGGTGGCCAGTGTTATTGCTGTTCTATGTCAAGGTCAGGGACTGTGCTCCAGGGACCATGCACAGTCCCTTTCCATGGGAGAACATGGAAGGATCAAGCTTGGTCCTACAGTGCAGAAGATCATAGGCTGGACTTGCTTTTCTCAGGCATTGCATTTGACAGGTGATGGATGATCATAGATGATCATAAGAGGAAAAGGAAGGCAGAGCTAGAAGGGGCATTTAGTTATGCATGGTGGACTGGACTTCCCTCACCTTTGGCACTTACTGCAATGAACGGTGGCTCTGCAGCCTGCGCTCGGGCTGGGTTGAATCATCCTGACTCGGTGGCAGCATGCACTTATTTCACGTGTTTAAATGAATGGCACAGCGTACTGAACCATGAAGAATTAAAGTAGTAACTTTCGACAGTTTTCAAGGAAAAGGTGCTGTTGGTAGCAGAGCAGGCTAGCAGCAACAGGAGAAAGAAAAAAAACAAGGGCAGAATGCACCATTTCCACAGGTAATTTGATCACAGCCCCAGGAGCACAGAGTACTTGATGTTACCCCAGACTTTGACAGGGGTTTTTTTGGCATTCCTGGAGGAGACGGCGTAGTGAGCCATGACTCACATCACCTGCCCACCATGAAAACTGCCAAAGCCTGCTGCAAGGTTTAAAATCAATAAGTGCTTGTGTCTTTAGGTCACAAACATTTTCTATATCATTTACATAAAGAGTCCACAACAGAAGAAAAAAGAAAGATGCCTATTTTCCCAAGTTATTGCAAAAATAATTGAACAATCAAGAGGTCTTTCACCTGTTACAATGCACAGACAAAGTAGAAGTTATTTTTTTTTACTGGTAGAGATCACGCTGGGCCTAGAATTTAAGATACAGATTGATTGATCTCTTTAATCTAATATTTGTTCATGGGGAGGCTGTTATCTTTATTGTGGTGACACCTGCTAGTGTCGTTATAGTTAAAGGCTTACTGTATTTCTATTATAAATGCTGGTTTGGGGTTTAATATATCAGCAGGTTTGCATTGCATTGGGCTAAACACTGGCCTAGGAGTTGTCAATCCTAAGGCACACAGGCAATTTTTTTAAACGCAAACCTGATTCTGTTTAGGGCTTTTTTCTTTAATAGAATTGCTAAAATACTGAGGGAGGAGAAAACAGTTGAAGTAGCATGGATTTCAATAAGCAGCTGATACAAAGTCTCACTCTCAAAGCTTTATATTCAATACAAATTAAAATCAATGTGTGAAGATGCTGTCACCTGACTTGACAAACAGGCCGATAAACCACCCAGAGATGTAGTTTCAAGTGATGTGACATATCTTGTGGTCTACCGAGGCCAGTTTGAGCCACCTTGCTAAAATAAAATGGTCCAAATGCCAGCAGAGCTAGCTGCTTTAGGAGTGCTCTGCATAAGGGAACGCTCTAGTGGCACAGACGGCTGCCTCAAATGCACTAACTGCTGGTAGAGGGGTAAGAAACAGTAAGAAAAAAAATGAGTAAATGTTCCTGTTTGTTGAAGTGGGTAAACTGTTTGCTGTGCAGTTTAGTTTACTTTGAATCGCACCGCTGGGGGTAATGTTGTGTCACTTGGAGCATAGAGTCATGTCAGTCGGGGCATTTCTGGCATAGGCAGAGAGACTAAAGGGGGGTGGACCTGGGGCTGCTCTACGTTCTGTGAGGAACTACAGCAGCAGTTAGTTTCATGTCACAAGAGGGTAACAAAGGCACCCTGACGCTAATTTGGAACATCTTTCTAAGAAGTAGAATAAATGATTCTAGGCGAATCACCATGCTGACATGGAAAATACTACTTCCAGGACAAGATCTAGCTTTCTTAGTCTTCTCAATTTTTCTCTTTAACTTAAATTTTCCAAGTTCCCTTCCACTCCCATGCCAGTTTTCACAGCTCCACTACGTGCGTTTCCACTGTCTCACTCCATTTCTGCAGAGCCCACTATCCTCTGTCTTTTTACAGAGATGAGCAGGTCTCAAATATGATAATATGCCACATGGTAAGAAATTCTCTCTAAAAAAGCTGGCACCTACATTCTGAGTACAAATCACGTGTGCTTATCTCACTTTCATACACTGTGTGGGTGCTGGTGTATATGTGCCCACACAGATTCGATGGGCTAATAGCCAAAACTTACCCTCTCCTTGGGATCTTCCTCTATTTTTAACTCAGACACACCAAATACAGACTTGAGCCTGAGCTTTCCCCTAAACTGGCTACCTGTAAGGATCACTCCCTAAACTCCTCTCCATAGCCCTTCCCTGGTTTTGGCACCTGAGTTGGTGGTCAGGAGACCTGCCTGACCTGCTGCCAGGATGAGTCAGGCATGGGAATGTATCATCACGCAGGTCCTAGCACACCATTTGTTTTTGCACATGTATCTGCAATTAACTACATCCATTTTACATTCAAAACACACAAAACTGGGGAACAGAATACCACCAGCTCTGCAGAAAATGTCATCCTCTCTCATCACCCCTACAATATAACTCACCATTTATCTGTAAAGGGTGGATGAAATGGGAAAATATTTCACCCTAGACTATGTATTATCTTGTTCTACCTCTAAATGAAATAGTGTATTCTTCCCTGTCATTTTTATGTTTTTATATGTACATACACACACAGTGGTGCACATGCCTATGTTTCTTATATTCCAACTGATGAACTAGATTTTTACATGCTTTTTACCTTGTTCTGTATCTTCAGATCTTCCTGTAGTTTCTACTTCTCCAGGAATTTCACCAATTCATCACAGTGAACATGGTTATTTTTTAATTGCTATCCATACTGTAGTAAATATAAATGACAAAAATCATCAAACATATGTTGCCTAAGTTGTATAAATATGCATATATGTTAAAGATGTGGTAGCAGGCAGGTGCACAGGAAATCTTCATAAAGTTAACAGCTACTGCAGCAATAATAAACTGATGTTACCCTTTCAAATGCTAGTCAGGATTTTGCAAGCATTAGCCACCACCGTGTGATTTGAGCAGTGCCACTAATACAGATATAGTCAAGCTGGCAACTTCTCCCCCCACCGTCTCCCCCTTTTCTCTCACAAAGAAATAGAATGTGTTTATTAAAGTATAGATGCCATTTTCATCTTGCAACGTTAACTGTGTTGTCTGTATCCCAAAGGTACTGAGCCAGTCAACGCAAACAGCTGTGCCACCTACTTGCAACAGTTGTACACCCACCACAAAGCACGGGTAGGAGGAGCAGGTTAAAGCGAACCGTAAAGCTGCTAGTGTACCTCACTTTGCAGTTTACCCATTAGCTCGAGGGAAATTTCATCCCTTTGGAGAATATGCATTGTATGTAGAGCTCATAGCACAGAGTATTCTTTTGCTCTCATCTCCTATAAACCACCTACTGCATTTTTATGTTCTACAATCACATACACCAAAACAGTGTTTAGCAAATTAACATCAAGCTAAATAAAAGGCATATCAACCAACTTAGCAGGCAGCTTTTAGATGCTTCTGTACTGAGGATGTTGGGTGATCCGTAGGCTAAGATAGCTGTATTTCCCTCATATTCTCATTATTTGCTTTCAGTATAATTGGATGAGTTTAACAGGAAAATTAATTCATTTTCACAGGTTTTATCAGTTGCCCTGATTACTGCAACATGAAGGAATAAGGCAAGCTGATAGAGGAAGGCACTGATTCAGCACATCTCCAAGGGCAGCCTACACAGACAGGATTTCTGTAGAAATCCCACGGTAGGACAAAACTGCCCTTCCACTCCATCCCTGCATGAGGTGAATCCTCAGCTGCAGAAACTCTCTGTGCACAACCACAGACAAGTACATTGCATGTTTGTGCATGCATGTGTGCGTGTGTATGCGTGTGTGTGTTGGGGAGGGGAGATGGGGAATGCACATGGTTGCTTGTGTGTGAGTGCAGTGGATTTTCGACTTCCACCACAGGTAAATGGCCTTTGTTTGCTTTCTATGAGAGTCAATGTAAAAGCTTCTCTTCTCCTCTGCCTCAGGACTGAAGTCCTGCCCATCATAGGCCAGCTATGACATATTTCTTCAGCGCAGCTTTTGTCTCTGAGAGGAGACGTGACAGGATGCAAAGAAATAAGAGAAGCAGCACATGTATATACATGCATTAATGCAGTCATGCAGCTGTCCAGTACTTCTAGGTCCTGCTACCTCTAACAGCAACAGTGTCTCACAGAGAAATATAGCAAACCAAGACTTCCCTACTACCATTAACATCCACAGCACAAACAAAACACCTGCAGTTTTCCAAAGTGATGTTTATTTGAGGACAGTATCTACGTATCAGTGGATGCCTAGACCTTGTAATCCTGATCCTCTGATACAATAACAGGAACACAATCAGTACTAAGTGTTCATTTAGAAAAAGAAATGCTTTTAACTACAGCACAATTAGTTGTGAGTTTCTTCGTGCCTCTTCAATATAATTAACTGGGGCTTTATCTTACCATTATCCTTGTATGCATTAGGGACTCAAGCTAGGAACTCCTTCCTCACAGGACTCTAATATACTCTTATCTTTTTGTATTAATTGAGTTATCTCATACTGTCACAGAGGCAGTAGCTGAGACAGAGATGCAAAAAGAGAACTGCAGTCTGTCCTGGATGTTACTTGAACTCAGAGAACTTCAACTAGGAAAGTGTTTCGTTACCCAGTGCAGCCCTTCCAGGTGCCTGGTTTCCCCATCCCTGGAGCGTGGGCAGGGAAATCCCACTGTTAAAGACAGCTCCATTATCCCACTCAAATCATGTTAGAGTTACTCGAAAACCAGTTGTGTCGCTTTGTCTCAAGGGCACTGATGGCTGTCTCTGATCTTCTGGGAAGTCATTTCCAGCAAAGCTCAATGTAATACAACAATACACAAACGTTGCTGTATCAGCAATCTCTGTATAGGTAACAAGTGAGACTAAAAACATACACAGCACATAACAAGAAACCAACATCCTTTATTTCTGTCTTGTGTGTGTCATGCTATGTACTGCTGTCAGTATATGTTTTCCTGAATCTATACTGGATTGCAATTTCTCACTTTCAAGGAAATTATTGTCGCTAAAATCCACTCCCTACACATCCCAAAAATGACTGCTTAGTACAACAGTTATAGTGATTGCACATGACACTAATCTTTGAAGCTATACTATTTAATGCAATGATGGTAAAGGATAATAAGTTGAAAAGCAGGAAAAATGAGAGTTGCAGTGTTCAGGTCTGCAGCGATACACACCCTTAGGAAGACCAAAAGAGCAATGCTACTAACTAAAGCAACAGGTCTGACCAAATGGTCATCTTCAATTTAGAAACACCTGCTGTGCTTACTTTTGTCATGACCTTCTGAGGTAGGGTCATCAAAGTGTCAGTCTTCCTAGACTGATGTGTAATCACTATAATACTATGTGATGATCATAGGAGGGATTGTTTAAACTGGCAAAAGCCAAGGAATTCAAGAGGACCAGATCCCAGGATCTGACCTTTAATTTATAAACAAACAAGGGAACAAAATTCTAGTCCTGGCATCTGCAGAAATGAACCTACGAAATAAGAGCTGGGTTTGCGTACACAGACTTGCAATAGCAGACCTGTGAAACAAATCTCTCTCTTGAGTCTCCCACGCAACTAATCTGACAGGGCTCTAATGAGCAGGCGCAACTGCTCACCACTTAGCTCTCAGAGGGCTACCTGTACAGTAGCATGTAAGGAGAGTGGTTTGTGAGCAGATCACAGAAGGTTAAAGCATAAATAGTAATTTTGAAAAGTGGCTGCCAGAAACTTTTCTGTTTTCAGTACAGTTTACAGTACTGAAGGCAGTAGGTCCCTAAAGCCTGGGACAGAGTAGGTGAAAATCACGTCCAGCATAGCTCTGCTTGTCTCTCAGTGTTCACTGCAGTAATGGACTGAGGAAACAAACTGGTGCATATAAAGTCAGATCTCATTAAATGTAAGCCACCTGTCCTTCCTTTATCCTCAGGGGAGATACAGTTAAGTCTACTCAACAAAGTCAGGAGTGTTTACTTACCAATTCTTTAAATCTAGAATAAGTATATAACTATAATGAGTATATAGGGCTATGAAGTGATTCTTGTTCTCCACCACAGCTCTAAATATCTTCATCACAGGGTTCTAATCTCAGGAGAGATGAACTCCTGATGCCCAGCAAGTGATGTTGAAGAAAGGGACTAGGAGTTTAAAACTCCCAAGGTATCTCAACATACCTCTACCTCATACTTAAGGACTGGAGTAAATGGTCCTTCTGCCATACTGAACCCCATAGTGACTGCTCCAAAACCCAGTTGCATTTCTCATCTCATCCCACAAGCCAGAAGCCCCAGTGGATCCCAGTCTAACTGCTAACCCCTCTTACCTTTGCAGGTGTGTGAAACTCTTTAATACAAATCAACAAAGCAGGGCTGATTTTTATCTGACAAGAATACCAGCATAGTCCCATTTAAACTTGTGGACTGTTGTATCTCACTCAAGCCAAGGAGGAGGTTTACAGGAGGGATGGCAAACAGAGGGATAGTGTCAACTATAAACACTCCATAACTGAGGTAAGAGTGGAGTAATACCCATAAAATAATATTGTTTGTAACATTCATTTTAATACTGAGGACGTTGTCACAAGGTCTGTCCAGTCCAAATCCCTGGACAAGTGCTATTTCAGTTTCAGACGCAGTTTAGAGAGACCTCTTTTTGCCTGGAGGCAGGTAGACTCAGATATCAACTCATATATTCACATATCAGCAAGTAAAATTTCTGCTGTAGGAAGCAAATGTGCAGGGAGTCACTGGGAACCTTTAGACCTCAGCATTTCTCTTTTAGGATACTTCCCTGTGCTCTCCCTGTATAACTCCATATTTCTCCTCAGTAAGAGCACAACTTGACTTCAAAACAATACACATAAATTAGAAGTTCAATTAGCAAGATCAAGTAGTCACAATTAATTCATTTGGATATGATCTAGAAACAAAACAAACAAAAAAGCCATTGCCTTAAAGATAAAGAAAGGCTTATTTTCCTACATGGGTATGCTTGAAAGGAATACAAGAGGGACTTAGACAAATGGACTAGCTCCAAATAATAAAGTATCAGTTTAAGAAAAATTCACAGGCCAAGATTACAGCAAATTATGCACTCCTGTACCCAAGCAGCATTCACACTCTTGAATTAGAAATACGCATGCTTAACTCCAATGATCAGTGCAGAGCCCTTAGCCTATAATGATATTTCCTTAGCAAAGAAAGATCTACTTTTCACTTCTTTTTTCTGCAAATGCCTTTACCATTTCTTATTAAACTTTCAGTAAAAAACCTGGTCTGTGATTGACAGTGAGCAGAGTTTCTGCTCGAAAGGGAGACGTTTAAGAAAATTGTAACAATTGAAAATGACCTGTTCTCTGAAAAAAAATTAGGCAAGTTGAAGTATAGATACCATGATGTGCTTAGCCTGTAGTCCCTAGAAACAAAGCATTTCTGGGCCATGCTAGACTGAGAACATTAGTATATAAAACATATCAGGGCCTGAAGAGAGTTCCTCCCCACATCCTTTCGGATCAAGCAGGGAGAGGAAATGGCATAGCTGTATCTCTATTCTCACCCATTAATCTGTCTGCCTGCTCCATGGATGTCAAGGAAATAAGGTTAAGCCTGAGGGCCAAATTCTGATTTCACTTACTGCTGCACTCTGTCATCCAGATTTGGTCAACACTTTGCTGATGTGACCAAAGCAGTTCACAACACTTTTAATTTCTGCTGTTTCAAGATGCCAGGATTTTTTTCTTCGCAACAGTTAGAGTCAGTCTTTATTTTTTATTAAAACCTGAGATTTACCCAAAGGAAAGGACTTCAGGAAAACCCCTTACAGGCCAGGGCTTCTTCATAGCCTTAGAAGCCCCTCTGGAGAGTGGCTAGCCTCTCAGAAAAGGAATATAACCAGCTGACTCCAAGTGCCACTTGATCAATAATGAGATATTCAGAAGGAGTCTTAATTTTATCTAACCAGAGGGATGAGACTATCATCTTCCCTGACAACCAAAAACTCAGCAGAGACCTCTTAAAGGGAATCATCTCCATTAAGTTGTTGCCTGTTTGCAAGCAGTAGCAGTAATGGCACTCACCAGCTTTCAGCTGGAAGTGATTGGAGGAGAATGCAGCAGGTAAATTAATGCTTTGCAAGGGCATTGCACATGTATGCATGGCATTATGTCCTTGTGGCACTCATCCATAGAGTCTGCAGGGACTTGCAATCACTTCTAAGACTATGCCTAAGGTGCTAGGGAGCCCCAGAAGGTAAAGCATATCTGTCCTGCAACAGTGTCTGTGTGTATGTGTGTGTGCACATGCACAGCTTTTCCACAAATCATGTTTCATGGGTTCATCATAATGCCAGCATAACATCTTTTAAATAAAAAATTTAAATTAAAATGTAATGTTCTCAAAGACCATTTCAATTCACAACACTAAAAAAACTTACTCTTTTTTTTTTTAAATTTACACTATGATAACATTTTTATTACTTCTGAATAAGTTTTTTAGTGAAGAGCAAATATTCACAATGGCAGGTTGGTGACCTAAATACATAAATCTTCTTTTTAAAAAAGCTTGTCTTTCTGGAGACTGACGCATGTTATCCTTAGTAAATTTCAGTATTTAGTTAATAGTAAATAACATAAACAACTCATAATTTCTTTAAACAGTTTATTTCCAACTCTACAGCTTATAGATGAGGGAAATGAAATTCTTCTCAGGCAGACAGTATGATCTTCCCATGACTTAGAAAGTTAAAAAGAAAGAAAAATTTATCTCCAAAGCTTTAAGCTTGTGCTTGCCAATGCTGAGTTGGGTAATTGGTCTGACAAACACAGAGGAAAAGCAAAAAAAAGAAGGGGAAAAAAAAAAAAAAAAGAAGTTCCAGTAAAAAGAATAGTCTTTGATGTAGTAGAACAAGAATCAGACCAGTAGCCAAAGACAAGAAGTTTTAGGAATAAGAGAGAACAGTCTGACTTGCTAATAAATTAGGAGATTCTGAGGTGTACGAGACATGAAAAAGAACATCTCATATAGGTAATAGCTGAAGACGCTTTATGAACCAAGCAGATGATAATTCATCTTCTCTGTGATGTAACCCAACACTGTTTAGTCCCTTCTTAACAACCCTTCAATCAAGACTCATTTCATTTAAATCTAAATAACACTTCAGCCACCTCCTACAGGGGAGGACTTGCAGATTTCCCTCTGGAAATACATTTCTATAACCTCAGAGTGCCCAAAAACCCCCAAATTTTATTTTAACTTCTACAATGTGAATGTATTTAAGTAAGACAGAATTATGAAACTGAGGTTGCAAAACATGTCACTTGTTCTCAAAAAAATTAATCCCATAGTGTTTGCAGTCATGTACTTGCGTACCTTGCATTAGGTCTCCCCTTATGTTGCATCTATATTTGGGCTCTAGCAGGTTTTCATGTAACCTAAGTAAACTTTAGTTACAAAACAATTATTAGCATAAATATGAATAATGTGTTTGAGACAGATTCCATCATCCTGACTGTAGGAAAACTTAGTGGTATGAAGCTGAAATTAATACTTACTACATAGTGTCTCTCACTTTCACTGACCCCGTGACTTCTTAGCCCAGATGTACATGTCTACTTTTTAGATCAAGCTTATATGACAAGTATGTCCAGAGCAGATAAGCTAAGTCTTTCCCCAGTTGAAATGATGAGTCCTTCATTCTCCCAAAAGCCCATCATGTACTCAAAATTGTCTAGGTCTACCAATCTCTAACCTGATGAGTTTGGCATCATTTCTATAGGTATTAGTCAATCCTTTCAGAGGATTTTTAGATACATAGCTGCATTGCATGAGTCAATAATTCTTTATAAAAGGTCCTCAAGCAAAATACATAACTAGTCTGAAATGAGTTTTGATTGAGTAGCTTGCAAGTTATGTCAGGCAAAACCAGATTCAGAGCAAATACGATTCACAGTGGATTGAAAAGTTCGCCAAAGACTATAGAAACATTTGGAGACTGCGGAGATGCAACCTCACTCATATTCTACCATGATGTCAACATAAAACTTCTTGTCTAAATTCAGTTCCACCATGATGAATAGCATGTGGCTTCATTGCATTATGAGACTTGAAACCTGTTGGTCTCAATTTAAATTGAGATGATAGCTGAGCACATCTACTTTCAACATGAACCAATCAAAAAAAGATGTGATTTTTCCATAGAAACATCTCTACCAATAGTTTATATATGCTGAAGTAGCCAATTACATCTTGGCACACTCAAAAATACATAGCAACAGCAATGACAGCATGGCAACAGCAGCTGCTGCACAACGGAGAAATTAGAAAATTACTCTTTAGAAAAAAATATATTCTGTTAATTCACTTTGTTTACGTTTTCTTTCATGAAATAGTTTTAGAAAATACTGTATGTGTAGCTAACTCTTCTTGTGTACCTCATTACTGGATGGGTGAATTAAGATTATTAACGAAAAAATTCCTTGTAATCAGAAGTTGCCTTCCACTGTGAGTATAATTCTGCACACAGCAAATCACTCAGAAAGTATGGGAATTTCATCCTCCCAAATGAAGGTATACCAGTGTGCGTAAGTTGACTACACTTTTCATAGCTGGCATATTGACTTCGGTGTGACAGGACAACTGCTCTGACCAGTGGGACATTACCTGACAACCCATGAATAGCCTGGCCACGGTGGAAACACTGATTCTTCCCTCAGGCGAAGCCATCATATGTTCTCCTCACACAGTATGACATTTGCCATATGATCAGATGTATTTACATGAGTATGCACTTAAAAATACATAAACGGAGGGAGGGGGTTTTAAATAGCCATGGTGGAAATACTGTTTTTTTTAAATGTTAAGGTCCAGCTCCTGCCTCCGCAGACATATGTTTCACTTCCACTCTCCCCTTCCCAGAGGAATGTCCCACTTTTATTATGGGACAGCACCCACAAGAGTGGTTATACTGTGCTTGATTTATACTGTGTCAGTGATGATATAGCAGCGAACAAGCAAAGGGTTGTCAGTATTTTCTCAGAGTGGCGTGAACATGTATGTCCCCATCAAAGTGCCACCTGCGTTAGAGCCGCAGAACATGGCAGTACACAACACACATTTTTGCAGGGAGGTGACGTGACCGCAAAAAAACCTGTGCAAGAAATCTAGTAATTATGTTCACAGTGGCTGTGTCATGTGTCTAAACAATATTTCTTGTGTTTTATCTGTTTGTAGATGTGTACCATATTCCCCTGGGATACAAAGTAACTCATTTGTGCCTCTATAGTTAAGGATTAGGCAGTCTCCCTGGTCTAAACCCTGCCATTCTGTAGCTATTAGCATCTGCAAAGATAATCTACTCTCTGGTAAGGCACAGTTAGATTTTGAGGTAGCAAGAGTGACTACATGAGTTGATCAGATAGAGTATAGTTATGTAAATAGTATGTAAGTATGGATTCTAGCAATGCCAGATAAAGAATTTTAGCTTTACCTTGTTCCTTCTATATTTAGGGCTCAGTCTTGAGTCTTAATATTTGTTTGACAGTTGTTTTGTTTTGTTTCATTTCTCTGCAAGCCCACATTCAGGAGACACACATGAGCCCATGCCCACTTCACATGATGTGTGGAGCCACACAGCCCTTCACTGAGGCTGGGTACTATGACCTTCCCCCTCTGTGTAACCAGAGGTTGTCAGGGCCCTCAGGGCAGCCACCTCTGCACCTAAGCTCAGGTCCCACCAGGCCAGCTCCGTAGGCATGCCTGTGCCCAGTGTCACATCTCGCTCATCCCCTCCTCGCCTGGAGTGCTCCAAGGCATCCGTGAGGCATCTAGGCCCAATTTTGCAAGGTAGTGCTCCATCTGAACCGGACAAGGCTGCTGTGCAGATCCCAGAGTGTCTGCCTGAAGGTGAGAGAAGATCAGTGCTTGAAAGGAAAAGATATTTTTGTCTCGCTTACATTAAAGCATCACTAGATACAGCAATGTTTTTTTCAAATTTTCTCTTCTACTTGCTAGCTCTGCTTGGCCCAGAAAGCAGAGTCCAGAGGAGATAAAGGTTAATCTGTCCGGGGTGGCCTTTCCCCTGTCCTCTTGTCCCTGCTCAATAGGTGGTTTGGAGAGTTTTGAATGCTGTTTTTGAACCCACCCACATAAAAAGCTGCTCTCTAAAACGACCTTTGAACATGACTGAGGGAAGACAGTAGTCTCTGAAGTGCTGCTTACTGTCCTGCTTTTACACATGTTATTTATATGTTTCATCTTCCACTTGTCCTGCTCTTATCCCATTGACCAGGTTCATAGCGGTCATGGCTATGATAAAAATCATTATTATCAGTTATAGTTGCTCTACTTCATTTTAGATAACACCTCTATTGGCTGAGAATGGAAAGGTATGTACTGCTGCCAGTAGCTCTTATCGTTTCTCAAACTGTCAGTGAACAGTCATTATTGTCCTTCCACTTCTCCTTCTATTGTGAGAACAGTTAGTTATCCTACTTCTCATAAAGCTTGCTGGTTTGTAAATTAGCTTCCTTTGTAATACTCTTTCATTTAAATCTGGAAGCCCTCTTCACTCTTCTTCCCCTAGTTGCATACAGAGAAAATTAGTCACCCAATGGAAACGTGACTGAGACCTGAATATAAGATCTAAACATTTTAGAAGAACAAAAAAAGATCTCCCCACCTCCCTGTGTAGGGTTCAGAGCTGGCATACTTTTAATTTCAGCATAACAGGTACTTTCTTATCACTTTTCTCTTTTAGTTCTTGGCTGAATTCTTCAAGCATTGGAGTGCAGCTTTCTGTTCTGTCTGGTGAATATGACCTCATGTAGCCTCACCATCCCAGGAGCAGAGTAAGAAACTTTCTGGCAAAATACATAATTCCTTCTCTGATTTTTGAGTTTTAGTGGACAAAGACTGGTGTAACAGCAGCATCTGATGGAAAGGATGTAAGAATAAGGTTGCGCAACTGTCTCCAGCCTAACTTCCTCCATAGGCTTTACATAAACTCCCGGAGCTTCCTACATGCTACTTACCTCAAGCCAATGCTTCACAGGTGAAAGGAGTGCATTTTTTCTTTGAATGTTGTTCATAGGATACAGCATAGAAAGGGGACAGCATACTAAGTAAGTTTGCTCTGTATTCTAGGTAGAGAATGTGAACTCCACAGACAAATTTCATCACTGCTTCTCTACAAACATTAGCACATAGAAGCAATTCCTGGTAAGATGTGAAATTTAGGATTTTGGTTTTTCTACTCAAAATTGGTCCTGTCATGTCACTGGGAGCCTTATCTATGTGTGTGGGAGGCAAAAATACCTGCAAACACAGCATCACAATAAAAACACTGAGTGGAATGAAATAACTCCTCAGTTATTCATTACACCATTGACTTACTAACAAAAGTGTTAACAGTGGAAAGAGTTACAGCAGCTGATCCACTGCTGCTCCATAGCAGCCATCCCAGAACTCTGCTCCACAATATCAAAATAAGTGATAGCAAAACTGTATCAAGCAGATGATGCTCTGGTTTAGAAATTTAATTAATACACATGGTGATGTACAAGAGATGAGGAGGTTGTCGTGGTTTACCCCCAGCCAGCAACTAAGCACCACGCAGCCGCTCACTCACTCGAAACCAGGACAAGGTGTAAAAGCAGTTCTACGCTGTGTGAAACATAAGTTTCGGGGAAACTCTAAGAGCCAGGTTTTGTTGCCTACATCTACAGATGTAGCTATGGATGACAGCTAAACCACTCAGTCAGTAAGATATCTTTTTATGCAGTTAAGAATACAAGGATCCTCTCCTATTGTAGTTGTATCATCAGCCATACTATCTGTTTAAATCTTTCTAAGACTGTCATGTCAAGCCGACCGATGTCATACCCCCCCCCAAGCCCTTTTATGGCTTTGTTCCTCCCTTGTCTGTCTCTTGCTTGCCACAGCCACTGGGCCAGCAACGTGAGCACTGATGCTCTTGTCCTTTCTCCCCTGTGCCATACCCCCATGTGTAGCTGCACGTGCAATGCGGCACCAAGGTTGCCTCTCCAAGCAGCTCTTTTTCTGTACTTCCTTCTCCTCTGAAGTGACACTTGTTTCTATCTACTCTTTAAGGTGCTGCCCGTTCGCAGGAACTGACACACTTTTCCACTCTGTCACTGGGAGAACATTTTTGAGTGCCGGTGCAGGCCACCCACTTGTTAAAAATGGTCATGATACTAAAATTACCAAGGGCCAACTGTCTCTTCCTCCTCTTCATTCACATAACAATCCTTTAAAATGCAAGATCCTAGTGGTGTTTAACAAATTGGAAATGGTGAACAACGGTGCCATATCTAAGCAGAAGAGAGGGGAATAAGACAGTGGTACAAGATCAAAGGGAAAATATGAGTACTGCAGGTGGTCTAAAGAGCGACTCTGAGATGAGGGAAAAGGAAGGATGCAATGGGAGCAACTGAAGTGACACAGGGCATTCTCATATAGGACACATTACACAAAATTAATTTGCTTTAATCTGAACTATTCTGCAAAAGCAGGTAGCACCTGGGTGCCAGATACATAAAGATGAATGTAATCTGCTCATGATCTATTTGCAGACTGTACTAACTGTCAGTTGCTTGATGTGCAAGGGCTTAGTGGGGGGGGGAAAGGAAAAAAAGGAAGAGTAACTAACTTACTAACTGTAGCACAAACATGGAAAGCTTTCTTTAATTGTCTGAGTTCTTATTTTTCTTTCCTTCACTGAATGGCAGTTTTGACCCCACAGAATCATTTTTTAGATCAGGCTTCAAATGCTGAATGTTTAATGCACACTTTTTTAAACCAACAAGCTGAATTATCCATCTGGTTGCCTAATATATTTTTGTGGTAGCTTTAGGTCCTAGCAAATTGGGTATTTCAGTACCTGAACATCTCCAGTATATCAGAACATAATGACAATGAATACGTACATGGGTGAAAAAAAGGATTTTTTGTGTTTCTATATAAGCATGATAATACATTCTGACACCGTAAGAGCAGTATTTTCTGTCAATCAGCTTGAATTCTCTGTAAGCCTCCGACATATAAGTCACATTGAGAGGGTTATGCATTTCACAAGTGGATTTATATATAAATACTTTCTCTGGCTCCAGTTCAACACAACAAAAGAAGTCAAACATTAGTCTGTATTTGTATTTCTTCACTGAAATGTTTTGACATAAACTGCATACAATCCTAGCTGAAAAGTGCCATACAGTTTGGAAGAAACTGCTGTGAACACCTCTATTGTTCACAAAATGCCAAAGTTTTTGCTTCTTGGAAACTTACAGGCCTCATTTCCACAGCTCCATCGACAGTTTGTCTTCTAAAGAGCACACAGGTCTGTATACAGCCTTCTCCTTCCTTTCCTAGGCTTTCCCTTCTAAGTAGACTCAGAAACCTCCTAACACCATCAAAAGCTGTAAAAATGACATCTGACCTTTGCCAAAACAATGAAATATCTACAACAAAATGGTGGCTATTTTCTATACAATTGTGAGGCATATATCTGTTTCTGCATGGTATTAAACAAATCACTGTGACTTTACAGTACATTTCTTCACAGTGTGTGGCAACTTCTTGAGTCAAACTGATCAGTTACACTGCTTAATTCTAGAATAACTTAATGAAATTTGAGTTATTTTCGATTTGCCCCTGAATTCCCTTGTTCCCCTGATGTGTAACGGAAGTGGTCACAGCTACCACCTGAACCCTGCAAGGTTTGGGTGCAACTCTGTGAAGCAGTAACAGATGAATGCTGGGGGGACTGCAGTGAGATAGCCAACTTCATCATCCAGAACAACCTACCGGCTTTCCTAAAACATGTCAGTTAGCAGAGTCCCAAGGGGCTGCTAAACTGGTCAAGCATCACTGCAGCACATTGGTCATCTGGCTACTCTCTTTTCCTCTGAGGATGCTCTAATATTCAGTGCACATTCACCCACCACTCATCCATTCACCCCGGCCCCTCCTTATTCTCCTTGTAGCCTGTCTAGCCACCACAGAACAGCAAAATCCTCCAAAAGAGAAGAAAACTTTAAGGCCTCAGACTCAACTTATGGGCAAATATAGGGGCATAGTCCTGAGGCAGGTTGTCTGTGAAAGCATGTTCCATTTCACAGTGTTCGTTTTATTAAATTATGCTGAGAAGCACAGTGTATTCATTGGCTTAAACTCGCTCTAAGTAGTGCCTATGAAAATGTGTTGGTTTCATTAGACATCCAATACCGTGTTTAGTTCAATGGGTTTAATTACGAGAAAGGAAAAAGAAAAAAAATTCAGGCAAGATGTATATGAGCCTGAACTGAAATATGCTGGGTTTGGAAAACAAAGCATTGGTTTTAATGAAAAGCTACTGGTGTAAGTGAAAATATTATGCCTTGAAAGGAAATCTATTCATTTCCATAAAAATTTAGTGACTTGAGTATGCATGGATTGGTTCCACTACGGATGTATTGGATTCAATGACACTGTATTAGTTTCAAAGCATATTTATCCATGCAGTAAAAATGTATAGGTTAGGAGAATTAAAGAGGCGTGATGATGGCTGCCCTGAAGACTCTAATCTGAAATACAATTCCTGTTAAAATCGATTAAATTGGACTTAACAATGATACATTCAAAACCCCTAAATAAAGCCCATGGTACTATATCATTTTGGACACATCAGCCCTTTTGTGTCACTCTGGTGTAAACTGATTCTTTCAGGCTTCTAGGGGCTGCACCCCTTCCTCTTGTCCCCAGAATGTAACTGTAGGCAATTTAGGTTCATTCTCCATAAGCAAACTATCTTTTTTTCTCCCATCTGTAAGGGTGAAAATGCAATGCGTCCAGTAAGCCAGGCAGACAGTATAGTCTTGACTCTCCTTTTTCAGACTGTAAGTGGAGACTTAGGGGTGCATAAGCTGCCTGGGGGCAGGAGCAGTCCTGTTGATCACAGACCCGAGGACAGTAATCCTCAGATTAAAGTCCAGCAGCATCTCCATGTCTGTGTTTCTGGCTGACTCCAGGTGCCTCCTTAGGGCATTATTCAGGCTCCCTGATTCACCCGTCACTGATCACCTAACTTCCTCCCATAAATAGATACAGAAACAGAGGTGGAGTTCTGGCTGTTTGAATAGGTGCCCAAATCAGAAAAAGTAGCATACCCATGAAACCATGCTTTGCTAAGGCCTGTACATTTATTTTCTGCTTAAAAATGATGTGCCATACTGAAATGCTTGCGGGCTCTTGCTGAAGCACAAAAACTTAGGTATGAACCCCACTATGAACTACTTTTTTTTTTTTTTTGTAAATCATAGCATTTAAAAAGTGCACAATTAATTGAGAGGTGTTTCAGCTTCATCTACTGTTGCACAATAGGACTCTGGCTACACTGCTGTTATAAGTAATATTCTGTAGACACAACATTGGGAACCACTCAGGCTTCTGTGGCTGCTTCTATTGTAAAGAGGCATCCTGAGTGATTCTGAAAGCCCAGGTATTTGTTTTGATTTGTCTATAAAAAAGTATCTGTAACTTTATTATTTAGTTTGTCCTGCTGACTAACACAGCTACCCACTCATGCTAAAGAATGTACATAATACAAAGGCTGTTAAGTGCCTGTACTATTTTTATAAGCAAAAACATCAATAAGCACTTGACTTTGAAGTTTTTACCATCCATTTTCCTGTATGACTCTGAATGATAAAAGAAAACAGTCTTCAACTTCCCTCTTTGTGGTACACAATAAAGCTCTATTTACCATGAGATTTCTTCATGATGGGACTCTAGCTTTTCCCTACACACTCTCATTTCCTCTAACAACACAGACAAATTAATATTTTTCATAAGACTTGATTAGTCTATTCCAGTCTAATACAAGTGGTACCCATTATTTTCAAGTTAGAATGTAATAAATATCCTGGGTTCCAACCCTGAATCTAGCCTTTCTGAATAAATTCACGATAAATCCAGTTGCGGGATCAGTATCCGCATCAGTCTGATGAGCTACAGTTTTATCTTGTCACAGGAAAGAATATTATGTCGACACAACCTATTTTTCGCTGTCATGTTATAAATTAGAAGTTTGTTGCAACTTCTAAGAAACATAATCCATTGTTTTCATCAGAACTCCAAACCAAAATGTACCCTAAAAAGTTTAAGGCTTTATTTAAAGCTTGGAAAGCAGAAAATTAAGTGACAGAGGAAGAATATGGTCCCACTAGAGAAAAAACTGCAGTTATAAAATATACAATTTAAAGACAGTCATCATTCTGTGGTATAAGACTTCCTGCATCAGTCATACTCTCACAGGATAACTTTTTTTAAGTGCTATTTCCAGTATCACTAAGCAGGCCTTGTAATTGCAACTGCCATACATATAGGACTCCAAGATAATAAGAATTTTCCTCAGTTATGGTTTGCACAAAACAGTTGGTTATGTTTTATTTCTAAGATCTTTCTAAAACCTTCATCTACTTCCTTCTTGCACCAATATAAAGATAGTTGGTTTAGCATATAGCAGGACTCCTCTTTACCTTCTATATTTTACCCAACTTTTACTATCTTCTTTTGATTATTTTGTACTGTTACATTACCAAAGTTAAAAAAACCCACTTGCTAGCTATAGCACAAGACTGTCTTTGCTCAAAGGAAATTAGAATCTATGGTCCTGATTGTTCAAATATTTATACACAGGAGTAATGGCATGACGTAAATAGTTAAACTGATGTACGAAATTTCTCATGCACATGTCGATAATTAAAGAATAAGTGTTGACAACAAACACTGTCCTAAATGCATAATCTGAACCAGGTGGTAGGAAGGTCTGTTAAGGACCTCTATTCCTTCTTCCCCAGATGAATCTGATTGCACAGGAATGGATGCAAGATGCAGGACTTGAAGGACAATCAAGTTTGACAGTACAAGTTCTGCTGTTTCCATTTGGCTGAAGTCCTGTGCAGGTCAGAACATTTTGTACTCCCATGGCTGTTTCCACAATCATACAGAGTCTTCAATAGTTGCTTTACACATTTATTACATATATTTTACAATTCAGTCTGTTTTGTGGATGCACTTTCATGTCTCCTGACTATTGCCTTTTAACCCTCTAGCCATTCCATGCAGTAGACAGGCAAACATTTTAAAAATATATCTGATGTTTTCTAACTTCTTCAACATATTTGGTTATTTTTATTCAAAACACGGGCAAGGAATCTCAGCCTTGCACATGGGAGCTCACCTGACTGAATAACCCCTAGCCAGTCCTAAGGCAGCAGATAAAGAGCAGTATGAACTGCTTCAGAGCCCATCCCAGGCCCCCCTCCATCATTGGGATTCATCTGCTATACAACACCAAAGCAGCAAGTCCAAATACACTCACATCCTGCCTTAAAAGAGGAAAAGGATCAGAAGAGGATCCAACAGAGGCTATTTGCTGTCCCAGGCTGAAAGGCTTCTCACCCTGATTTTTAAAAATGGAGTTGATGATAGCGTGTAGGCTGACAGCCTTAAGTACAGGATGAGGAATGCACAAAACAAGGGGATCTCATGGGAGAGCTACTATTAGTTTGTTCTTAATGTAGGGCAAAGTGCCACTCTCAGTTAGAAGTGCACACACTTGGAATAATTCTACCACCTGTCATTTAGTAAATCCAGATTTACAGAGGTGTAAACAGGAGAAGAATTTGTTCCAGAATCTCTAGGCAAGCTGAGAAAAAGCCCTCCCGGAACACATATTTCAATATCATGACTTAGGTAGCAGCAAAATCACAGTCTTTATGTTTCTTTCATGCAGTATCAAGCTTCCATGCGTCATACATCTTTACATTTCCTTAGCTACTTCATAGCCTTAAAAGAACACTGGGTTGGGTGGTTGGGGTTTTTTTTTCCATTTTACAAGGATATACATTTTTCAACTCTAAATAAACAAAATTTATTCACTCCTTAATTGGCTTTTGTGAGGAGACATTCTTCTTTTCAGCTAAGAAAGATGTATTCTTTGATGTCTTCATTAAAAGATCTCACGATTTTTTTTTCCTGAGAAATATATATATATATTAATGGTATGGTAAGCTTTTGTCTTCCCCTTTGATTGTTCCGTAATGCCAAGAATGCCATTTTAAATGTGTGTTATTTTAACAGGGTTTATGTTAAGCAACAAGGTGGATATTATTCTTTAAATCTAAGTTTAAACAGTATGAAGAGTGGAGCCAATTGAAGTAAATCATAATTGCTAAACAGGATTAAGTTTGCAACAGCTTCCTAAAAGTCTGCAAGAAAGCAGATACAAGAACAGATCCCTGCAGCAGAAACACATTTTATTCATAGCTTCTACCTCAGACCTGCACTCTCCAAAGTGTCATTGTCATGAATCATTGTTAGCAAAACAATAACCTCAGTGGTCTTACATTTTCTTTCTGTGCAAATTATGTATGTTTCATGTGACATTACTTACTTCCTCAACTAGCAAGTCTTTTCCGTCTGTTGGAAAGACACCAGTGGTGATGTGCTATCAAAGTGAATTACCTTATTCCATGCCAGGAAATTAGGGCAATCCAGTGCCTTTCATCCAGCGCCTCTACACTGCCATTCTGCTCCCACAGGGTGTGCCATTCACTCTTCTCCTACTGACTTGTATGGAAGCCATCACAGAGAAAGTAATTTCTCTGTGGCTTGAAAAAGGCATTTCAGACTTGAAAAGAAGCTGTGTGACTATAGGTATGATTTGTTCCTGTACAGCCACTGAGCACCAGAAAGAGGATTCCCATGCAAGTTCTGTGCAAGTGAGTAAAAAAACCCAAATATGATGAGGAAAACAAAGTAGGGAAAGGATGGGCTATCAGGTCCAAGCATACATGGCTGTAGGGGCCTTTACTCCCTGTAAATGTCAGGGAGCAGCTGTAGCCAGTGGTGGTTCTTCTGCTCAGGACAGAAGATTCAGGTGTCAGATGATGATGGGCTTTTTCATTTTCTTTGCAATTCTCTCAATTCCAAACATTTGGATTATTATGGATGTAATAGATCTGCACAGGGGGACACTTTGATGTCTGAACACTGTTAACCAAATGATTGGCTAGAAGGAGCTAGTCTGAAAGTAGTGTTTGAATGGAAAGCAGCTAACAGTCTTCCCTCCCCTACTATAAATTATACTTTGGCTATAAAATAGTTATCTTCAAAACGTGACAAGTGCTAAAAACCCTGTGAATGAACAGTTAGGAGAATGCTCCAGTTCCCCATTGCCATATCATCTTCCTTCTCTTCCTCTCACTTCTATTTCTCTCCTGCCTACGCCAGCACTCTTCATTCCTCTCCCATAATCTGGTCACACCATGCACCCCTCTCACATATGCCCACGTCCATGCCTGTCTTCCCCTTTCATAGCTATTTGCCTTCATGCCTCCCATCTCCCTCCTCCTTTCTGTTCTTTCCATGGGTGCACTGTGATATTGCTGCCCATCCTTCCCCTCGCTCCAGTCTTTGTGTCTCTGAGTGATTTCCACCCCTCCTGTGGCCTCTGTATTGCTTGCTCAGGGGTTCACCTGACCTCCCAAACACTGCATTCCCTTTCCTAGACATTCCCACAAATTTTGCCCTTTTGCCCATTTATAGACCCAAGTTTGCCTCCCTCTGTACACATCTATCCAAGCCCCCTAGTTCCCCAGATTCCTCCTTTTAGCCTCTTCATGGCCAGTCATTGTAAACAGAATTAAGGGGGTTTGCTTTCAATTACAGTATGTCTGAAAAAAATCTCTATCCTGGGAGAGAAAGGGAGTGATTCAGGAGCACTGATTTCTTTGAGGCAGAGTTAATCAGATCTGGTTGAAAAACAAGTTTATAATGAAGAGCTAGATTCTATCATTTTAATTGTTGAGTTGCTATCATTACTCCATAATATGGCAGGTGAAACAGATGCGAGCAGGTATTCCGTCATTTCATACCAACTGATGAGCACTCATCCGCTAGATATCTCCAGGAGGACATTTATGTGTGCAAAAAGTTCCTTTGAACACTCTAAGTCTCACCTACATTTGATGCAGACATCTCTAGTACACCGAAGTAAATCTGAATGCTATTGCCTCTGTTTAGGTGCGCTGATGCAGCTTCTCAGGAAGAACTATGCCATGCTCCTTACTGGAAGATTAGCTCTTGCCTCTATTTAAGTCAGCAGCCCTATAAAATCTCAAATGGCTTTACTGACATCTAGGAGACATTAGATGAGGCTAGTGATACCTACGCTCTCCAGAAAAATCAGGATTGTGATCCCTCCATGACCTGAAGCCAGAAAGGATGAAACAGTAGATTATGCTAATCTACTCACTGTCAGGTCCCCATCTGTTTTTTCCTTCCATACAGGGCTCCAATCCTCTCTAGAGCTCGCCCCACATGAACATCTTCAGCGAACACCTGGAGCCAAACCCATCACAATGACTTTGTACCCTTGCTCTCCAGAGTGAATATAGCTGAGACACGAACGACAGGGTTCTCTGCAGCTCATCCTCCCCAGGATGTAGAAGAACATCTAGCAATGCAATGCATTTAATGGCACTCAATTGTATACAAAATTCAGTAATTTGCAAAGGGTCTCCCAGTCATTAGTGAGAATTAATGAGGTTCTACTGTAATAAAATCTTACTTCAAAATACAGAGTTTTACCGGAACATATGGGATTATAAAAGTAAATGTGCATCACACATAATCTTATGCCACATTATATAGCACATTTTTTAAAAGGAAACACCCACAGGTCTGAACAACTTTTATTTTTATGCAAATGCAGTATGCACAGAGACGTGCTAACTTGTCACTTTTTTGTTGTATCACCGCAGTGCCAAAGGGAAGTATCATGTCTCACTTTGCCTAGCCTTTATCAATCTACCTTTGCAAACACTCTTTGCCATTCATAGGCTAAAGGACTTCTGGCATCGCAAAACTGTTTTCTATTCACATCCATCTTCTGTGACGTGCAGAAGGAAGCCCCTGCAAGAGCTTTGTAACCCAATCCTCCTTGGGAATTCAATATGCTGTACAACTTATGCCCAACCCTGCATGCTTTTTATAATCATAGCCATCATCTTTTTATTATGTCTTGGACTTGAAGAGTCCTGAAAGCAGATGTAACTCATGATGACCTGACTTCAATGGGAGAATGAACCAGGTGGCTAATTGTCTCTAAAACAAATACACTGATAATTAGCAGGAGAGCACAATGCAACAGAAGCCTAACCACCAACCTTTATTTAAGTTAAGCAAATGGGTGAGCAAATGATGCAGCTGCATCGTACTTTGACAAGTTAATAAGGGAACCATACTTCATCTAGTCAGCTACAGTAGCCAAAGCATGCCCTCAGGACTTGGTATCAATGATTCTGAAATGGTAAACTTATACAAAATGGAAAAAATATCAGCACTAGTGCAGAAAAGCTCTTCTACAACAGCTTCCCTTTCCAAGCAGGTCACTGCACTAGAATTTCACCCTGAGTACCTGGGTTCAAACCTTGCCTTACATCCCAAATGGAAATAACTATGGTGGCCTCATCTTGCTTTCCACTTGCCCATGTCATAAAAACAAGCACATTGGCATCCTCTGCTGAGGAGCAGTCTAGGAACAAATAGCAAAGGAGCTGCCAGTTAGGCTGTATTGCATTGGCAAAGCTGCACAGAGGAGCTTACTCGCTAATGGCTCACAGAGTAGCTGGCTTTAGCTACCATTGCCAGCACTAAACTTCAGCCCATTGATTCCATAAAAAGTAAACAAAGAAAATGAGTGGAGCTTGCTTTAAAGGTATTAGCAACTTGGAGACTTTAACACTCTCCATGTTAAAACACAGATTGCTTTGTAAATGGTGTCAAACAGCAGCCAAAAAAGAGGGCCATGTACCCAGTGCAAATAACTCCAAGGGTGTTGATAGAGGGGTGGAAAGACAAACATTTCCAAGTAAATCCCATGATCCTTGTTACATTTCTGACACTGATCGGATAATTCAGACTCTTGTGAGGTAGGAGGTAATATTCTCATGTTTGTTGTCTTGCTTTAACTTTTACCATTGGTTCTGCTTAAAAGAGGAGTACAAACAACAGTGGTTATCTGATAATCTGAAAGTGTTCTGAAGTGCTAGAGAGAACAAAAATCAAAAGGACCATTTACCCAGTACTCTACTTTCAGGTCAGATTGAAAACTAATTTAAGCATATCCTTTTAGAGGAACCTCACACACAGGAGGGGTTTTGTTCTGAAGGAAAACTAGAAAGCAGAACTAGAAATAAAGCAAGGGGCCAATATATCTGTGCTGCACCAGTCTTACCTGCTCCCTACGTTTTCCCTGTACTGCAAGCAGCAATACAGAAAAATCCTACTATCTATACCCACCCCACCTCACCAGAGGTACTTGGCCCAGAAGTAGGTTTTGTCAAAGCCTATCAATCACACATCACTAACCTCTTCACAAATGAGTCTCAACAGGTTTACAGGGGCATAACACTGGGGTAAGAGTGGTGAGATTAGCCTCTTCTCAGGGTCCAAAGAAAGCAAATCATAAAAATTAAACAGACAGCATAAATGGTGAAAAGTAGAATTTTCCACTAACATGTTTCTGGCTTCCAGTTTTAATAGTCTAAGGAATTGTTATTAGAGTGATCAAAGGGAGAAGTCACAAATGCGAGAAATATGACAACTAAGCATCAAGCTAGTGTGGCAAAGTAGATTGCTTTCTTTCCATTTCCTGTTAAATACTGCTTTGGAACTTTATTTTGATGTAGTTTTGACAAAACTCTCATTGCATTTCAGTTTCTGGTGCATAGGTCTACTGAAAGAAAAAGAATAAAGGGAAAATGAAGAGACTGTCAGAACAATAGCTGCTTAAAAAAAAAATAAGAAGTCTGCTGAGGCTTTAGCTTTACAGAGTTTACTTTGAGAAATAGAAAAAAAAAATCATTGGGGAAAATAACCTCTTGTCTACTCTTGCAACCCCTTAAGATATTTGACTGTTAACAAGCTCCAGGTACTTCTCTCTCTGAACTTATAAATAATTAGCTATGCTTTAGTAGTTGAAGTAAAGAGTAAATTAGATGTTCCTTTCAGTTCTTATGTTAACTAAGGTTAATGAAATAGCAGGTAAGTTTTCTTTTTTTGTCTTCCACTAAATCATCTATCATTTCATTGTCACATTAAAAGATAGATATCTAGACCCCTGCCAAGTTCAAAATAAGCTTAGCTTTTTTTATTTGCTCATTTAACTTTCTGGGAATACTAATAAATACATGGAAGAATATCAGCTGTTCACCAGCTTTAAATACACCACTGTGAGATGAAGACATTTCCAGTTCCCTCCATACTTTTTACTTTACCATGGTAAGAATTAGACTATCACAATGTTCTCAGATCACAAGTTTGCTATGATTTGCCCAGAAAACTCTGGTTCAGTATTGTCTGGCTCCAACTTAGCATGTGTTCTTTGCATTAATTGTTTTGCTGACTAACTGGCGTAGGGCCAGCAGTTTAGCCTCTTGGGATTTTGCTTCCATATAAGTTTTGAACTTGCTACTTATAAATTCTGTTCCTGTAGTTCTTTCCTGAAAGTCCAGGACATTTTTCTATAAGAGGCATTTCAGGAGCAAGCTTCATGAATAAGGTGTGAAATGTGACCCTGTCTCTCAATTCATTTGTTGAGTTCCAGCAGGCATTGAAAAGCATATGACTCCCCACATAGAGCCTTTTCCCTTTTGGTACAGGCAGGTAGCTTATATCACCAAGCACATGCTTCTGACTAGTGCAACAATATGATCAGAGTAAGTTTTGTTCCCATCCCTGATTATTCAATTATTTGTGATAGTAGACAATAAAAAACTACTGTTTGGAGCCAACAGATCCATATATTCTCTCAGAGGACCACCTCTCAGAAAATACTTGCAGGAAAGACAGCAACACTGAAGGAGGTTTCCTTTAAAAAATATCATTTCCTTGCAAGATAAATATTTAGTTACAGGGGAAAACCATAGATAGATTTAATTAAAATCTTAGCATTTCCTTTTAAGCTGCGTGTTAATGACATTTCCTATACCAAAATGTACTATGGTCTTTTGCACACCGGTTGTACACTTCCTCCTACAAGTTAGAATCAAATACTCTTTTATTGAATGCTCCTTCCTCTTTTTCCCTGGGACCTCTTCCTTATTTCATAAGGAACTTGGCATATGCTCAAACTAAGCCTGAACACATATTTTCTTTCTTTTTTAGTCATCTTCAGAATTGCACTGAATGCAATGTTGTGCTGCAAGTACTGCAGTCCCTAGTCACCTGCTCCTGTTGCCCAGATTATTTGGGTCTGTGGAGAACCATCACACTCTTGGAGCAGGAGATGCCATTAGCATTTGTATGTTCACCAGGTAGAAACCACTGCAATACATTTCAGCTTCAGTTTTCCTGTTCTACTCACTTAAAACCAAAACTAAATCAGAAGGGAAGAGAAATTCTGAGTGGGGCTACATATCAGTACCAAGGAAGCCACTTCCCCAGCATAAATCTATGGGTATGAGGCCTGTCTTTTCTTCTCTCAGACACTGAAAATGCCAAATATAAACAAATTTTCTTCTTGGGTATATCAGAGTCAAGCATTAGTAAATTCAACAGACCTCTGTATCCATATTTTTATAATTTTGGAATGAGATCTGTGGTCACGTTAGTGATTCTGGACTTTCAGTTAGTGCAACACAGAAACGCAAAAGGGTCTGTTAGTCTGTGGAATTCATTGTCAGAAGATATTTTGGTGAAAACTTGATATAGATTATAAAAAGAATAACATATTTCCTAAAACAAGAAGAGTTTTCACTTCTATATGTAATTCTAGGAATTACAAAAACAACTTCTAAAAATTGACAGCAGGAAAACATTTTTCCATTTGAGCTGAGTATTTTATAGATACTTACTAGAGAGTTTCTTTCACGCACAGACAACAGATAAGGCACTAGAGGAAACAGTACGATCTGATTCAGAATGCCTGTCCCTACATGAATTTCATGAAACTTGCTGATATTTGTGCCCTTGACATTCCCCACACAGTTCTAGAAATTATCAGCTTTGTTTACTTTTCCATGACAGTGCATGCATACACAATTGTACACAAGTGTTCCCCCTCACCAGCTGAGCGCACATCCATAAATAAAACATTCCTTAGAGAGGTTATAGATCTAGCCACACAGAGAATCAGCAAGGTCCTCAGGAAGATGTGGCATTGGGACTTGAAGTCTCCAGGGAAACAAGCCTGGCATACATGACTTAAAATCTTAAAGGTGATGATGTCCCAGTTGATAAATAGAAAGAGTGAGTGATTGAGCGAGTGAATGAATGAGATGAAAGGGTATAGTAGTTATATGGAATACTCATTCATGGTTGTCTCATGTTGACTACTTTGTTTCTTAGCACCTCTTTCTGGTCTTCTGCCTTTTGAACAAAGTAGCGACAGTGACTAGAAGATGCAGAAGGCTACATTCACCAGTCTAGGTAAACACACAGGGAAAGGGTAAAGGACACAAAAATCTTCCTGTCTTTGTAAGAGCCAAATGCCACTGTATAGCCAGCAGCCTGTGACTTCTGAAAGGTGTACCCTGCTCCATCTTGCTCGCCTTTCACCAGGGCTCCTCCTCCAATGATTGTCCTGCTTCCTACACTTCTCCTTTCTCTTCTCCTTCATCTGCAGCACTGGCAATGGCTTTAGAGCCACAGTGGGCTTTATGTGAATGCTGTAAGTAGTCAGGAACTGCAAACCAAATGAAAGCAATGAACTATTTTGTGTCCACTGGAAGTTTTGCAAAGACTTCTGAAATGGGCTAAGAGTAGGCAGGTTGTGGGAACAGGGAGAAGAGGATGTGATCTTGCAAGATCAGATTTAGGAGCAAGATATTTGCCAGAGTCTTCCCTAAAGGAGCTCCTTCCCAGGAACAGGTCACTTTTCTTGGATCTGTGCACTAGAGAACCAAATGTAAAGACACAAGTGACACCACAGGCATTCCACTTCCTACCCTAAAAAAATAAGGTGTATTTACACTTTTCCATACCTTTAAAGTGCTAGAAGAGAAGGTGTCTTGCTTCGTTCTTTAACTAGTACTGGTTGTTGCCCAGGAGGAATCTTCTTACTTAGCCCATATTCTTTCTTACTATATTGTATTAGATGACTAAAGGTATAAAACATATGGGAAAAATCAGAGCAGGTTTTTTTTTTTATTCCTTGCCTAATTTAACCAGCCTTTTCCTACAAAGGGCTGGGCCATTCCTATTATTGGGCCATATCTACTGAGGAGATTCCTATTAGGCAATAATTCACTTAAAAAAAAAAAAAAAAAAATCCTTTGTTTGGATTCTTTTAAACATACTGATCCTGAATGACCCAGCCCTAAGTCTTTGGTTAAGTGATAATTAGGTGTTAAGAGCTAACCAGATAACCACACGGGTTATCTGTCTCCAGGAAGCCATTAAACACCTAAGCAAGAGTGAAGTAGGAAAATACGAGGTTCTTAGGAGCATTCAGCCCAAATAAATTTTGAAACAGTTTGAAACATCTGGAGTTACTGGCCTGTCTTTATAGTCTCATGCTGCTGTAACACAGCCTGGTGTGCTTTAAAGGACTCACCCACTTAGAAGATTCAATGCTCATGATAAAAACATGATGCATTTAAGCCCATAAACCTTACTGTACCCCTTTCTTTGCAGCAAGGATAACATACTGAGAAAATCCCTCTCCCTGATAACTGCAAATAATACAACTTCATTCCATCCAGGGGAGGGTTTTTTAAATGTGCTTGACTTATTGCCTGGGAATCCTTGTGTTTTCAGAGGTGAAGATTTCATGTAAATTATTCTCTCAGTTGACTTGGAGTTCTTCATACATCCTTCTTCCATCTGTTAAATTCACAGAAATATAAGACTTGCCATTACAAGATCCATATCGTGTTCAAAACAAAAACCATTTGTAATGTAATAGATTTTTCATACACTTCCCTTCTGATGTCATTTCCACATTTGATACTCTTTTTTTGGAAAGATTCCAAGCTTTACCTACTTGACTTAGACCTGAGTGATATTCAAGAAGACAAATCATTTGTATGGTGTTTAAGGTGATATGCCCCTTATTTCACAAAGTTTTTTTCTTTGTCAGGTTGCTAAAAAGTATCTGATAAATCATGATAATCACTATCATTAAAGTAGGGTACTTGCCTTATAAATCATTTGACATAAATCCTACCAGCTGCTATTGTGATGAGAATGCTCCGATGAAGTGGGTCATTGCAAAACAGCGTTTGAGTGTATTCCACTACTCTGATAAGTACACAAACATATTACAGAATTTTGTTCTCAACAGTGAACCCAATTCATCCTAAAGTAACTCAGCTAGCATAACAAGAATGACACCAGTAATTAATGTGACTTTCCTCTTTTTTCCCCTCCCCTATCCCCTCAGTTGAAATCATAGCTGGTGCTAAGAATTGCACATATGTGAAGCACTGCCCAGTTTATAACAGTATCACAGACTTTGGGAAAAAGCCTTGGAATCAACCCGTATAAGATGACGTGAAATCTAAATACCTCTGCCTCTTTGTGGCTTCCTGATAATTTGACTTATGGTGTTAGCACAGTCCTGAAAGCCATCTCAAGGGAGTGACAAGGCCAACTCAAATTATGCAAAGGAACTGTTTCTAGTAACTGGGGCTTGCCAGCATGCAGGTAGGAGATGGGGCATGTTTCTTCCTTCTGGATCATGATCCCACATTCATGAAGAGGCCATGTAACTGTGGTCCTGTACACCATAGAGATTCCCTGATGTGCCACAAGCAGGGACGATCAGGATCACTTTTTTTGCCATTCAAAACCACACTTTTTATCTGAACTAAGACACCGGTGTAGATGTGCCCTTCAGGTACTTCACATTATCATTACATTCATGAGTTTCAGGCAATTTTAGGGGGTGTTAGGCCCAGGTGATATTCCAGTGGCTACATTAAAAACCACCAAATCAGAGCCTTGCTGAAGTGAAAATCAAAACTCTCGTTCACTTCAGGGGACAGTGCTTTGTCTTCTTCTAACTTTGCCACCTCCAAGCTAGTAAGACCAAGGTCATGAGCAGTAATAAGTGGATTATTTTGTGGCTAAAGATTTCCCTAGCATTATTTCAAGGAACTGCCTTTTTAATAAGAAAAAAATGAGAAAGCATTGCAATACCTACTCAGACAATGCTTAACTGAACAGCACACTAAGAATAAAAGCACCAGCGAATATAAGGCTTCTAAGCTGTTTTTGTTTTCAATCATCTTCTTATATCTGTAGGTCAGATTCTGTTCCCTCTCCTAAAAACTGCAATGTTCCCTCCTGCCAGCCTACAAAATATTTTCCTCCAAGAGTTTGAGAACGATTCTCCTCAGATGTCTTTTCATAAATATTTTCAATAAACTGAACCAAATGTAGCTTGCCGGGACAAGTTACAGACAGCTTTGCCTAGGTTGTCTCAATTCAGACTTCAAATTGCCTCAAACTTTCCCTAAAACAGATATGTGAAATAAACAGGTATGTGAACTATTAAGCACACAATTCAATATTTTACATTCCCAAAGTGATTAGCAACAAGACAACTAATAATTACTTCCAGAGACACTCAAAAAACATACTATACACATTTATGTAGAAATTACCATAATAATATTATCACTAACACAAATATGCACATATGAAAACATCTCAAAGTAAACATAACATTTGCACATAGTAAATACCCATATGTCTCAATAAACACAATTTTAAACTTTAATATGGCAAGTGTGTGGTTCCTTTAATTGAGGATGAAAAATTAAGAACAAGCCATTTACAGGGTGAATCCTGCCATTTTCAAAGTATGTGCAAAGCTGGTAGTGGGTAGAAAACCACGACACACCTTGCGTACTTTAGGCGGCATAGGGGCAGGGTCTATAGTTAGTGCTCAGAGACTGAACACCAAATTAAAGTGCCATCAGAACTACATTACCAAATAAGATGTTGTGGTCCATACTCTTGATGCTGTAACTATAATCCTGGGTTTGGCTACCAGAAGGAATGTATGGTCTTGTTTGGGCTAATGGCAAATATCCCCTATGACATGTCCACTCTTTCCTGTTTTCTTTGCAGTAGTCAGTACTGCACAATTATGTTCTCTTTCTCTGCATCCACTGGTAGTTACAGATAGCTTTGGTTGCAATATTAGCAAACGAGTAAAGGAAGAGCAAAAAATTGGGAACATATTCTGAAGAGCAGAGTCTATCATTTGCTGTAATTTCCAAATACTGTTCTTTTTTCCTGTCACTTGGTTGTTTTGCTGAAGAATAGCCTTATAAAACTTTGAAATACTAAACATAGTTCAACAGGACCAAATTCTGCCTGTGGCTACAAATTTTAGAAACTCTTTGACTTTAACAAAGTGTTGAGAATAAGAAGGACATTGCCAGCGTCACAATGTCTTCATTAAGATTACCTCGCCTGGCTTCCTTTGGATATATGCAATCTGTCATTCTAACATGGACATTTGTAAACAGAAAACTGTTCTTCTTCCTGGTCCTTGCTTCGGCAATTCACCGGTCTGTCTTCCTTTTCTTCCTTTACACTATTTTCAAGCATACTAGCTGTCTCAGAGGTTTCAGAGAGCTGTAGTTTCATCACTGAAGTCTTCAGCAAAGACTTAGGGCTTTTACAGTTTGATTTTGAGACACCAGACTGTGTTTCCATTACCAGCTATTAAGCAAAATTAAAATATCACTTAAATTCTCAACTGAACCAGTGTGTTATGGACATACTGATGGTGCATAAATATCGGAAAACTAAGATGACACAGAGTTGCTTTTCTGATTGTAATAGTACTGTATGAAACAGAGACAAGATGGCATATGTTTCTAGCTGTTGCCTCTCCCTTTAACACATAACACTGATGGCTTTACACAATTTGTTAACATTAGGGTGAATTTAGTCAGGAATCCTGAATACCCCAAAACAGCTTTTACAGATTCTAAAATGGGTCTGGTGCCTGGGTTTTTCTTCAAATCCTTCCGTGCAGAATGGAGACTGGGCAGCAAACTTTCTAACTGCGCCCATACACTCATAAACATCTGTAGCAAACCATAATTCTGCTGAATGCAGGAGCCACATTGCCATGACATTTTGGTTATGAATGTTAGAGGACTGTGTGGCTCTGAATCCCAATGTTATGGATTTTAGAGATCTCAAGTGAAGCCAGCTCTCTGATTCATGCAAGGATTCGATACGTCCTGAAAAACTTGCAAAGCAAAAGACATGTGACGCAAAGGTCTTGCAACTTGGTGGCAAAAGGAGGGTCAAGGTGAGGGTGGAGGGCAGCACCCCTCGGGAAGGGAATGGTTAACTGGCCGTAGTAACACAAGCAGGCAGGCAGTTCCACCACTGCAACAAACAACAAATTATTAACACTAAGCAATTTAGCAGCTCAACTTAGAATAAGCAGCACATTGGGCACTGAGTACACAGTGGCAGACTGTCTATGACTCTCTGCTACCAGCCAGCCAGCAAATTTTATTTTTTGCCCTAAAAAGAGTTCTTTCAAAACTCCACTATAATAGTCCATTCTGTGCCCAGGAATAATTTTAGAAGGGCTGAGTCCCAGACTTCCTTTTCGCAGGTGCGAGGCAGCGCATTCGCACCTCCAGCTACAGCCGCTGTTTCCAGGGGCTGAGCTACCCGGGCCAGTGCCCTGGCTCCAGCAGAGCCATGATACTGAATTTCTCCATTTTTCTTACTGATTTGCACCACCATGAGCAGGTCTGCCTGCCCAAATCCAGTCCCCCAGAGGTGTGCGATGGCAGCAGTGTATAGCCAATGAAAAGTGCAATCTAGAGCCCAGGTTTTGAAAATTTGGCCCCCTCAAGACACTGTGTACCAATGCAGCACTATTTTTAAAAAGGGCACATTTCTTGATCATACCTCACACTGCAAAGCTTCTGTTCAACTAACTACACGACAGTCTGTTAACACTGAAGGAAATCCCTTAAAAGCTGTGTTTGTTTGACCAACACTGACTAAAATTAGAAAAATATTAAATGAAAGCAGCTGGTCAGCTACCAGCCACAATATTATCCTAACTTCCTTCACAGGAAATATTATAATAACATTTTATTTGTTTTTTCCCCTGCTTGCTGCCACTGGGGTGTAATATTTCTTTCATGTTGCTGATAGATCAAGAGCACTTCTGTTGGATTCAGGCTGTACTGCATGCTGACACCAACACACCCAGCATGGCCTTTAATTTGGGATCCAGCCCACGTCTGGGGGGTGTACAGGGGCAGGAGGGAGAGGAGGAAAAGCAAAGACTATTGCCTGCTCTACCAAAGATCACCTACAGCTTTGTTCTTTGTTTTGCTTCAGGATTTTGACCATAGCTCTGTAAATGTATGAAGAATTGAAAATAAGCTGCTTCTCAGCAGACCTTTGCCTATGACTTCTTCAGGGTCGTGGATCCAGAACCATGGGAAATGGACCATGAAAAGTCTGGGTGCTTTGTGAAAGCGACCTCTGACTCTTTGGGCCACGTGCGTGTCTGTGCGTGTTTGCTAGTCCTCCTTCCGTGCAGTAGAGCAGGGAGTGCCCGCACACGGACTTTACACCTCTCCCCCAACACCTTGGCTCTCCCCACGACCTCAGATTTTCCACTTCATGTTACAGTCCCAGAAAAACCAGCCAGGGGCGCAAAACAGGGCTTGAACTCACTGACATGAGCTACCCGTGCTGCCAGATCTCCCCCATGCCTCTGGACTTTGCCCACCGCCTCAGCTCAGAGGGGTTTGTGGCCCCCTGCAGCTTAGTGAAACTGATTTTGCCTGCTTGCTCTTTCATCTGGATCCTCGCAGAGGAGGACAACAGGCCCCAAACTGTTGGACTGTCCCCAGCCAGCTTTGCATATTCCTTCCCCCTCAAGGAAGGGTCTTTGTTTCTCTGCTGTCACGATGGTTTTAACACCCTATTTACATAATACCTTTTGAAATGGACCCCGAGGCCTGGTCTACACCAGAAAGTGTTTGTCAGCAGAGCTCTATCAGCAACCCGTCCTACCGTGGCTGCTGCTCTACCAGCAAAAGGACACTTCTTCTTTCATGGCTTTTGCCATCTCCTTTCATAAAATAAGCTGCATCAGCAAAAACATTTCCTTTCCAGATTAAATATCTTTATACTTCTGCCAGTAATAGAAATTTCTTTTAAAAAAATATGTCATGCTTTTAGTTGCCCTTTGTATCCTAGCAAAAGTTTCTGCTATAGGCATAGCTTTATGCAACTGTAGTTATGCTTTCACAACATCAGTTTAAGTATACCAGGTATAATCAGTTCACAGGTTAGTGATACCTCCTTTTCCTCCACACATGCATTAAAAAACAATATGGCTTTCATCCATCTTCAGTAACCAAGGGTTTGTGCATATGGAAGCCATATGGAGTGTAAGAGCTTGCCTATATCAGAAATTATAACAATATATAGTAATGTGGGAATTTAAACCACTGTAGTTGGACAATACAACCCCCTTTTTCCTCCATAAGGATGTGAATTTGTGTGCACATGTGAGTAAAATAAGTGGTTTTATACATTTTAGCTTCTGTTGCTTTGAAAGCAGTTTACCTAAACTGGAAAAAAAAGTGTTTACTTCTGAGTAAGAGTGTCCACATGGAGAGTCGTGGTGAAATAAACACAGCATTTTAACTATATGAGTATCATTTGTCATTCCCACAGACACAATTGGTTCTATATCAAAGTCCTATATCATATTTTTGAATATAGCTTCTTGTCACTACCAGCATTTGCATTTTAGCAATTTGCATTTCTTCTTGCAAATTAAAAAAAAAAAGTGTTCAATTGAGATTTGCAAATGAGCAAAGGCAGCCAGGTGAAGGCAAGCAGGAGAGAAGGGGGAGGGTTGAAGGTGAAGGTGAAAGCGAGATAAACAACAACAAAATGTCAGGCTTGCTTGGAAGGGTCTGGTTTTTCCTCCAACCAAACTTGGTACATCTAAGTTTGCACCAAGAGTCTGGCTAAGGTGATTTCATTCAAGTAGCATCAATAACTCACTTTTAAAAGCATACACTTATTGATTTCAGGGTATAACATAATTAGGTCTCTTATTACTCACATAGGCTGTGCAGTTCCCGCTGTAAACCTAGATATTATTCAGAAAATCAAAGTAATCTCTTGTGGGTATTAAAATAACAATACATTTGAGAAATGATTGCTACCATTTTTGAAACTGCATTAATGTTCATTATTTATGTAATATACAAGTTTAGAAGGGGCTGATTTTTTTTTTAACTTCATTGCTAGTACAAAAAATTTTTTTGAGTTCTTGGAATCAAATGAATGCAAGTTTCCTTTTTTGCATAGGGTGATGAAGACAAATATATCACTGCACATTAAAAATACATCGCACATTTTATACATTTACGTATGTGGTGCTCTTCATGTTTAAAAAAAAAAAAAAAGATGGAAAAAAATCTCAGAGCACTTCAGAGAATACACCCAGAGACAGAGCTATTGTTCAGGAAAAGCCAGATTAAACAAACATGCCTGTAGTCTTGACTTGAAGGCATTTATGGAATTAACATTCTGAGTCTCAGCTGGCACCATGCTCCAAAGCTGGGGGCAGAACATGCAAAGCCTTTGGCACCTACGAGTTTCCACTGATATTCCTGTTATAGACAAAAGCCCAGCATTTTACACAACTCCGAGTCATTCCTGAACATGTGCATTAATGGATCCAAAAGTTTTAATTAGCATTCATGACCTTAAATTATGTGGTTCTTTAAAGACTGTTGGAACTGCCCTGACATCACCAGGCAGGCAGTGGGTGACATAACCTTAATACAGAATTGATCTGGCTAGTCTGGGTTATTAATATTCAAGGGCAGCTTAGTTCTCCGCACAGTGCAATTTGTAAAGATACCCATGATCAGGGATTTGTGGAAACCTAGACTAAATGTGACTAAACAGTGGAATATTTCCTCTTTTATCTGGGATTGCAATGCTCCCGGTCCTTTGGAAGAAAGCCCTAGGATTTTTTCCTTTTTTAATGCAAAGTAACAGGTACAGGGGCCCATTCTGATCTTTAGCTCTGACTGGGTTCACCACTATCTTTCATGCTACATGCTAACACCAGCTTCACAATCACTCTAGCTCCTGAGACAGCCCTGTGTTTGGTGTCATAGGTGCTACAATACACAGATAATTCAAGGAAAACAACAGCAAAGCACAGAGACAGACTTCAGTCCTTGACATGACCCATTGTCACAAGAATGAGTCCATGTCCACCATTAGGAGATGGTGCTACTCCCAGCTGGTTAGCTGGTAACACATAGTATCTGTGAAATACTGACACTTTGCTTATGCTGGTACAGCCTGAGAACCTTCCCTAGCTATATTAACATGGCTCCTGAATCAACAGAACAAAATCCAGTACAGACAGGTAGAAAGTACTGGATTTGTAGAGGAAAACAAATCAAAGGCACCAATACAGTGGTGCTTAAATAGTCAGGAGCTAGTGGCATAGGCAAGGGCCTGGTGTCATGGAAGACAGAAGAGTAACTAAATCTCAGCCAATGGTGTAATGCTGTTACAAAAAAAAAAAAAAATGACAGCTCTCATTCTGACATGTGTTAACCAGAACGTCCTGTGTAAGACATGGGAAGAAATTGTCTCACTCTCCTCATTGCTAGCAAGCTCAGCGGTACTTCTGTGTCAGCTCTCAGTGTCATACTGTATGAAAGATGTAGGCAAATTGAAGAAACTGAAGAGAAGAGCAGCAGGAACAGTAAGATGTTTAGAAAATGAGATATAACAGGAATAGCTGAATTAGAAAGAAATCTATAATAAACCCTAACTATCACACTGGTGTGGTAATGAAGGAACCACTAATGGCATGAGAAGAAGCAATTGGCAGTTGGCTTATTTTTCAGCAGAGAATTCATGTTTGTATATATATCTATGTATAAGGAAAATTATCCAGCTCTGGAAACTCAGAACCATGTGAAACCTTCAGCAAGGGAGGGAGTTTTTTAAGAATAAATCAGACATAACTGGGAATGGTCTAGATATACTTCTTCCACATTAGGCAAAAGGAGGAACTAGATCACTTCTATGGTCCAATTGATTTTCAAGACTTCTGCAGCATTTTACCCTCCCAGTTTTCCTATTATGTTCTGCTGTGTTGCAGTCCATCCCAGTCAATTAATGTGTCACTTGTTTTACCTTTGTCAGTCTTCAGCACAGCCCCTTTCCACTGCTCACATTAGTCCCCAGACACATTGCACCGAGAGTCCTTTCTGGGCTATTACCACAATGAGGCACTCAGTATTGGAATAAGCATTACTTTGGCTAAGCATATATCATAGTTCCTAAAAACTCCAATGTAATCTGTAGCTTTGTTTCTTATGTTGCAGAGAAATAGAGCCAGAGTATATCTCTTAATTATATCTATAGAGTGCCAGAGCCACCCAAGGAACTCTATAAATAAGCCTTAATAATAATGATATACAAGAAAGTGTAAGATTTATGTCTATTAATCATCTATGTGTCGCACTTTAGCCTTAGGATTACATATTTACTATCCTCTGTGGACTGCATGGCCAGTGCATGGTTGACTAGGAAGAGCTGCTTCTGCATGAGACTGGTCTAAACTGCAAACAGTACTGCAGGTGTGAATTTCCTACACAGAGCCAGAAAGTGCCACACCTCAGTGCCTTAGCTTTCTCTCCAGATATGTATCATCACCAAACTCTACAAATGATATTTTAGTACTTCATGGAAAGGAGTTTCCAGAACATTCATCATTTTCACATCCCTTCTCTGAATTGTTTCTGTGTGATCCAGCTCTTATCTGGAAGTCTAAAAAAAAGGAACCTAGCAATTCATCTAGGTTTTACCACTCCTGACCAGAGTACAAGGATTACTTGTGCATGACAGACTGCCTTCCTTTTTATAAATCCCATCATGAAGCTTGTCTCTCCCACAGCAACATGATTTATGTTCAGTTTGTAATCCACACTAACGCCAAAATTAATCCTGAAAAACTGGTCCTCACCAACTTTCCTGTCCTGTATTCGGTCACCTGGTATATCTGCTTTCTTGTAGCATTTGATTTTTCATCCATTTTTTTCAGGCCATATCTCCAATTTGTCAAAATAATTTTGAATACTAATCCTGTCCTTCAGCATCCTTGCAGTCCCTCCAGCTTCATATCCCCTGAAAATATTACAAGCATACATTTCCCATAAGGTTCCTAACATATCACACTGAACTAGACCAAAAAGGTAGCCAAGATCCCTGCAAAATCTTAATCAGCATAACTTTGCATTTTGACAGGAAATCCTTCTCTCAATGACCTGCATGTGGTCACCCAGCCAGCTTTTCTATTGCTGTATAGATTCTTCCACCAAACCATGTTTCCATGGCATTCTTATGAAATGGCCTATGAGATGGGATCAAAATCCTGATTAATTATTTATCATTATCCCTAAGACTAAGTAGCAAGTAAGGTCCCAGGGTTACCCTAGAAATTACACATCTGAGCTATAAACACAGTCTTTGTAGAGTATCTACAATTTCATGGAAGTCTAAAAATACAGGATTACAGAATTCATCTTTGCTATTGACCTGGCCATTCATCCCCACAAAGATTTAATACAGATTCAGGTAATGGCCTCAAAAGAATCTTGCTGGGCTAACTAGGGGTTATTCTATGAAAATCCAGAGAAGATGCTCCTAAAGCCATATAGTGTAGTTTAAGAAGTCTGTATTGTATTTGCTACTTATGTTCCAGAGGGTTAGCATACCCTACTTCACAAATACTTTCTGGAATATGGTGGGTTTAGCTTCTGCATGGTACTTGTAGACTAGCATCTGACCTGTTCCAGACATGCTCAGGTTCCACCAGCATTAGGGAAGGGTCTTACTGACAGTAACAGATAGCAATGGTGAATTCAGGTTGTGCTTTAACTTTGCTTAGAGTCTAAGAAACAGACTCACTTTCCATTTGTCTTCATTGTAGGTGACTCTAGCAGGTAATGACAGCTGGCAAATGGCAAATAGCTATAAAGCCAAAATAATGTTCTGAAATGGGAATCATATCATCACCCAACACTGCCAAAATTGTGCTTTACTCTAAAGACACACAATTCTCGGAGTTTCAAAACATTTACCTCAGCATGCAAGAGAGGGTGTAGGAGAGACCTCTTAATCCCTCTGCACCTTCCACAAAAAAAACCCGCATCACTCTGCCTTCCCAAAAGAAAGAGACAATTTCCTAAAAATGTTGTCCAGACATGCAAAAAGAAGGTAAGGAATGAGGGTCTGCCAAATGTGGCTGAATTCTTACAGAAATACAAGTTGCTAGTGGGAAGGACATGGGCTTACCAGAATTCATGCCAAGTTATGGGAGCCTACATATTCATAGCTCCCCACCAAAGACGAACATAACATTAATCAAGGTGAGGGGAAGACATATTGCCTCTATAACTGGGGGGTAAACAGTTCGGTCTTCATAGGGTTTCAGCAAAGCCGTGGCACAAGGGTATGGGAGAATTATGAGGCTTAAAAATATTAGGAGTATCCAGACTTCTATGTTTTATCCAAACTGTAGATTAGTTTTTACTCCTGCATATTTCTACATTTTGATCAGATATTTTAGTGTCAGGATTAGCAAGAACGCAGCGTCAGAGTTTTAAACAAGCTGTTTTAATGAAAACATAACCTGAAATCAGGCAGTATTTGGGGAAAAAAAAGCTGTTGGTTGGAACTCTGTTTCCTTACTGACATTAAAAACAGTCAACATAACTCTGTGATGATGCAGAAATTTAACTTTTGTACATTTTTATTATATCCAGAATACCAAAGATAACTGGATTTACTCACAGAACGGCTGTCATTGAATTCAGTTTTCTGGTACAATTTCCTTCCCATATAAACCCATAAAAAATATGATGGGTGAAACATTAGGACTGCTTAAAGCAGAAGCTGATGTATATCCATACAGAAGGAACAGATAGATTGCAAAATGTTTATGTCTTTTACATTTTTTACTGTATTAATAAGGAAACACTGTGATTACCAATCAAAAAAGACTCAGGAGTGCTGCTTGTAAAGTGCACTATTATAAAGATTTATATCTGTACCTGGGGAGTAATATAGAGCATTGATATTTTAAGGAGCTCAGTTCAAAATCTCTTTATTCAATGAAAGCCCATGAGAGTGAAATATATTTTTCCTGGGGCAGCAGTGTGAGCATCATTGTTCGTTTATGATAGGAGCTGTAGTAAAAAATTCTTTTCCCCAAATTATATGTATGTCCAAAATATTTCAGAATTAATTATGAGAGAATTTTCTTGTATTCAGCTGAACTCTTTTACAACGTGGCATTAGGCAGCCGAAAAAAATCAGTTCCTGGTACATATATTTGGCTAACTCTGAACAAGAAGATATCTGTATTTAGCATATATTTCGTGAACCAAAAGGTACACCTCAAAATACTTGGAGAAGATGATTGCTTTACATATGTTTAAAAACACAGACCACCAAGAGAAGAGTACAAACCAGGCCTCCCACCCAGGCTTGCCAGGAGACTACAGGGAATTCACCTTTCTTAAGACACCTTGTTTTGCTGGTTGCATTTGTACATACTTTTGGCTACATTCTGCTAACCTTTTGCAGGACCCAAACTTGCTCTTTTTGAATCAAGAGCCAGTTCTTAATGCTTACTCACCATAGCATAGAGATGTATCTGTTAGAATAATGCTCAAAACCAGGAGCTAGAACACGATAGCATATCCTACAGCAATCTTTCCTAGTACTTAGGTAACAGATGCCTTCCAAGAGGTTGTGCATAATCTAATATAAATTATAATTTTTTTTTATAGAATGAACTGTAAATTCATGAGCACAATGTACTGTGGTAGTGATGCATTTATAAAATGTTTGTCTTAAATACTATTGTACTTAGTCTGTTAACATAACAAAAGTGATAGCAGTTTGTCTTTGGTTTTTGTGCCTGGCTTGACTGCAACACACCCGTTTTTTAGAGAATCAGGAGAGATCTCTCCTGATTCCTTAAGAATCTTTAAGAATCAAATTATATTTAGAAAACACTTTTCTAAATCCTCTTTCATTCTTTCAGTGGTGTTTTTCCCTTCTTCTGGACAGCAATATGTCTGCTCTCTCCCTGCTTCAAAGATCTTCAGTGGATGTCGAACCAATTCCACCATTCTCTTTGTTTTAGCTCACATTTTGATGTGCAATCTGGGGAACATCAGACCACACATTTTCAAGACTGTTTTGGCATGAATAGATACCTGTCATACTTTGGAAGAGCACGATTTAGCCAATATATAAAATTCACCAAGAGAAAAATTAAAATGTGGTAATAATTTTATTCCTTTCTTCCTTCCTTTTAATTGTTAAAATTTAATCTCTTGGCCAGATTGTGGTCCTTAGGGTATGACATATATATCAAACCCGTGTGTGTGTAAGTTGATTTTTTAAACGTACTGTGAAAAGTAGCAATGCACTGAGATCAGAATCTAAGCAAGTATAAAAATAAGAGGCATAGGAACTGACGGCATAAATCCAAAGTTTATCATATAATTCCCAGATCCATGTAGCTGGTCCCTAGGAACATAAAAAACCCAACAGTACAAAGGAAAACATTTTCAGATGTACTTCTTTTTTTTTCTAAAGATCCTGCTGCAGAGGTTATATCTGGCAGTGGGGAGCTTTTTCTCTTATCTTCAGTTCCCACAAGAACCAAGCTTGAACATCAGAGCTCCCTAAGCCTAATAAATGAGAGTATTCTTGTCTGCTTTATCTTTTTTTTTTTTTTTTTCCCCAGTCATATGATGAGGAAATAAATATATGATCTTGTTTTCAAAAGAAGCTATTGTATTAAACAGAGGGTATGAGCCTATCCCATCCCTCGGGCTCTCACCTAGACCTGGGTAGTCACAGGAATGCACAAAGGGTGGCAATTGCTCTCCTCGGAGCGATTGTTCCTGGTCCTTGCCCTGGAGCTGGAAGGCAAGTGGCCTCTCCGCAACCCACTGTTAATGCCTCCACACAGGGATGGGGACAAGCTGCCTTACATGAACAAAGTCAATCTTGTGCTGATTAGTCCAACAGAATGGGGTGCATATCACAATCAATTTCCATAAATATTCACTTATGCCTCTTTTGCCTTCATTTTCCGCAAACATTCAAGTACTTGACTCATTCACATGAACGCTCCCAGAAAGAGAATTTTAAGCTTACATGCTTGAGTACTTGCATATAGTAAATTTTAAAATGAGTGAGTATGCAAGACATAGGATGGGAAATAGAGTGCTTTTGCCAGTGCCTGGCAGAGAGGCATTTAAATAAACCAGGCAAGTACCTGCTTACGTCCTTCTCATCTACAGTTATATGTATGCAGGCAATTTTATTTGGAACAGTGGACTTGCAATTTGCTCTTCCACCATAGTTCAATGCACGTGGCGTGGAGCAAGAAACATACAGCACCGAGTGTCTGTCTTCCCTAGAATAGGAATGATACTGTTCAGTTACCTGTGCCCCATACTTTGAGATTTTTAGACAAAAATATCATGTAAGAGTTATATAATAATGTTACTGAATATTGCTTATCATGTTTTGCAGGGGAAAAGATCATGGCACTGGGGAAAAAGACTCTTCCATATTCTTCTGCAAATAAGCATGGACCAGGAAGAAAATCAGATAGTCAAAAAAGCAAAATTTTTTCAATGTTAGCAGCATTTCCTGGATGCCAGAGTCCCCGAGTGCTCAACCTGAAACACTGAAAGTAAAAGTCTGAATCCATTCAATCAGCCTCAGTTTTTCTACCTCCTTCAGCGGGGCCAGCATTTCATTTCTGGCTTATATACATTTCATCTTTATTTCCTAAAGTTTAGAAAAGTTAGACAGATGAGATTTGGACACAGGAGGTGGAATTCCAGATGGAAGAAGAGAGGTTTATCAAATGAAAGAGACAAAAGCCAACAGAAAAACTGAGAAATAAAACATGCAAAAGAGCCAACAGCTCCAACATGGACACATGGGGCCAAATTTGTCCTCAGCATAACTCTGCTCTTCCGGACCGGATGGATTAAGCCTGCTATTTGGTTGCCGAACAATCTCCACTAGCAGGAGAACCACTAGAAATGGAGCATAAACAATTTACTGAGAAGTGGCTGTATTTGGTCTGAGCTGTAACTGGTTCCACAGACTTCACATAAAGGAAACCCACATCAGTGTGTGGCAGTTTATTTCACACTGAGCCAGCCAATATATTTTCTCTCTGAACTGCATACGTGTCCGTTGCAAGGAGGAAGGACACCTGGGGGTTCTGACCTTAAAATTAGATCTGCTGCACTTGCAAAAACCTACCCTCATAGCGAAACCTTTCTTATTTGCCATCCAAATGTTGCTGTATCTCTGAGCTCTGCAGACTGCTCAGGCCTCAACAGACTGTGAGCAAAATTTGACCCAATGTGAATTTGCAATAACTCACGCTGCAGCGCTTGATTCCCCTGCGTTCTTCAAAATGTCTCCAAGGACTCTGACACAGCCACCATGCAGATCAATAACTTTACAGTACAAACAGATGGAAACTCTCCCTTTTGGGAACAGGATAAGGCAAAGTCAATTAATTTATAACAGAGAGATGAGTAATTGAGCCAGGAGTATTTTAATAGGATATATCAGCCCAGCATTTGCATTTTCGAACTGGTATGTATCTCCTGATCCAGAATCTATTGAAGTCAATTTAAAGACTCCCTCAGAGGTTGGGAGCAGTCATTCCCACTTTTTAGATCTTGCTGAAAGCTGTTTCAAATCTCCAATACAAAGTTTAAACACAGGACTCCCCTCACTACTTTTTTTTCTTTCACATGCAGACTTGCTATGGCATAGCCCAAACTTCCCAGGCACACATTCTCTGCTCTTGGATTACACTTAAAAAATCATACCAGGGCTTCTGTGCCAGAGTTTGACTCTTCAGTGACCAATTCACAAAAACTGAGGATTAAACAAGCAAATTGGCAGCAGTCGGTATCAGAAGTCAGCATTTCACATCACAGTTTCCGAGGTGCCACAGGATTTTCCTCTACTGAGAAAATGAAACACTATCATCTCAGGCATGGTGGTACAAGGGAGGGAGATGGGGTTTGAGGCCTTGCTCTGTGTTGCAGGACATCTGGATTCTGCGAGACACTTGCTTGTCCTAAAGAAGCAGACATTTTGCTTTGAGTGGTCCCAGCAGCCATGGTGAACCCAGCAGTAACACTTCAGACACTCTGTGGTTGGGATGCTTAGGGAAGGACGGGGACTTTCTATATCAGTGTATCTAAGTAATAATAGCAGCACTCATTTTCCAAATGCTGTGGGAGGATGCGTGTTTAAGTTATGATCAGTTTTGGAGGACTGCAGAGAATATTTCATTTTTTTAAATGGGGACCGTGCAAACTGTGAGAAAGCAGTGCTGTGGAGGAAAGCATAACCCATTCCCTGGTCTTTGCCCATACTGGGGGTGAGAATTCCTGCCCGGCTCCCACCTTCAGCTTTTGTTGGTTTGCAGCTTTTTCCCTTGCTCACCAACATCTTCAGCAGCTGTCTGTGATTCCAGCTACAGTTTGATGCTAAATACAGCAAGTATCTGGGAATAGTAAACATTTGCCAGTAAGACAGGAAAAACAAAAAGATTTAGCAAAGAACCCTTAATGAGAACCATGGGACATGTTACAACTCTGCTGAGGATGAATGTGCTTTGCAAAGGCATTTGCATATTGTCACTCCTCCCAGTGTGGCTATTTCCTTAACCTCTTTTTAGACTGCAAACACGATAGGGCTGTGCAAAATTTCATTGAGGCTCATCCCAAATTGAGGATAAAATGATCAATGACTAAAACATGACTCAGGCAAAGGAGACTTAGGGCCTAATTTTCTTCTAACTTTTAGTAAATACATGCCTGTGTAACAATTCTACTGGCTTCCGTGGCGGTGTTCACTATACTAATGTAAGTGAAAACAGAAGCAGTCTCCGACAGCTTCAGACTCATCCCATGTAAGAAGTCAAAGTCAAGGAGCTTGTGCTTGTTTAGTCAAGAGCTGAATTTGATCCCTAGGTTTGCTAATAAGCTATACAAACCTATATAAACTATATGCCTCTATAAACTTTATGCAAAGCACTTTGAAGTCACTAGACATGATTCAATTGCCTTTTGTGGTATTAGTGGAATGAAGGGGACCAGAACTGGCAGTGATAAAGATGTAACCCATTGTACTCAATATGCCTAATAATCACTAAACCCACACTTCACTCCCTCCTGTTTGTGACCCATAAACCACACGAGTATGAAAGGAGGACTATGCCCTTTACAGGAACAGAGGAAAATCTGAAGGTAGTACATGTAAATAGTGACATCACATACTCTGCTAACGCAATTCATGTAATTGACTTGGCAAGAGATATTAGGGTCCCACAAATGCAAGATGATTTGTGTTTGAGGACACAGTATGAAAAACTTCTGAAGTGGTACCGTGTTATGGAAAAGTGGAAAGTGGAACCACTCCGCATTAAGCAGTCACTGATGAAAGGTTTTGAGAGGTTTTCAAAAAAGCTGCCTTTAGCTAAGGAAGCTCGATCTGTTTAATTTCCGCAAAGAGTCAATGAGGAGAGGAAGACTTTAGAGACTGAGTCAGGGCAGGGAGTTTTAAACCTTGTAGGGCTCTGAAGTGTTCAAAGGAGGCACTAGCAACAGGAAGACCCTAGGAAGGCTAGTGTCTCTAAAGTCGGTGTTTGTGAAAAGGCCACATTGCCTAACCTTTCAGGGTTAACTAGGAAAAGGTTACATGTAGGCTGCTTTACATAAATCTATCAGCAGTACAATGCATACTGGGTGCATTCCTGGCTCCAGGGAAGTCCAAGGAAAAACTTCTATGAGTTTCAGAAAGTCACTTATTTCCTGCTATATATTCCAGGCTGTACTCCTAAATATACCTTAAAACGTAGAAGTGCTGCTCCTACACCACCTCCTCTGACATGTTAGCAGAGGAAATCTACTCTTGTTCCTTTGTGATTAGAGACCCTGGAAGCACAATCTGTCTTCATGCGTTTTCTGATGATTGTTTGAGATTCTTAGCTTCTTGGCTCTGGGACTGATGACATACTTCCATACTTCTTAAAAACTCCTTTTATTATTGAATGAAGTGCAACAAGTTGTCACTGCTAAAAATTACCTTCCTGTCCATCATAAGTAGGATTCTTTTTCTGCACATTTTTGAGTAGCCTGGGAAATCAATTGATAATTAGGAAAATATGTCTGTTAATATACCTGTAATGTAGTTACTGTAATGCACTGAATAAAACTGAAAAGCAATCCTTGTAGATTTCTGCACACATCTACTTTCTCAATCTTCTTTTTATTGGAAAGTCCTTTCATCAATAACCCTAACTGTAAGTATTTGTTTTAGGCTCCTCCTGCTCCCAAATACATAGTTTGGTTAAAAAGTGGCTGCTATATTTTGTGTTAAAGCTTCTTGTGGTTTGGCTTTCGGTATGTCTCCTCAAGTAGGTAAACATGACAGAACAAAAGTGCCTGGAAATGCAAACAGTCCCTGAATTATTATGCCTATTACTTTTTATTAGTAGTAAAAACAAAAAGAAGCAAGGAACAGTTCTATTTATGCAGAGCAGTTAGAACATAAATAATAATAAAATGTTAAAACTATAAAACTACTTATGCCATATTAATTTAATTCTAATAAAAAGTAGGCTTAGGTCTTGCCTCCATGACAGCAAACGTGGTGCAGCTTTGCTTTCATCCAATATTTATACTCAAAAACATTTTGGTTTAGGAAATAAACTAGTGATAAAAAATTACAGTCTCAGAATATTGGGCTTTGACTAGTCCCCTGCTGCCCTTTATATTATGTTTCAGTAAAATACAGTACATCTTGCTGTTTTATTTCATTGTTTGTGGCCCATGCAAAATCCTATTGTCCAGCTGCCCAACGTAAATGAACAACAAATCAGAACAACCAGAAAAGCACAGTGACTGATTAAACTAGGTCAGAATTTTTGCCTGCACTGTTAGAAATATGACTTTATTCAGATTTTTGGTACATGTTTACATCACCTTGAATGGCACTGAGGAAGCCTGCTGATGGAGCCTTTCATTTTTAAGTGCTACAGACAAGAAAATCGTGCCAGCTCTCCTTAGCACATATTATCAAGTTGTTTGGTTCTGTTGATTTTTTTTTTAATTATTCCAAATTAGCAGGGTGATCCTGCATGGGATTAAGCAGCATGTAAGTGAGTGAGGAGAAGAACTCCAGTTCAGAGCAGACATTCGAGCTAGACGAGCTCGCCTGCTCGATACTGACTGTCAATACTGTCTGAGCACCCTCGCTGCTGCATGGGGGCACCCTGAAACAAAGGGGTCCCTCCCAGCAGATACTTGTCTGCTGCATGGAAGTCTAATCCCCCTCCGCACTGCAGTATTTTGCTGTCAGGCTCAGCTCAAGTCTTCCTTGCCTGTCTCAGCACCCATGAGCTGGAAGAGGCCAGAGACTGGACAAGCAAACCGTGGAGGTATACAGAGATGACCATAGAGGCAGCTGCTGTTTCTCATGCACCCCCTCGAGGTGCAGCGGTGCAGAGTTCAGAAGACTGAGTACCTTTGGACTAGGTTTCTAAGGCTGTTTTACTGCAGGGGGTGAAGAACTAGCTGCCTCACCCGATGAAGCAGTGTGGGGAGTCACAGCAAGTGGACTTTTCCCTCTTTCAAGAATATTCTTGGAGAGAGCCATAATGTAGACCCACATCTTAATCACACTGTCAGCTCAAACCTTTAAAAAATTGACTTCACAAGCTGAAGAACTAATGAAACCAGGATTTATACGTGTCTGTGTCTTCCTTTTCTAAAAACTTCTCCCAGCACCAGAATCTTAGATTCCCTTATGTCCCCTGGGACATTTTCTATCAGGCAAGAGACAGCACTTGCTCTAGTTCTGACTACATATCCATCTGCTGACAAACAGAATAATGCCTGAGTTTTACCTTTTTTGACGTTCAGCTCAGTGCGGTCATTCAGCTGAGGTCCCTCTCTGGTACCCAGACAATTTCCATGAAACTTCAGAAATGCAATAATATTTCAGATCTACCCTCCTATCAAATTTGTTTGAAACTGGCAGCAAGCTCATAGGTCATTAGGATGCTACTGATACACAGACAGAGCAATGTCATTATTCCATTAGCTAGAACCTTGTAATGAAACCCTCTGCACAATCATGAGACTTGTTTACAGATCATGAGACTTTAGAAAATAATAGACTGCGGGTTCTTTCCAGTTGCAACATAGGATGCAAATAAAGATAAAGATTACACTGAAAAAAAAATTTAAAAGGAGCGGCTAAAATGGCAAAATATTTCACGTCTTATGGCACTAACTTTAGAAAATACATGAATCACCTATCAAAAAAGACTTTTAAAATACAAGAAAGCTGGTTTGGCTTAAGCAATAAAGTATAAGAGAAGTTTGGGAGCTAAAAAAGTATGTATCTATACACTTCAAACAGAAGAAATCGAGGAAAATAGAAAATAGGATAAACTCTGTCAAGTTTCATAAAGTCACAGTTCTAAAGGAAGTTTCTGAAATTATAGGTAACTCATTCCTCATATCAGGCAATGAAAAATGACAACTCTGATGGATTTTTGAAAAGTTTCCCAGGGGAAGCTTCAGATAACTACAGCTTCGTAAGTCTGATGTCATTAGGGTCAAAACTGGTACAATCAATAATAAGGAACATGGGCAGTAGAGGTGTAAATAAACATGATATATTGGGATAGCTTCTGCAGAGGGAAATCACACCTCACAAATCCATTAAAATGTTGTGAAAGTGTTAACAATAGTGAGAGTGATCCAGCTGAGAAAGTATTTTTTGATTGAAAGAATAAGGTTTGGCAAGATCCTTCACCAAAAGCTTTTAAAGACATTAAATCAATGGAGAATAAGTCTTAAAGTCTTCTGATGACTTAATAATTGGTTAAAAGACAGGAAACAAAGAGTTAAAATAAAGTGGAATTTTCCTGTTAGAGGAAGGTTACAAGCTCCACAGGGAACCATGCACAGACCTGTGTGCTTTGACATATTATAAATAATGTGGAACAGGAAGTGAATGGTGAGGCTGAGAAAGTTTGCTGATGACACAAAGTTTTTCAGGATCCTCAGAACTAAAACTGACTGAAGAGTTACAGCAGAATCTTACAATACTGAGGGACTATACAGCACAGTAGCAGTGAAATTAAGCACTGATCCACACAAAGTCATGAACAAGCAGAAGAAAATATCTTAACTATGCAGACAGAAGCATAGTTCACTAGATTAATACTGGGAAAGATTTCTTGGAGCCATTTTGAATAATACTTTCAAAATGTCTGTTCAACATTCAGCAACACTCAAAAAGCCCAGTAAAATATTAGAAACTATTAGGAAAGAAATAGAGAAGAAAATGGGAACATTATTCTGCCGCTGCCTGGTTCCCCTATAATTTTGAATACTGCATGTATTGAATATTTTAATCAGCCACCTCGAAAAGGTTACAATAGATTCAGAAAAGGCATTGTGGATGGTGACAAAGCCAATCAGAGGTGTGGAGTGAGTGCCGTATGAGGAGCAATTAGATAGAGTAGGAGTTTTCAGCTTGGAAAAAGAAATGACTGAGAGGAAGAGCAATACACAATCACGAGCAGTGTAGGAAAAGTGAATAGGGAAAGGTCATTCACTATGTTTCATACCATCTGAACTAGAAGGCATTGAATGACTCTATCAAGCAGAGGCTGGAAAACAGAAAAGGGGACATACTTTCCCATGCTTAATTACACTGTAGAATGTAATGAGGAAAACATTACATGGTTCAAAAAAACAACTGGAAAATTGTCCATCATGGAGATGCAATCTTCTTCTCAAAAAGTCCCTAAACCTGAGACCAAGTTTCCTCTACTTTCCTTCATTATGCTTCCACTCCTGGCTGTAATCAGAGCCAGGAGACTGACCTATATGGTATCACCTTTATGCTAAACACCAGAAAGTAAATATTCACCATAGAAGCCAACTCTAGGACCCCTGAGTCTCTCAAGACACCCTCTCATTTTCTCATTTCCAGCAGACCGCCCCACCACATCGTCTTTTCCCCTCCCCTTACTTTGCACCTAGAGAAGCAGCAGCATTTTTCCCCTTGACGGAGAGCACTGTGCTAGGCAACAGATGGATAGATTGAGGATCAGGTTAGCAAATAAGTAACAGCAGCCTTACCAAGCCAGTCTAAAGAGATGGTGGATCTTCAGAAAGTAACTTAACTTAGCCTTCTGCATTGCTTTAAAGACTAGAGCATCAGCCACTCCACTGAAAATTCTGCTTCTGATCCTGAGCAGAAATCTCCTCCTCGTTCACAGGAATCCAGCCCAAAGCCCATTTTTCTACACAGATCTTTTCCCTCCATTCATTTCAGTTCACTAGCTGGTGAACGGTGCAAGGTTTTTGGTCTGCATCCATGTACAACCGTATCGTGCCAGCTTTCTAATGGCAGGAGTTTGTGCACTTACTCACATTACCAAAAATGAGCAAGGTGCTCACTCAGAAACACTAATGTACAGCCCACTCACCTGGCACATGTTGCCTACTCTTTAGGCAGCCACAGAGAGGACCAGGCTCCTTGTCTTTCTTGCACTGTTTGCTCCGCACCTGAGTCCTGGTTAGGTAGCATATAACATGAGCATCTATCAACTATTTCATCTGTCTCAAATCTCTTAAAAAATACAGATCTTCATTTCCCCACTAGATGTGACAATAGCAACAATGAATAATCAACATAATGCAGAACTTGACGTTTCTAAAGTCAATTCTTTAAGGATGTAAGAATCTAAGAAAAGATGCACCAGATTGCACCAGTGGCCCTATGCTGTTCTGCAGACCCATAGGTAATGTGCAGGTAAATGTATCAGCAGCATTGCTGACAGACAGCACTAAGCCCATTAGCTATCAATTCATCCCTACTATATATTCCTCAGGGATGAAAAACTAAAAAAGTATGTAAGATCTGCAAACCTGAGGCTTCTTTTTGTGACACCACTGCTAGTTCTGCCTCTTTTCTTGTGTTGTAGCTACACATAGCATCATTTTCATGACATGGTGGAAATTCCCAAGTTCCAAGTAATCCTATTTTGCTTTATCTGTCCCTTTTTATTTCTGCAAGTCCTTCGGGATTCTGACATTACTTTCTAACAATGTAGGTATCCTGGTTTTCAGTTTTCAGCTGAACAAAATGGTAGCAGTTGATAACCCATGCTTGATTCATTAGTGTTGCTCTGTAATCTAAGAGTGGTAAATAGAGATGAGATTGACTACAGCCTTCATAAATTGAGACTCTAGTATTTTAGTTGTGGTTTTCTACCAATCTATCTGCTGGATAATGGGATCAGTAGTGATGCATCTACAACCTTATTTCAAAGCTTGAGCAGTGTAAATTCCTGTCTACTATCCTATATCCAGCACAAGGCATTTATGAACTGTGTTTGAAGTGTATAGATTTGATACGCAGTCACCATTCTCTCTCTAGTAGAATATCCCACAGAAGTAATAAGAATAAAAGTAACAGTGGAGGACAAGTACAGGGATTTTTTCCAGCCAAAATAAATAAATTAGTGCCAATTTTCCCTGTGCTACCAGTATCTTTTTTTTTTTTCCTTTTAACTTGGACTACATTTTTGGCATAGAAAGAACTTTTACAGCTTTCTCAGTTTAGTATAAGGCCATTATACAAGGTCAGATCAGAGGTCCATCTTTCCCAATATCCAGTCTCCAGCACTGACTAGCACTGGATGTTAAAAGAAAGAGGATGAGAGATGGCATGAACTGACTGATTCCCTGCTATACCTTGCTGGCTTCCCTCACAAGCTGGTTTAAGGGCTTCTTGAACCAGAGGTTGCAATTGATGACTGTTTGGTAGCGCAATCCCTTTTTTAACCCATTTACACTTTTGGCTTCCAAGGCATACTGGAGCAAGGACATGACCCCGGTGTAAAATGCTCTAGTCATCCTCTGAGATTTTTCCAATCTCTAAATGACATTCCAGTTTTCTTTTTAAAACATATTTCTGAAACACCTTAGGAATTGTCTTCCTGATTGTTTTAAAAAAACCCACTTCTATTGCTGAGAATTATTCCTTAAAGTGGGTACCGGGGATATTTCTAGCAGCTTTCTCCTCCCTGTCCCCATCCCCATTGCTTTCTGAGGTAGCATTTTACATTCTGCACCGCATCCAGTACCTCACAGCACCAGTCAGCTCCCATAAGTTTCTCGTAATCTATTAGGACTGGGTGGCTTCCCGTGCTTGACAAGTTTAAATAGCTTTGTCAAGGGTTAATTTTAGGAATTCCCATAACATCCCTCAAAGTGTCTTGTCCCAGTTTGCAGGCACAATCTGGTTTCTTATCAGAGAGACTGAGTGCCTTGAGAATTGAAATGAAGTCTTCAGATTTAGTCAAGTCCAAAACTCTTCACTGTTTCCACCTTCTTTTTGATATTCTCTGTTAAACAAATGCTTTTCCATTACATTTTTAATTGCCTTGCAGAATCCTCATATTTCTGCAGTACTACTTCATAGCTTAGCTTCCTCTGCCTGAGCTAGCAATGTACTGACAATATCAACTACTGCAGAATGAGTGACTGTTAGAATAAGTCTCCTGACTGCCTTCTTTCCTGCTGGTCCCAACTGCTTGCAGCTACAAATTGAAGAACTGTTTAAACCTTCCCTAGTTATCCTCCACTTTTGAAAAGAATTTAAACTTTAATGGGGTTTTAATTGTTCCGTTCTTCCACTCTGGCTGTTTCTTCCAATTGCCTAGCTCTAGGTATGAGGGTATTTTGAGACTGATGAAAACCTACTGCGTTCTGAGTTTTAAGTGATCAGCAATATGTAACATAAGCTGCTTTTATAACAGAAAGATCTGTTCCACCTGGCTTGTGACAGACTTGCCTCAAAGTACGGTACCATCCCCTTTGGAAACAGTTTCCTCGACCAGAGCATCTCCCACAGGTTCCTAAATACAGAAGAAGGTAGGGGTCCATTTTCTTTGCATGGGGAGCATGACTAGGAAAAGGGCTTGTATTCTTCCTTCCCCTGTCTTCCTACACTAATAATGAGTCCAAAATAGAAAATATACATGGGTGCCAATCTTGAGCTGCCAGAATATAGGGCATGTCTCTAGATTTACTGACAATCTCACCACAGCCAACACACACATTCCCACAGGCGCACACACAGATGACTACCTACGATTTTTTTCCATATCCAGGTTACTGTGGGGAGCTGCAATAAGAAATTGTTTTAAAGTGCCCCTGCACTGGTCTCTGCAAGTGCCTGCACTCATAATAAGAAACACAAACCACTTCTTGTAGATCGAATACAACAACAGACACTTTTGAACAACTGGGAATGCCTGCGAGACATAAAATAAGCATTAGAAATCTGAATATGATTTTGCAGGCTTTATGGACTGCTGTTGCAAACTAAGTTCATACAAAATACGCTCCAGACTTCCAAAACTGAAACTAAAAATAAAGTTTTAACAACTGTTGCACCTGAGATAATCCATGGAGAACGACACGCCCATACTTTTCCCATTTTTCACTGGTCATTTTTGTATGTAGTAAGCATTAACCTGACCCTTTGTTCATTTGAAAACCAAACGTAAATGCTCAGGTCACTTACTACGAATATGTCGCCGTGGGGTACAACACCTGGCTGGTAAAAGCGAGTATCTTTCTCATAGGCATTTTGGACATTGCTGGTTTTCATCTCAGGCCAGTGGATCGTTAGGAGACATCAGCTTTTGTCAACATTACTTGAACTCAGATTCACATTGCTCTGTGTCTGAAGAAGGAAATTCTGGAAATTACAGCAAACAGAAATCAGAGTTCAGATTCTAGGAGCAGGTTCGTTGCCAGGAGTTAAAGGCCTGACTCCTAGGAAACAACTTTGGGTCCCCTCACCCAGATTGTTCTCTTGCCCACTGATGGAGGCAAGCAGCATGAGATTCACAGGGGACAGAGCCTCAGCAGCCTGGAAATTCACTGTAATTTATTACTTATTTTAAAAGTTATCCTAATGGATGCTAATTCTGTGGCCTTTCCTTCTGTGTCAGGGTGACTGTGGTCTTGGATCAAAGATACAGCCTTTGCAAAAATACAATGGTAAAGCTCTTACATTGCTGTAATTCACTCTGGTGACATGAGTAGATTTAAGGCAAATGGAGCTCTATAAACAAAATAAAAAGATGGCATTTCAGCAGAAATATGTAAAAAAGATACTGGGTAGAAATACTTCAGAGAAGCAGCCTGCTTAGTTGTAAAATGAGTTTAAATTAGGCTTTAAAAAGGATTGCTAAATCTTGACACATATATGAGCAGCTTATTATCATGCAATTGTGCAGTAGTTGCTTGATCTTGTTACTGATGTGCCACATATGAATAAGTGATTAATTACCACAAAGGCTAAAACAGAGCAGAGTGAGAGTACTGTAGCTCACCCTGAAAGAGGGGCTTAAACACGTTTATTGCCCTTTAAGTGCATTTCATTAAGGCCAATTAAGGACTTTCATGTCTTATTAGAAAAATGAAGTAGATTTATGAGGTTTTCGTAGGCTGTAAATGCTGGGGCTAGCAGATACAAAACTGTGCAGAAATATAGTAGTTAGAAGCTAAGAAAATAATGTAAAGATACACACAGGAATAATTTCACTAAGGAACCAGATCACATGAAGGTGATCTCTGTATCAAAGAGAGAAAAAAAACCCAAAACCAGTGGTTAAAATTCATAACATTTCCTCTCAGATTCGCTCCCTATAATTTTATGGACAATTTTGCTATCCGTCTATCTTTGGGGTCTCATTTTCCTCTGCACCATATAAAATTCAGGATGACGTGAAGTGCTGCCATTCACGTTGGGCAGAATTTGCTCCCAGTGGGCACACCTTATTGCATACCTGTGAATACATGCACAAAGAAGGAGGGAACAGATCTGTTGACCACCACATAGCACAACTCCCAGCAGGTCTACATACCTTAATAATGTTTAATGTTGCTGATAGAGATTCAGTCAGGGCTCCTTTATGGGTGTAACTTTAGGCACTAGTCAGAAAAACATATAAACATACGCTCTAGTTAAAGTAGGTTGGAGGATGTGCTTAAGTTTTTTGCTGAATAGGGGTGAGTATAAGCACACACTTAAAGTTAAGTGTGTGCTTCAGCATTTTGTTGTATAAAGGACTACAAAAGTGAAAGCCCTGACCTATGATTCTGAATTTCCTACCTCAAGCCAAGGGTTTCTGGCTGCTTGAGATTACTCCTATATTCCTTTAAATAAATTTTAAAAACACCCAAATCCGGAAAACTAATGAACAGATATAAAACATTTCTATCTGAATAATCCATGTGTATTCAAACTCACAGGGCTCAAGAAAAGAAACATGAATGCTGACCTTTTCTTAAATCATGCCGTTCTTAAGGTAGCAAGAAGAAAAACAAAGGAATGGAGTAAAAAAAACCTCAGCAGCGTGCTCTGAGGGCAAAGGCAAACTTTACTTTGACTCTGCAGAGTCCTGGAGGTTTGCTTCACAGCCTTAATCTTACTTGAGTGTAATTTGCTCTATAGATTTTCCTTGCTTTCTTTATTTTGAAAGAAAACTTTCATGGGAGGTTATAGAGTATGTATCATTATCCTTGGGGACTGTGTCTGTTTCTGCATCATCCAAGTTTCTAGGTCCCACACATACGGTATCTGGGCAGCTTTTTTACATATTATATGTATTTATGAATTTTAAAAAATATGCATTATTTACTCAGTGGACTGGAATAGCACTGTCAAGTGGGGGAATATGTATTTATAAATGTTTTTAAAATGCACATTATTTACCCCACAGACCAAACGGTTTCAGTCTACCATGTATAGTCTTAGCCACCTAATTAAAAATCTTATGAAACTTCTTTGAAAAGCACTTGCAGTACATACGCAGCAGCAACTTTTGGAGCTTTATTATGTCAGCTCTTTTTTTTTTTTTTTTTCCAAAATACACAAAGCATTTAGACATATTATGGTCTAATCACTTGCCAAATTTCATCTTAAATAGAAGCTGTATAGGAGTTCTACAAGCACAAAAAAAGCATCAAAACCAGCAGATCAGCTATATTTTGGGGGAGGGGGTATGGGGTTTTTTTGCTGCACTGATATAATTTTAAAACAAACAAACTGATATTTTTTAATTTGGTGAAAAATAATTAATTCCCACACTGAGATTTGTTTGTGCCAAACCTTAGCTGCTCCTTTTAATGAGGTTTTAAATAATTTTTTTCTGCCAACTTATTCTTAAAGGGGTTTATACCGAAAAAATTGACTACACACTATCAACACAGTCCAACCATTATTGATTAAATCCTTCAGGGATGAGACACCAAAATTATGCATTTTATAAAATGAAGTGATTAAAGAAAACAGGTAAATGTAACACCAGCATACATGTTGACCAAATACAATTTCAAATAATGATAATCTTTGCATATTTTGTTCTCTAGGTTGTATTTTCAAAATAAATGCTGACTTGATGACTAATGTATCTCTTCAGTCTTTGAGAAGGGATTTATTGATGTAAAAAGTGATAAGCATCTACCTCTGGTGATTTATAGCAGATTATGAAAGGGCTATAAAATAAGTGCAGTGCATGATGTGGGTAAAAAGAAAGTCAACTCCTGATTCTGTTCCCAACCACAGTGCAGAGCACTTCACAGAGCATCCTGAAACCATGCTGCAGCATTACCCTATTGGGGGGGGGCAGGAGGGCACTTCTAGCCAACTGGTCACAACCTTCTTTAACATGATACATTGGCTCCCCATCACCAGCACAGCCAGCACAACCACGTATGTTCTCCAATTCCGGTCATTTGCACAGGCTACAGACATGAAACAACTTAAGAATAGATTTAAAGGCCATCAATAGCTTAGAAGCTTTGAATGAAAAACCTTAGCAGTCCAGGCTACACAAGAGACTTACGACTCGTTAATCTATAGGGTTTTATGCAGTGTGAGTTGCAAAGTGGGAAAAGCTTCTACTCACTTACCTGCGCATACTGCTGCCAGAATTTGTAACTGTTGTCAAACATAGAAGTAGAATCCAAACTAGATCTACAAAATTAACTTTTTTTTCAAAATTTTATGAGTTACTTCATATTCCAACTGAAAGCAAATTACACGTTAGAAATTACCAACAGGTTCTTGTGATGAAGCTTATTAAAACAAATTGATAATTTTGGGAGGCTGAAATTTTTCTATTTCCTCATGATAGCAAAAATGTATTCTATAAACAAAGAGAACTGGTTTTAATAATATTAAAATTTGTACTAACAAGAAAATAAATTAATAGGGTTCTTGTTCACTGGGAATGACTCATGAGACATGCTGTTATATTTCTGAGGTTTATAGAAGATCTTAATTCTTAAAAGATTGGGAAAGGCATTGTTCAATCATATTCTGAGTATGCAATTTCTGTTTAAATTATCTTCTGACATCTTACTGAAAGCTGGCGTTGTAGCCTGGCACAATACCACAGTAAAGTTCTCTGGTCCAAACGGAATTTGATGAATTGTCGAAAAGCCACTTTTCCTTTGCCTCTGGTCAGAAAGAATAACATGGACACTGGCCTTTCTCAGGGTGTTCCAGCTCCAAACAGAAATGTGTTTGGAAGTAACTTGTAGTGGAAAAACTGGAGATGGACTGAATATGTAGTAGCTCTGGATGTGATGGAACTGACTGGGTAGCTGACACGATGCTTGTGGCAGGCTTTGATAGATGGTGTGACAACCTCTCACGATGCGGTGGGCACATGCTACCGGCTGAAGGCATCAGTCACACAGCTGCAGTGTGTTGCATCCCTTCTGCACTTCCAGCTGTATGAAATATGAGGGCGTACGAGATACTTGAAGTGTGAGCTAGTACCAGAGGGAAAAGAAGAAACTTGGGCAGTGCAGTATTGTCTCCACTCCTAGCTACCATTACAGCGATGCTGATGTTCAGTGGCATGAGAAGATAAGAAATGCCCCACTAGGCCAAGCCAATGGTTCCTCTAGCCCTGTATTGTCTTCCCAGAAGCCTCAGTAAGAGATACTATTTACAAAAAGTACATGAGCCCTCATGTTGTCCATTACCCTCACACTGGCCTAGCAGCCACAACTGTTGTATTAGGCACATCCTTCTTGTACCTGTTATGGATTTGCTTACCAGCAAATGGACTGTTAAACAAGCCATTTCTCTATTTTCTCACTATGAAAACTTTCTTTTAGAAAAATTCTGACACAACATGTATAAACGCAACTTCATAAAGCTAGAAGGGTTCAAAACAGGTTTCACATCAAGGTCTTTTAGCCAGCTTTTCCTGTCTTTCTCAACATACACACATGTGCATGCAGGGACCTGGAGCTATACTAATCCATAGATAAGGTAGAAGGGACTCTAGAGGAAAGAAATGCCCTTTGAAAATCAGGCTTCAGATGAGTATCATGTTAGCGTGGCAAGGGCCTGATGATAATATAGGAAACTTTTCCCTCGCTCCCCCCAGTAGCAGGCAGATGCAATGACAAAGAAATTTGATCCAGAGGCAGATAGGTTCTGGTCAGCTGGTATTCTTTAAGTCCAAGAGAAGAAAGGCAGGAGAATATATATTAAAAATTGAGGATTGTTGTCAAGAGATATAACAACTTTACATTAACAAACTGCATGAAAAGACAGTTTACCCCTTCAGGCGCACGCTAGCAGGGTTTCTATTGTCCTAGAAGTTTCCCTGCTTAAATCACCTGCTAAATTTTCTGGATGTCAAAACTAAATACACCAAAGGAGAAATGACTACCTCATATTGCTCAGCTGTGATGCTTACAGTGGATTAAAAAATCAGCCAGAGCCCAAACGGGATCTTGCGGGCATGTGGGCAAACACAAACCAGAGATGGCAGTCTTCAGGCCTTCACTGGGGCCTGGGGGGCTCATCCTCATAAAAGACATACAAGTGTGTTATCACATTCAACTTGAAAATTTTCCTGGCTGAGAGGAGATGGTTGGGTTTATGTGGCTCAAATTAACCGCACTATGATGTAAAGCAGAATACATACTGTGCCGATGAAGGGGAGCACCCCTTTTCATCCATCAGACAGCACTACACAAGCACATACGTCTTGGGTGGAGTGTGCATGAGAGAAACACATTCCTCATAATCAAGGGTAATTCGAAAGGCAAACAGTGACCAGAAGAGCATGCTATCCAGCAGAAGACTAATCCTGAACCCAACTCCACAGACGGTTACACAGCCTGCTGCAATGCCAGGGCAGATGCCAGGGAAGAGACCAGCCACAAACCGAACAGACATACAATCCAGAGCTTGGCATCTGGGTTCTTCAGCTGCCAGCCTTGCCTCATGAGTAGCCACAATGGTTGGCTCTTGTGCAGAAAACAACAGAGGAAGAGGCTAAAGAGGTCTATGTGCCACACTGCCAGCATTGGGAACAAGCAGTGCCAAGTGAGTATTGCAGTTTCATGCACGTGCCAATGTGCTTTGGAACCGCTTGTACATTTTCAAAAGTAACAACAGAATTCCTGCATAAAGCAAGACAAGCTCTAACATCAAGGACAGTTTCCCTTCCTTTTTTCAGAATTTTTTTGTATGTAAATTTCTTTTTTACTTCATTTTGTTCGCCTTACATACACACTTTAGACAGCTGTGGCAGAGGAATGGCCTTCATGCCTTGCACTCCATACTGATAAAATATTTGAATCTACAGGAATACGTGCACAAATCAGTTAATTTCATAACCAAATTACAAAGCCCCAGCTTGTAAGCCTCTGTTTTACAACGCGAGCAATTACTCCAAAAAGTAGCTGCATGAACCCCTGTGTCACTGCATGCTGAGGAGCAGCACGGCACTGTGAGTAAGGGGTTCACCTTCTTCACTTTAAAAGCCCTGTTCTGCCCTGTTTACACCGAATTGACACTTTAATCAGAAGGAAATGGTTTTTATATGAATCACTACTTGCATGGTTATTTTGTTTTGGGAGTCTTTAGGTTATTAATTTGCCAAAAGAGCATTTCTAAAAGTGTGTATTTGTATACATGTATATGTGCTTTCCCGCATTTGCAATCCAGCAGAGTTGTTTAATTCAGATGTTGTTATTTCCTGAAAATGCCTGAATAAGTGCATTACTTTGGGAAGCCTTTGTCTCACATCAGGACAGTGAGTTCTATTGTTTGCATGTGAGCAAAGTGCCAAAAGGAATTGGGATGAGCAAGAAGCCAGCAAAAGGGCTGGCTGAGCCAATTATCCAGTGAAGGCTGCTTTTCGTTTCTGGAACGTCTTTTAAGATAGGAGCCCCACTCAGTTATGGGGACATCTCTAGATGCTGGTTATGGATCAAAAGTGATTATTGTGAGACCTTATGGTAACAGAGAAAGGTATTCTAAATACTGCTATGTTGGTTTTGTGCTACTGAGATGGGATCTAATGGTGAAACAGAAAGACTGCATCCAGGGGTTGCAGTGAGGGGTTTTTTGGTGTGACTAAAATGTTAGGTAGAATAAAATGACTGAAGGCAAGGTAACAAGTGGCTGAAACCCTTCTTTTTTCAAGTCATGCTACTGGGATAGGAATCAGCCTTTCTCCTGGGAGCTTCTAGAAGATACATCTTCACCTATACATCACACCTACTAAGGGCATGTACACCACCTCCCTCCCCAGACATTCATTAGCCTGCTTAATCTCATATTCTCTTTGCCACCTTCAAGCTCTTCTCTTCCTCTCCTCTTAGCCCATTCTCTTACCTACTCCTTATTTTCAGACATGTATTGAGGCACTCTATCAAATCACAGCAATACATCTAATTTCTGGGGATGTCCTAGGCATGTTTCATTAATTGTACCTGCAGTTTTACAAATGCAAATAACTATAATGTAACCATCAAGCAATTGCATGTCATGTTTTTAGCGTTTTTAATTGCTCAAAATTGGCCTCTTTTCCCATTGTACCAATGCTGTAAACTCCACTAGTATCTCCCAGATAAGAGTTAAGAATATGAATCTCAGCTTTGAATGGAAATGGAATTATTCAGATTTGGACATATCCTGAAAATCCTACCTCTGAATGACTCTAGATAAGTCACAATATATTCTGAGTAAAAAGCAGCTGTGAAGGATTTTACAAATTTGACCCATAAAGTTTAAAAGAATAATATGCTATATATGCTGGCTTACTGACAATATGTGCAACATTCTTTATTCGTACAAGGTATGAGCTGGTTGGCATTTGTTTTCTATCCCTGAACATAGTAATTTTTCATTGCTCACCTTTTTATAGCTGTTCTTGTTTCGTTATTTATTTTTCTTTCCATGATTTCTATATAATATAGGAAAAAGCAGGAGCCCTCCATCAGCCGTTAATGGAAGAATTTGATTTACCAGTTTTTAGTACCATACTTAAGAGCAGCTACAGTGACTTAATGTAAAACCTAAAATGAGATTATTAGATGTATTTCCTTATCAACTCTCACCTCTTCTTCCACTTGCTGTAAGGCTGAATTTAGCTCTGTGATGAGTAAAGCCCTAATCCTGCTGTTACTCATATCAAAGATATCAGCAGTGCTGGTGCAAGCAAGATCAAGTTCTGCTCATCTGGTTTTGAAATGAAAAAATCAGTGGATTCCTATTTACATGTATGGGCTTGACTTGTCCAGCTTTGGAAACCAATTGCATGAGAATCATCAGACTAATTGTCTCCTGCCTTTGTTGGTTTATTTTACTTTTCTCCTTCTAATAGATCGGGTACAGGTCACCATTGCAGGTAAAATGTGGAACTGCCTAAAGAGTTTATTGTTTAATCAAATGTTCCTAAAAATCTAGGTCCAAGTCCTCAGCTGGTGTAAATTGCTATAACTCAGTTTATCACAGTGGCGCAACGCCATTTTACAACAGCTGATGTTCTGACCCCTGTTTTCCAAACATGAATAACCAGCTACAATGCTGCCGCAAACGTGGTCCACAATGTTTTCTCATCCATTACGTGTGTAAGTAAGTGGGAAAAGTGAGGCAGGTCAGAATGAACCAATTTACATCATTACTGACACACAGAACAGCTTGGAATATCCAAAACTTCCTCATGCCCAATACCAAAATCATGTTCCTCAATGTGTCTTCATTACATCGCAATTTAACAAACTTTTACCCACGATGATTACAAAAGCACCTATCTCAGCAGCTAGGATGGCTGCTCTTTAGCTAACACACAGCCTTGCACTCCTTGGGATATGGAGAATATTTGGGTTTGAACTGGGCTGGATAACTTAAGTTTGACTGCAGTGGGACTGAGGTAGTAGGTCCTACGAGGCAGAGACAGGGTGAACTATTCAGCCCTCTATCTTCCCCAGGGAGGCTGCCTCTACCTGCATTATTTCTGCATCCACTTCTCTCTACTGCAGTAGAGCTGCAGCTCTTCTTTGCAGGTAGCAGCTGTTGAAGCAATGAATGTATCTTGAGCATATTCGTCCCTTGCAGGTGACATTCCCTCATTTTGCCATTGCTAGAGCGGTGCCTGCCAGGAAGCCTTCGAGAGTGGGCAGACTCAAGGGCTAACCACACACTGCTGTCTGGGCCAGGCGCTGCTGCTGCCCACGCTTCACGTGACGCTGCCGACATGGTCAGTGCTCGGCAAATGCACCCTGAGTCTTCAGCTGTTGTGCCCCTCTATTTCCCTGGGGTGGGACCATTTTTACAGTGTGAGCAAAGTGGCATTTCGTTAATTCATGAGCTCTGAGCTTAGCAATGATTTTTGGTCACATCTCTTACTAAGGTAATAGATGTTATAAGCATGAACTTCTTGATTAATGCAAGATCTTACAAGTAAACTACCTTCTAGTGTGCCTCAGATGTTTTTCCACAACAGTCTGAAAAAGTCAAACTTATGGTGAGACAAAGAATTACATTGAATTTGGCATATTAAGTACAGATAATAATTTTGGCTTAAATGGCAGTTTCACTAGGTAAAATCCACCCCGTTGTAGTGAATGGGAATTTTCCCACTGATTTCTAGGATGTCATCCCTGATTTTTCATTGAAATGTTATACTATTTGTAAATTTATATAACAATCAAATATATCCCCATTACTATAAAAAAGAGATATTATTAGATCTATAAACTGGCCCTGAAGTGGGTGACATTTCTTATTACATCCCTTGAAACTGTGCTTTAGCACAGAATTACATTTCATAATTTGATGAATTGATATAAATACGTTGCTACTGAAGCAAGATTCCCTCTGTGTGTGTGTGAGCCTGGGTTTCCGTATGCAAAGCCCAGCCTGCCTCCCAGGCTGCTAAATACTGTCATTTGCTTAGATAGGTGGTGGCCAAGGAAAAGGTGGTGGCAAATGAAAAGGACATGCTATATTTATGGACAAGGACCTATTCTGAAAACCTTTGAAGTTCACATTTGTGTCCAGGTCATCTGCACTACATCTTCACACCTCCGTTGAGCTGGTTCAGTATCTTTGCCGCTCTCATTTTTGATACAAGAACTTCAGCCAGTCTGGGAAATCCCTAGCTTCCTACTGTGGCTTTTTCAGGGTAAAGGAATATACTCTCCATCAGTAGATAAACTTTGTCAAGGCAAGCATTAAATTAATACTTTACAGAATCTATAAAGATATGAATACTTTATTGGAAAATTTACATTAAACCAATAGCAAAGTAAATTTTAAATTCACAGCAAAGAGATTCCCATATGGTTATGCATTAACAATGGTTACATTATAGGACACTGATCTCAAATAAATCTGCACAGAATTCTCTCACTTCCTTCTGTCCACCAGATCATGTATTGTTACTGAACACATGTAACAGCCAGGGGATCTTGTTCATCTTCCATGAACAAGCGTGAGAACCTTAGCAATGCTATAGCTTATAAATGTCTCTTATCTTTTTATACATGCTTTGCTATGCCAGTCAATGGCAAAGTATGCATAGTAGAGACCTGCTACTATAATCAACAGTAAGATGCTTAATGTAAGATACTAGGTAAGAAAATCTTGTGGAGATGTTTCTCTTTGTAGCTCCTGAGCCAAATGTTGCTCTCTGTTACACCCACAGAATGCCCATTAAATTCAGTGAGCTGAATTTAGACCAGGAAATGCAGAAAATAATTTTGACTTGGCAAATTTGAGCTAATTTTACAGAAGATTAGTAGACACCGTAAGTAACTTAATTTGGAGAGATTCTTCTCTTGTTTCCACTCTTACCTGAAAATATTGCCAGGAGATTCACACTTAGTGAGCCACTGGATTCACATCTAAAATACACTGAATAAGGCAGCAGTATCCTAAAAAGCAGAACTGCCACAACATACTCCATTCTGAATTATATTCACCTGATGCATTTATTTGTCTAGTTTTAGCACTTCTCTGTGCAAAATCAAAGCCTAAATATTTAGCTGCACTACTTTCCATGGCACTTTACTTAAGATTCCTTTCTGTTCTCACTTGTCCAGCCATAAATAACTTTTCTTTCCCCTTTTCAAATGAGCAATATAAATATTTACTGTATACTTCACCTCATAGTTTCCACACTTGTATAGTCCTTACATATTCAATCAAATCCTTTCATTCATACTTGTTCACTAATATTTATTCCTTTCATTCTAAGTTTCAGTTCCCTGCTCACAGGAACTCGGCAACGTTCTCCTTAACGTACACGTTTCTAGTTTGGAAACCATCCAAGACTGGAGTTCATAAAATGTTAATGTTTGGTTCATACATAGGAGAAACACTTTTAACAATGCTCTAACATTTAGAGCAATTTGATCACTTGATAAAAACATGTTGAGGAGGCCCAGTGACTTGCTCGCCCCATTTGTGCTTACTGTTTGGGATGTTTGAGCTCTTGTGTTGTCATTTCTCTTGTTTGGTCAGTTGGTTTGTTGCCTCCTTTGCTGACAGGCTCCGTGTGGCAAGCTGTCATGTTTCGGCTGCAGGTATCTGATAGAGCTCACATGCACATTGACTGAAAGACCGTTCCAGCCCTCCTGTTTTCGGGTATGCTACCATTCCCATCCTCCTTTCAGTGAATAGTGATGCCGTTAAAAGTAAAGCATAAGCTTTGTCCGAAACCTGTTTCCAACTAAGTCCAGCAACGTAAGTTAAGATCCCTGATGAAAAGACGCTGGCTGTAACCATGCATTTTGTCCAAGTACAGCCATTGTTCTTAAGTTCATGCACTATGGAGCTGGTTTTCAGCTAACAAGTGCCGGAGGCAGGTCAGCAATCATCCCACAGTCCTTTCAAGCTCAGGTGGAAGCTCAAGCAGAAGCTACGGTCCTCGCTGGGGCAGTACACACTGGTCACTCCCTCTACACGCAGGGCTGGCAGGAGGACACACACCCACACCCACACAACCCTTTCACCAGCCCCACCTTGTCCAGGAAAGCTTTCTCAGGGGACCGCTTCCATTCACTTTAGAGCCTTTTTGTCTGCCATAGAGGAAGAAGACCATTCACATACCTGATAATCAGTTCCGTTAGCTCATGCACAGCATCCTTAAAAAGGAAATCCATCCCCACCACCTTGCAAATAGCTGTGCAAAACAGTACCCTCCAATTCAGGTACGACTGAGCTACTTTTGGTATCAGCCCTGATTATTATCTCCATGAGGAATGATTCCACTTCCACATGAAATAAAAATTACCCTAACCTTCAGCCATAGCATGAGGGAATCAGTCATATATTTTCCCCTTCACATTTCTGAGAACACATAGAGGAAGAAATAAAAAATTAAAAATATTAGATATTGCCTTTTGACTTGACTGCTAACACAATAAAGCAGCATCGTAAACTGAATCATGGAAGTCTGCAGTCTTCATTGCTCCCTTTGCTGGTATTACTTCATGGATATTGGAGCCCTTAGGGAAACTGGAATATGAATAAAGATTTTTTTTTAAATCAGCCGTTTTTTCTTGGTTCTGTTTCTAAAAATAATGCAGTTTGCAAAAAACAGAAGGTTTGGTTTATAACACAAACAAAATTGTTACATTCTGAATGGGTTGTAAGTACCTGATTCTTTGCCTTTTTACTCATCCCTGCTAAAAAAAAAAAAATCTGCAAATCCATTTGCTAACCAGCTGCACCTCTGTACTGAACAGATAACAACCTGTGCAAGCCAGGCTTTGCTGTGAATCGGTGCTGATAGGCCTGAATCTCATAGCTTTTTTTAAATGCTAATGACAAGAAACATTTCCTAAGCCAAAACGCTCTTGTAGATCTGTCTACTTCTATTATGACTGATATTTGCTTGTAAGTACATAGAACACTTGTTCACTGTGCCTTATCTGCTATGGTGCAGCATGCTGACCTACATACCATTCAGCACAATATGATGCACAAACATCTTCTATATAATTTTTCATTTTCGACTTAAAAACAGTAGAGGCAAAATAGGATTGCTGCAAATCTAACAAAGAGATGGCATTATTTCCAAATAAAAATGTGCATTTTTCCAAAGAATTTATTTGTCTAGCAGCATGAAGTTCATACATAGCAATGCTTAAAAAGGGTGTTGAATTGCGATTAGGAAGGAAGGACTTAGGAAGAAGAACAAACCACATCTTTTCTACTTACATAGAATAATTAAGCTAACTTATTTCTCATCACAATTAAAAGTTCAGCCTTTCTGAACCATGTTTTCGCAATGTCACTAAATGCTGCTGATATAAGAATGCTGAAATAAGTGCGATAATAACAATAAAGAATGATGGATAGAAAAGGATACAGTAGCTAAGGGAACAGAAATGGTAGTCTATTACCTGCCATTGTCAAGCTAAACAGAACTACAGTATTTATGATTTTTGCTGTGATGCCTGCTATGTTGTATAAGCCCAGCCTTTATGATGATACTTGTCTACTGAATGAAATAATTAATACGTCAGTTTTTATTGTAAATAAATATATGTCTATCCAGTGGCCAGACATTATTTATATTGAGTACAGAAATGCAGCCACAAATATATCAACAGCTTGTAAAGGAAAATGTACTTTAAGAGCTAAATTTTAAGAGCAAAACAGAAAGTCTCCATCAATTCAGAACATTCCTAATCAACTTATATTCTGAAATGTTAAAGAAGGGCACAAAAAAAAGTCTGCTCAAACAATAGGAAAAAAAAAAAAAAGCTTCGCCTTAGCAGGATACAGTAGTCCTAATTCTAAAAGGTATATAATTATAAATGACTTCTACATAGTAAAATTGTGTAAATAAACCTAAATTAAAGGCATTTTTATAACAATCTGTTTTATACATGCACTGAATTGAGATATATTTATTGCCCTGTTATTACCTCTAGATGAAAAAAAGCAAACAGTATACAAATTAGAGGAAGCATGAATGTTTAATCCTATAAGAATTTTAAATGAATGACACAACATTTATGTACTATTTATTAGTTTTCTAAGAAAATACTAATTTTCATATCCACAGACAGTACAATTTTTTTTGTTTCTGGTGAAACGTGTGGTACAGGAATCAGCTTGAAGTTTTAAACTGCAAAAATGAAAATAATTTGGGGACCAATTCAAGCACTAGTGAGGTCAACAGAAGTGTATCCACTGATGCTTGGAAGTCCTCGGTCAGCCTGTTGGCTGAATTATCCCAGGCTGTTTCTCTGCTGCTGTATTTTAGAACCAGTGAAAGGCAAGATAAAGTAAAATGTTTGGTACCTTTAGCTATCAGGCTTTGGTTTTATTCTAAAAATGTAATGCTATCTGTAAAACAATAGTGTCTGGATGGTCAAAACTGACTGATATTTTTGGTATTTCACTAAGCACCTTCTTGTACGTGCTCTGAAGACACCATCTCTCAGACAAGCCACTGACTTCTTTTCTACTGAAGAGACAAGCAATGTCTTGATTCATGTTACTTATATATCATTAATGAGAATAACATCTTTTAAATCCACAAGTAGCTTTCTGACTCTAACATACAAATGGTTTGCAGTGATGTGGCTTCCAGAAATATATTGTTACAGACACTAATATCTACAGTTACGGACATCTTCTGGTATTACCCTGCAATCAATGCCTCTTTTAGTAGATTTAACTCTACAAGTAAGGTGGATTTTCCATTCATGTATCAGAAGCGTTTTCCAGGTTCCTTTTGTAATTTTGCAATATCTGTCAGAAAAACTTTGGGCCAGATCTGCACCTATTATTCACTGAAATAGCTGGGTACATAACCGCTACTGTGCTCAGCAGCTATGAGCTCTGTAATGTTAATAGAAGCACAGACCAGAGATCAGACTTCACTATGCCAGACCCGTGACCCACGTGTTCCACACTGAAATCACTGACTACTAGCCTACCTATAACTAAGGTTCAAATTATTCACTGTGCTTAGGAAGAGCCAAGCTTGGGACATCTCCTGACGAATTGGGCTCCAATATATTAAATTTGTTTGTGCCCAACCCAAATGCACAAAGAGAGCGTGAGCTTAATCTGAGATGAAGTGCTCGGTGCAATATTCAGAATGGAGAGTTTCCACTCACACGTGCTTCCGACGTTGGCCTGCAGTGGCACATGAGTGCACACTTGCATGTAAACAACATGAGTAGTAGGCAAATACAGTCTGTGAGTGCCTGAATGACCTTGTAGCCACTGCGACAACTTTCATGATCAAAAACTATATTAATCATACAGACCCCTGCCAGTATCTTATTATATTATCTAAGATTGAAATGTTGTGGTACATTGCACCTGGAATTGTCTTCTGAGCCCAATAAGGCTTGTGTGGCTTTTATTTTTTTGTTTCCAAAAGGAATATCAGAGAGGAAGTCTCTAAGATATATGTTGCTATAGTTCTTTCTCATTGGACTCCCCAGTGCCTTTTAAACACGCACATATATGAAATAGGGGTTACTGTGACGCACCTCCTACAGAAGAGCATGGCTTGTAAGGGTTACATGCCTTATTCAAAGTCTAATGGGAATCTGTAAAGGAATGATGGAATAAATTTCAAATCTTCTCTCTCTTCATCTTTGTTTAGACCAGTACAAAATATGGATTCTTTCTTTTTCAGCTGTAGCTCTTGTAAAAAATTTGCATTATCTTAAAATGTGTACAGGACACAGTCCTCACCCTCTAACATGAGTACATGCCAGTAAATATTGCCATTCTGAAGGCTGAATCTTTTCCATCAGATTGCACTTGTCATTGACCAAATAAACCAAGTCTTCTAACACAACACTGGAAACATAGCTGGTGTCTGCATATTAATTAGCCTTCCTGACCTGAATAGACTATTACCTAGGGCCCTGGCCTTCATTTCTTGAGCACCCTAAACTCCACTGCAATGAATAAAATGAAAGGCAAGGCCCTTATTTTGGAATTACATCATATGAAAATATTGCTATTGCCTAGGATATGGGATTTTTGAAAACGCCATGGAGAGTTTCTGACACTGCACAAAAGAATGGCATTGTTTTTTTCCAGATGAGGTCCTGTGCCCCCCTAAATGGCTGTCACCCAAAGCTTAGACCATCCTTTGTGCCTCAGGAAAAATACTGAAATTATGGTTAGAGCTCCTACCATTTTGACCAAATACGTGTATAACTTAAAGCTGTTCTCTAGTTTAATAAAAGAAAATGAGGTAATACTATAAAAATAACTTCCTTTGATCCTAGAAGCACTTTATTGTAAGGTTCGCAAGCCAAGTGGAATGAAAAACTTTTAAATAAAAAATTAATGCAAAAAAGCAAAGCTGGAAGATAGCTAGATTTAAGAAATATTGCCTTTTTTTTACTCAGAGCTTCTGCAAAAAATATTTTTGTTTTAAAAAAATATGATTCCCCTTTCAACTCATTCCAGGCAGAATTTTACAGGTAGGCTCTGTGACTCGTTAAATTCAGCTTTGAAGATGCACCTTAACATAAAGTATTACAATTATCATATACTCTAAAAGCCTATTTGGAATCTAACTCAGTAAACTTTATTAATGACCTGAAAAAGGAGGTAAATTCACACATGATGCTTAATTGGGAGGTACAGGGAGTGGAGATATTCATAGTGAGTGAAGAGAAAAGCAATGTCTCATGTTTTAAGTTAGAAAAAAGAAATGAAAGTTACTAAATCTGGCTAATAATTACTTGAAACTTTGTTTCTCAGAATTGTGCTTTTTCTGTAATCCACCGTTCCCCCACATACATTGCTATGTAAGTAAAATGGACACCTGGAAAGAATTCAATCCTTTTAAAATTACAGATGTGTCTTCTCAACCTTTGCATCAGGCATTAAATAATAAGTATTGCCCCAGGAATGTGTTGAACATAACACTGGGTGCAGAGGCAACAGGTTAGGCAGTGCTTGATTGAGCTGAGTTTGATAGCAGAAGAGAAAAGGAGTATTATAAAACTACAAAGCATCTAATTTGACAGGAGGAATGAATAGGAAAGGATAGTGGCAAAAAGGAGGGAGATTTGGAAAGGTCTGTAAATGTTCTTAGGCAGGGAGACAATAGATTGTAAATGAAAGCGGAAAATGAAATGCGTGTATGCATCATGCCGACTTAAAAAATAAGTGAGGAAGAAGAGGACACGTAAATATTTGAAAGGTGACTGAGGCCATGCAGGCTATGAATTCACCTGCAAGAAGCCGTGCAAACCCCATCATTTGCGACATTTAAAATTGGACTGTCCACGGATCTAGAAAATGCACTCTGGAGAATAAGCTAATATTACAGGGAGGTAAATTAACAGACCAGCAACGTCTCTTACGTTCCTTATTTATGTGATAAATCCATTGTAAAAACACTTACACCATAAAAATTTACATCTTTCCACAATGTACACAGAGCAGCCCTTTTTCTGGAAGATGCTGAGCAGCTGCTTGGAGGGCACAGGTACCCTGTGCTTCCAGGAGAGTCATGCCAAGTCAACGGTTAGCTCCAAATTACAAAAAGAAAGAAAAAAAAGAAAATCAAAGTAAAGACAGTATCTGCCAGTATTCCATGAACAGAAGCCCATTAAAACTAAGAGGACATTTGCCTTTAAATGGATGGATATCATTATGCATGCAAAAGTGCCCAAAAATAAAAAGGCAGAGTGACTGCATTTCGAGGAAACAGTTGAGCGGCAGCAACCATTACCTTAGCAATTGCAGCACACGGGCTCTCTGCTCTGCAGTCTAAAATGAGGACATTCCCTTTGCTGTGTGATTTACTTTGAGTATGCCGTAATCTTCTTTTTCCTCAGGTAAAATGTCAATGAGCAGTGTCCCAAATGTTTTCCCTGATCTTGTCAGGAGCCACTTTGTTTCCACAAGAAAAAAACCTTGTGCTATGTTAACACTGCACAAAAACTAGCCCAAAAGGAGCTGGTACGAGATGAGAAGCTCATGCCAGGCAAGGATCGTACAGGACTGCCGCAGTGCAAAGAACGGATCCAAATCAGCCTTTCCACAGTCTGAGCAATAATGTGTTCTAGCTTAGGGCCAGCATGCAGACTGCACTGCATCTCTATCGGGTTGCGAAGGTACCATAGAGAGGGAGGTCATGCGAGTGACGCTGAGTGAAGACAATAGGGTTTGGCCTTTAGTTCAGATGGCAGAGAGATATTCTGCAGAATTTAAAGACCTTGTACTAAGTAAATAACCTTGACATTGGGTGGAGAGATGGATGCATAGACAGAGAGACACCTAGAAGATTTTGTTTAAGGTATTGCACAATATTCAGGCTTTAAAAAATATATACATCTCAATACATATTTATTACCCCTGAGTACTTGACCTTACCCCAATGTATTTATTGCATTGCTCATAACTACTGGACTGTAAAAAGCAGAAAGTATCTTCTCTGTCACGGCCGAGTATTTAAACATTGAAGACCGAGTTCTTTCATTTGGCGGCAAAAAGAATGAAAGAATAGATCTGAACTGAGATCAAAGAAAAGGGAAAATGCTGCCTTTACATTGTTAAGAGCCTTTTTCCCCATTTGTGCATTAAGCCTCATTGCAATAAAAGGGAGAAAAATGCTAAGTGGCCCCTCTGCTGAAGCATGGTTGGCATGGGTTCAAGGCAAGTCTGCAATGAGGACTGCAGTCAACCATCAGCACATACCTCTGCCTCCCATCATTACCACGAAAGCCCTTTGGCCCTTGGGTCACAGTGTGGTGACACCACCTGCTTATTCAATAACTGTACCCTCATTTTACATTATTCACTGGTAGAGGTAAGCGAGTTACTTTTCACTTCTTCATGCCCTAAGTAAGGCTTCTGGTACGGGGAACAAACGGAGCATCCTTAGCAAATAGCTTATTTATGTTTCTGAATTTAATGTCGAGATGTAGTGTTAATTCTTTTTTTTCAGGGATGTGGGGAACTGTACTTTCCAGAGGCTCTCAGAATTGCTTTGAAGTAGATACTGTGATGTGTTTTACTTTCACAGAGCTGCCGAGCTAGAAGTCTAGCATGGACAACTGGGTATTCCAATAACCATTGGTGACAGGCACATTCCCAGGTCAGAGATTTTGTTTGGCTCAGAATCCCCATCCCATTTGCAGGAATAGGCTTTCTCATGGAAATAAGAAAAGAAGAAGACAAATCAGTGGGATTTAATAGCTAATGTGTGCAGGTCAGAGGTATATTTGTAGATCAGTAAATCGAAAGCTGTGTTTTAAATATCCATCTTGATGCTCGGTTCCTGAATAGAATGAAAATAGGAAGACAAAGAGAAGCTAAAAGGGACTGTAAGCTGATCTATTGATGCAATAGCATGTTAGCAATTTATATGTGTGTCAGTTTAGTGCAGATTTACAGTAGGACCTACAATCTCAGCAGTAAAATCCCTGCAATCTCAGGTGCTCTCTGAAAGTCGTGGTACACACGTAGGACCAAAAAGAACAAAAATTCTCATCAGTTCCATCCAGGACATTTTCACATCTGTGATTTTCCATCAGTCAGCAAAGAAGAAGGTCACTTGGGAAAAGACAAATGAATTGCGATGTACCTCCACAGTTCAATGTATGCTATTAGCACTTTCTAGTTCGTATCACCAGTTTTATAGTTAACAATATAAGCATAAAAGTCATGTTAGCACATTATCAGTAGCTTGCCAGTGCTAGCGAGTATTTAATTTTTAGGTACGTAGGTGCCTATCACCACACAGACCAAGAGCGATCTTCTGTGTTCAAGAATAGAGTTTTCTCTTGATCGCTGTTCACAGGAATGTAGACAGCTATCATTTCATAGGCTTGCACTGCCTCCTCTAAAACCCCATATACCTCATTTTTCATTCTTTCCACCCTCCTCATGTAGGTGACCGACATAGCAGCCATCAGCTGATGCCTGAACGAGATGGAGCAGGCACAGGCCGTTTGCTCTGGCACAAGCATCCAAGCTTCCACCTGCACGGCGGGAAAATCCTTTCTACAGGGCAGCGCCGCATCCTGGGCAGCAGAGAGTCGCGCACAGCTGGGGATGCCTGCAGCCCCTCCGCCCTGAGAGGGTTCAGCCTGGGTGGATGCCGGCCATGAGCAGCGCCGACATCCCGCTCATCAGAGAGACTTCCAGGGCCGTACGAAGGACATCTGCAGGCAGGGAACCGAGTGGGGGGGCTCTGGGCATTTGCTGGCACTGCGAGAACTTCTGGTGTCACCACTGCAGCAACAAGAAGGAGTTGGGGTCGAGCCAGGGGGTCTCCAGTCTTGCGACCCACTGCAACAGCAGTTTTATCATTCAACAGCTCCACTGAGAAACTCTTTCCCATAGACTCAAATACTCATCTAAGACACCAGAGCTAGATTTGGGGTAAATATACAACATCTGTATAGGCACAAGAGTAATTGAAGTCATGGAAGAATGCCTTTTTTAAGGGTATGCTACAAATCTGAATGGGTACATAAAAGCCGAACTTAAGCGCCAGTAAGTTTTATCACCGGCAGGCACAAGCTTTATGTTATCCAAAGTGTTAAATAAGAATTGTGTTTCCATAAAGTGTACAGCCAAGGAGTCAGCACCACAGAAAGTGTACATGCAGGTGCTGGGCAGAACTTCATCTGCAGCCTCTCTGATGCCACGGGGCCTTTGCTTTATAAGGGCAACTTTTGTTTCTGTGTGCAGTTTGGAGTTGGTTGCCAGGAAAAGGAAAAACTTATGAAGGAAACAATTGGATCAAAGCAAACATAAACTTAGATGCGACTTTGTGTTTACCAGGTAACTAGAGAGTACATGCTAAAATCAACTAGTCTGCTTGGTCGTGTCCTTGCAAACACTATAAATCTGCCCCCTCTGACACGCTGACGAGAAGCATCAGCGGAGGAGACCAAATTCCACACCGAAGCCCAGCAGGGACAGAGGCAGAGTCTGTGATCAGCTTGTAACACAGCTCCCCATTTGAAGAAGGCAAGATTTCAGTTTTCCCTGTACTTTGAGGCTGGGGCAGGGGTGAAGAATAGTATTTTGGAATAAACTCTAGTTGCTGAGAATGGTGTTTGCCATGCCTCAAGCTGCTGCTGGACAGGCAGGTACGAAAACTGGCTTCCTACCTTCAGAGCTCCTAATCCCTACCAACAATGTACAAGAGATGGAAGGGGAAAAAGTACTGACACGCACTTATGGATGGGCAGAAGTAGGCACATGAAATGTTTCTTGTCAACTGAGGGGACCAACACCAGCTGGGCTTACACAAACACACAGGGCAGGTGGTCCAGACTCAGTGCACTGGTTCAAACTGAGCATTGCCACTTCTCATGTTTAATTTGATGAGGAGGCTGGGGAGGGAAGGGAGGTCTACATTTAATTTTCGTCTCCTGCTCTAAAAACTGTGAATTGAGAAATGAGAAACTTCTTTGTTCTTTCACCCTCTTTGTTCCTTGCTTCTCGATACACCTGCAGCTCTTTCCCCTCCCCAACAATTTCGGATCCCTCCCTCTCACAAACAATTGCGCAGCTGACTGATTACGTTTTGATAGTAATCCTACTTTCTAAATTTGAGATCAGTCTAGAAAAGAACAACATTCCCTTATTATAACAGTATATCACATCTCATCCCCCACTTTCAACACAGCATCCCAGCGAGTTCCCACTATCCATCTGATGAGGAAAGGAGGTAGGTAACTTTCTGCCAAAGACAACGTCTCTCTCTTGCCCGTTTGCGCAGGAACCCAAGTCAAACTTTTTCCAGCAAGCTTCTCGGAGGAGAAGGCCAGAGCCGCGGCATTGTATGGCTCTCTCCTCACACTGGAGCTGTCAGCTACAATCAAAGCATCCATGTATGGTATTTCCAGTGGAAAAAAAAAAAGTACACAGATGTATAGTTTGCATTTATGTACTGTAGGGACACCCTTGAATCGTGTTAAAAAATGTCAGTCAAGACATCTGGTCAGCTGTCCTAATCCATATTGGGGTTTTTAGACTACTGTTATGCCCCAATATGCTTTGAACATTGCCAATATGCTTTCTCTGCAGTAGCAGCAGTGTGTCCCCTTTGGTTTCACAGCCCATCCCCGGCATTGTTTTTTATAGTGTCACGTACCGAGCAAAATGAAAAACCACATACTGTATCTCGTGTGTCTGGCTAATGAAACTGGTAGGACAAACCTTGTGTGATTAGGAACAGGGACGGATTGGCTTAGGTCTAGTTCATCTTACGGACTGCAAAAAGAATCAGCTGTCACTTGTGCCATGCAGCAGATGGACAGTTTGCATCCGATTTACATGCAGGCGCCAAAGCCTTTAGAAGCTTTGGCAGCCCACTTGCCATCAGGCAGCAGACTTTGATGTCCTGCAGATGGTTACAGCAGCCATCTTGCGCTCGCGGTGCGTGGCGCTGTCGTGCCTCCTTGCAGGCACCGGCCGGCTCGCTACCCGTGCCTTTGGAGCTGCCGCAGCACGTGGTGCCTACCCAAGGCTCGGGACCCTTTGGCCACTGCCTAGGCACAGTTGCATTTTCATTTCAATACAAAGCTCCGCTGTGCTTTGCTTTTATGGCAACCGCGTGCTCGCACCCACATTAAAAATCCTAACAGCGCCTACCGCAAGCTGTCCCTGCGCTCCCTCCGCTGAGCTTTGCTGTGTTTCACATTCCCTACCTAGAACCCCGACAAATCCGCCGCCCCCACTCCCTTCTACCATAATAGCATAATTTCAGAATAATTGCTGATCCAATTTCTGTATGAATTTAGCTCACCAATGCAGCTTTGCCTTAGCACGGTTCAACCCGTCCTAGGTAATGACACGGAACAAAGAGTTTTCTTCATGGTGGTCAGGCTAATCTTGCTCCATGAATAGCCCAGAGTAATCTATCAGCAGTGGAAAGCTGTGGCTGGAGGTCTTCCAAAATCAGCTCTTTCACATTTGGTAGGAGCAGTTAGGAATTCTGACTGGCACTATTAGTCGGGAGCCATGTCATCGTGCTACAGAAGGGACTGCAGTTGTCCCCACTAGGTAGGATCAGCCCAGCATATTCTACCACGCTTTTCTGTCCCTTGAGTGTTACTGGAAGTTCAGCAAAAAGTCTCTGATGAGGCTTTAAGAACTGATCTAGAAGAGGCAAATTCACTAATGCGTGATTTCCAGGCAGACGGAAGTAATAGAAAATATTTGGGGGGCGGGGGGGGAGAATATACATCTATATCTATATACACACACACATATAAATTGTCAATTAATGCAGACTGGTTACAGCCAGCAAACAAGAAGAAAAAAATAAACAGTTAATTAGGGCTTTTTGAATCATTGTTATATATACAGTGCATCATTTGCAGGTGCTACAAAAGTGAAAAATAACCATTATAATTACTAGTATTCAAAGATTCATATTTTCCCCCATGTAATTGATTTAGGATTATCAGTTTTCTTGTAGTTATACAAAAGGCCTGTCAAGGTGTTTCCACACGTGTTTGGCTCATGCGTGTTCCAAAAACAAGTCAAAATGCCATTGTATTTTACATGGCACAGTTAAAGTGGCTCTGAAAAATAGGCCAGGTTTTACCTGGATCGTTATCTTGGTTAAATTATCTTACATATGTTTTAATTTTTTTCTTGTTCATCCTTCCTTTATCTTTTTTTCCTCTTTCTGTTAAAATACATCTGTGTTTGTTGACTGCCCCAGATTATATCTAAGTGAGGAGTGGGAGTACTTGCACCTGGTACAGTATATGTAGCTTAACAATACATATCATTACATTATTTACAGCTCATTTTATGTTATTCAATAGTAAACTGCATATTAACCCTTTGAGAGCCTGGCTGGTGCTGTTTGGCGAGGCAGAGGAGCTCCGCATTTTTCAGGGCTGTGGGAGTACGTCTATAACTGTATTCATAAAGATGGCAGCACGCTCATTACAACGGAGATCGCCACCAGAGCCAGCTAATTCCTCTCCCAGGAAATCTCGTCCGTAATCACATTCCTCACCACACCATGCTTGTACTTCTGCTGATAACACAGGTTATAAAAGGGACTCACTCAGTGCTGGAGTCAATTAATGAACCGGCTTTTTAACCTCCTTTATTGGAGTACATTCGGCACCGAAGGGACCCGATGTTGTGCTGCTGGCAGAAGAAGGGCCCAAGCAATGCAATTTCAGGCTGTTTCAGCCCCGTCTCCAGTTCCGAGAAACAGGCATGATGACTGACCTCATTCAGCACTGACTCAGCAGCCTCAGCACCCAGAGGAAAGGACACAGAACTCAGACAAAGCCCAAAAGAAACGCTTTCTCCACTCTTCGCCCAAGGAGGAAATGTTATCTCTGACCAAAGGACTGATGGATTCAGGCATCACCTACACTTCCCCTGCAACTGGAGAAGACCATAAGTCACGATCTTGTATTGTGTTTGCATTTGTGGAGTGGGGTTTTTTTCCAGGGGAGAGAGGGAGAAAGGCAGGGAAGTTGCACAAAAAGGCAGGCAATATAGAAGAGGAAATGAAAACGTCAGAAGCTGGGGTGACAGATGTCAGGACAGGGGAACTTGAATATGCAGTGCCATGCAAAACCTTTCCCTCTATTTTAGCAATATTCAGCATGGTCGCACCAGGCAGAGAAATGCACAAACTGGCCTTTCCTTTCTCCAGCAATTTGTTTGGCATACAACACACGTATCTGTCAAAATGTTGTGTATGCCATGCGGTGCCGAGATAATTCTTCTTCTGTGGTAAGCACCAAAGTAGGAAGGGGATCCTGCATCATAACACTCCTATTCCTAACCTTTAAATACTCATCAATATCTCTGTTGCTGAATTAATCAGTCTCAAGATTATCAGCAATTTAGTTGCATTTTGTTGGTAATTAGCTTGATAAATTAGCATCTGCAATATAAAACTTGACATCTTATTGTTCCCTCAGTTTTATGGTACTTCTGAAAAAAACGGCAGCTTATTTTAAAAATGATCACTTCTATTACAATAAAGGCAGATACCAGAACCAAAGTTTGACAAGCTTAGTAGCTGACAGAAACAAGCTCCATTGATATCCACTGGGCAAAATATCAAAGATGAATAGCTCATAATGCAAACTTCAAAAGTATGGTTTAAAAAATAAAATTTGAATCCGTTCACTGTGGGCAGCTGCTTCTTGTGAGTAAAATAAAATAAATGTTCAATGAACTCATTTTCCACATTTTCTGTAGAAAAGCTGACAAATAAACTTTGAAATGTGAGGGAATTGAGAATTAATAGGAAATAAATGTATTTATTCCAGCAAGTCCCTTAGAGCTATCTGAATTTTCCCAAATCAGGTAAAAAATTAAAGCTTTTCTTCTAACCCTGCTTTTCCCTTCCAGGCCATATTGCTACATCTCGTGGAGACCCCACTGTGCAGGACACTAATGTCTCTTTTTGTTTTGCGGGCAATTTTCAAAAGGACTGGCGAAGCTTTTTCCCAAACAGCATCCAAAGGCGAGCCCGTACTCCCATTTCCTCCTTTTCATGATGAAAGGAAAGAGTGGGTAGGTATCTTTCTCAGAAAAAAAAATGTTTAAAATATAGGAATTTTGCAGTACAGATGTGGTATTATAAACTGAAAATTCCTCAGGATTTTGTTTTAGCCATTATTTCTATTGTAGAAAACTGTACTAATAGAAACATTCCTATTAATCTGAATTTGAGATATTTCATACAATGTATATTACCTTTCTGCTGCCTGCAACCTTCTGCCAGGTTTTTTTTCCCCTCTTTTTAGGAGGTGCTTTGAGAGGAATATACCATGAGAACAATACACAGCTGCTGCTGTATAGAGATATCTAATTGTCAATATTGTGGAATTTCTACAGCTTATTACTTGCATTCAGTCTAATTCTGGGCAAATTGCCAGTCACTTCAGGGACATTCAAGTGAGCCATATTACACGTGGTACGGCATCACAGCTTTAAGATACCCGGCTGTTTTGCCTCTGGCCAGGGAATGTTTGTACCAATGCTACTGAGTGAAGGGGGGTAACTACAAATAAAATAAAATTTGTATTTTTTCAAGTGGGCTGCATTTCAAGCCCAGATGTTAGTAATGAAAGATTCAATTTAAGGATTTAAATTACAAATAAATAAAGTATGAAACAGATGTGATTTTTAAGGAAGTTCAAATTATCCAGGAAGAAAAATATCTCTGTGCATGACAAAGTAATAGGGATTGTCTTGAGAGTCTGTTGAAAACAATCTGCTGTGCTAGATACACCCTTAGGACAGGATTGGTTTGGAATGGGAAGGACTGGTGGAGCTTGTCATTAAACAAAAATTGTGTTTAATAAAACTTTATAACCGTGATTAATCCTATGAGGCCCTAAAGGAGTTTGCAGTTTCTGATAAACACATTTTCCTTGTTTGCAATGGTAATGATATTTTGAAGTGAATGGAATCTGAACAAAAAAACTCTAAGGGTAAAAAAGGACTTGTCAGGTACCACCTATGAAGAAATTACAATGGCACAAAAGAAAGAGGGCCCACCCACAAGGGAAACCTTAGATTATATGTTTGAAAGAAGGGGAAAAAAATGATAGGTCGATGTAGGTCTCTCTTTACAGTAGTTTGATCAACACAGAATTGCCTATAAAAACCAGAGAAATTATTCGAGGCCATCTAGCATGTGAAGATTAGAATCCCACATGTTCAATGCAGGTGCTCACTAGCAAATGCATAAAGGACTGGAGCTACAGCAGTGATTTTAAGTAATGTGTATGCAGAGAGCAGGGAACATCGCTCAGCATGGATGCTTTGCTGACCAGTACAAAGCCCCAGGGCTGCATGTTTAAAAAGTCACATTTTGCAAGGAAAGCAGGTAAGCAGTAGCTATTGATGGTGATGATGATTAAGGATCTAATTCTGCAAGGTGTTGAAGAACACCCCTGGCTTTAAGCAGTGAGGGACATACACCTCCTCATGTGCTGCACAGACTTTGTCTGAGGAGGAGTCCATGCATTCTTTGCTACCAGGAAAATAATTGTTAAGGGTCCTGCAAGCAATTAAGAAATCTGTGTGCCCAAATGGAAGGTAGAAGGATTGCATAGCACATTATAGAAAATTCTAACATTCGTTATTCCCCCAAAACAGAGTGGGATAGAATGCTTACACAATGGGGTGGAAGTAAACCAGGTCAGAATAACTGCAGTAATGGTGTGCTAAACATTACCTACCTTTTACCTGATTTTATCTTGAGAGGCTACCTGTAGTAAGTAAGAGGACTTCTTTTTATTATGTGCACTACTTATAAATTCTATATAAGCTACTTACCAGCCCTGGAACGAGTGGTTCCACCCCCAATGCAGGGAAAAAAACAAAACCAAACAAAATATTCAACAAAAAACCAAACAGCTTTCTCTGGTGTGAATTCTCTAGCACTTCCCAGAACTGTCAGAAGCCCTTTCAGTTTGCCTTGATTTGGGACAAAGCCACATTTAGAAGTGCTGCCTTCAGCTGGGAAGTGTATTTTTTTTTAAATGGGAGAGAATGAACATTTTCAAGATATGCTAAAACCAAAAGTTTTTAAATTAAGTCTTTTTATTTTCCTCAGTTTTATTCTTAGGGGTTTGTTTCTGCTTGAGACTTTTCAAGTCCAGTTTCCTTTCCTGGCTATATCTGAGTTTAATATCAAAAGGTAGAGTGCAGCACAGCTCTGCTACCTCCTAGCTCTTTGTGATGAATTTTTCATTTCCTATATCATTCACAACTTCTTGCTGTAATTTCATATGGCCTGTATAGCACTGTATATATCTGGACCATAAACGGAGACAAAATCAGGTTGAGCCTTTATGAAAATATGTCCTATTAAAGTGCAAATTTCCTTGCACCACCATATCACAAGCAGCTTTCACAGGAAAAGAAAAGAGTGCCAATCCAGCATCGGCACATGAGTGGTTCCAAAGACCCAAAAGGCCTTTACAATCTCCAGCTTCTACGATTCCATAAAGATACGGTGCTTCAAGGCAAAACAAGGAAGACTTTTTTCAGTCAATCTCCAAATATTTCAGGTACTTCTATTATGCAGCATAACATAAACAGCATGAAAAGCAAAACAGTGTTGTAAGGTGAAAAGAAAACATAGAGCACTGAAGTTGTAGCATACTGTTATTTTCCAGATTAACAAGCAAATGTCTGTTTAAGGTGATGCTGGGGCACATTGTATAGATATGTTGGTTTCTTCACTCTCCATGGAGAAAAAGCTTTTGTTTGTAAAGCACAGAAGCACACACACAGAGAAAAAAAAAAAAAGAAAAACCACAACAGATTAGTATTCCTTTCTGGCACAGTGTCCTCATTAACTTGCAGTGGGAATGAAGGACCCTCAGTACTTTCCAAAGATGCTCACAATCTTGCAGGGTTCACCTCCATGAACCATGTGCATCCTTAGCTAGCTTCCACAAGGAAGCCTAACATACAAAATAATCTGGTAGCATCTGCCCTATCAAAACCTATTAGTTAATGTTTCCATTTCACCAAAGTACTATTAGAAAGATATTATGGTCCTGAAGCAGTCACAGCTTAAAGGTGGCATTTATGTCATTCTGGGACTGACTGGAACCATGGCCCAGAGGAGACCTTGGGATGTGCTCAAAGAGAAGTATATTTTTGTACATCATGTATTTGTTTGCCCTCCAATATTGGGTGGTTTGGTGGGTTGTTTTTTTTTTAAGTTACATTAGCTTTAATTCTAATTTTCTTGTAGTGGCTAGTGCTTAATTGTATTTTTTTCCCCTTCAGATTCTAAGGTAACCATCTGAGGATTTATCTTCCAGTTAAATAAATTCCATACTGACAGCATTAGTTTACAATAGGAAAACAAGTAGAATAACAATTTATCATTTTTTATATGGCTGCGTGCAGAACAGTGGCTCTGTTTTTTGTATTATTATTGCAGCAGCAATTAAAAGTGCCAGGCAGGGACCAGTCCCCACTGCATTATGTGCTATTTAAACATAAAGTTCAGCCTCCCTAACAAGTTTACAGTCTCTCTTGCACAGTGCCAGACGTTCTTGCCCTCACAAACACACTGGCTTCTTGCTTTATCATCTTCAAAGGGTGGCCTGAGGATGCCTTTGATACCAGGTGTCCTGGTTTTGGCTAGGATAGAGTTAATTTTCTTTCTAGTAGCTGGTGTAGCATTATGTTTTGGATTTAGTATGAGAATAATGTTGATAACACACTGATGTTTTCAGTTGATGTGAAGTAGTGTTTAGATCAAGTCAAGGACTTTTCAGCTTCTCATGCCCAGCCAGCTCAAAGGCTGGAGGGGCACAAGAAGTTGGGAGGGGACACAGCCAGGGCAGCTGACCCAAACTGGCCAAAGGGGTATTCCATACCGTGTGACATCATGCCCAGTATATAAACTGGGGGGAGTTGGCCAGGGGGGGCAAATTGCTGTTTAGGGACCAACTGGGCATCAGTTGGCAAGTGATGAGTAATTGCATTGTGCATCACTTGTTTTGTATATCCAATCCTTTTATTATTATTATTATTATTATTGTCATTATTATCTTTATTATTATTATTTTTATTATTACTATCATCATCATTACCATTATCATTATCATTATCATTATAGTTATTTTCTTCCTTTCTGTCCTATTAAACTGTCTTTATCTCAACCCACGAGTTTCACTTTTTTCCAATTCTTTCCCCCATCTCACTGGGTGAGGGGTTAGTGAGCAAGCGGCTGCATGGTGCTTAGTTGCTGGCTGGGGATAAAACACAACACCGGGCTTGCCTGCCATGAAGACCCAGAGTCTGTAAACACAGCCTGTGCCTGGGCTCCAGGGTAGGCAGGAACCCCCCAGCCCCACCATGCCTGACAGCAGAGACACATAGTCCACAGATTGCCTGCGAGGCAGACAGACAGACGGGCGCGGGTGAAGGTGAACCGCAGCATCATCTGCAGCCATGACTCTGGAGACCCCCTTCCACAGCCCACAGTTTCAGCAGGGGGTTGTCTGCCTCTAGTTACAACTCCACCATGGGGAAAGATGGTGCTCCTTCCAGTACTTTATAATCCTTACCCAAGGACCTCATCACGCAGCTTAACATATCATTTTCAATGGTCTTTTAAGTACAAGTGCACATCTGCAGAAATATTTCTAAAGCTATATGTAAAGTTTAATGTATAGTGCATAAATAACAGATGCACAAGTGCATCTTGAGATGAACAAATTCTGTGAACATATTCATAATTAGAGATTATAACACATTGCAGACTTCAGGAAAGATATTTTCTATGAGGAATTATAGGCATCAATGCATCGCAGAGTGAGGGGCTGGATTTAGATCATGAATCTCTTTTTCCAATTTATAAAGCTGCCAAAGTTGACACAAGAGTAGGTAAATTAATTGATAGGCCTTGTGCTATAAAGGTGTAGGCTTAAAATGAAAGCCTCAATACGCCGTACATCCTGTGGAGCCCGAGCAATGTGAGGCTCCCTATGGGTTAGCAGAGATGGTTAACACAGAGATAAGGAGTCCTCTGAGTCAGACCATTTTGCCCATGGGCTTTATAGACTTCCCCACTCTGGGTTTATTCCCCCTGCGGTGCAGTGCCTGCCTGATGCTGAGATCTGGTGTGCACCCATCAGCACAGCTCCGGGGGGGGTCACCACGCTCGGGCAACGAGCCCAGCTTTGGGACCCCAGCTAATGCCTCTGTACGCATCACCATGGCACGTGGAGGCACCAGCCCTCTCAGAGCTAGTTTTGGATTAGTTGCACTAAACTCCATTGCACCTCCTGGACCTGCCCTTCTGCTCCCTTTGTATGGACTGGCTAAAGCACAAATCCAGGTGCTGCAGGTCAGGACAGCGTGGGAGAGCTTGCATGCGTCTTGCCAATACTGCACCTGATCTGCGGGTTAAAAGACCACTTTGGTTTCCAACGACTTCAACCTGACAGCTTTCATGAGCTCTGAATCTGCTCTTAAAAAATGGAACCCCTTAATGGAATTAAAGCCCAGTAATATGGTAGTCTGTTATTTATTCTATATTTAATAATCCCTCTCTATGACACACATTGGAGGTATAGGAGATGCTCTCATAAACTTTTTAAAATAAACCCATTTCTTTCCCAGGAGGTTCCACCTGACACAAGCCATTACTGAAGATTGACAGGAAAATGTGCTGGTAGCTAAGACATGCTATAAGACAAGCAGAAGATACTTAAATGATTTAGTTATGGTAAGGCATCTGAGGAGCTGTTTGGCCTCTGCAGAAGGGAGTTATGGGGGTACTGTACTTCCAAATTGAGGTAGTATTTGGGGGAATAAATTGAAATACAAAACTTGTTGATTTATTACAGACATTCATTATCAAAACATTGTTGGCTTTTCCACACCTATTAGCCAGATATCACTGGTTTTAAACTAGCAAGCAGGAAAAGATAAGGAACGTGAAGTGCCCTTGGGAACCCTGCCCTCCCAGAAAGGGGAAGGGAGGCATTTCGATCACCCAGTGCACAGCAGGAGGCTGACAGCAGATCATGTTGAATCAGTTTCAATATTCAATGCAAACTCAATAGAAGTACATGGGCAAGAAGTAGGGGAATCCTCCCAGGAGTCTAGATTGCAAGAAATACAAACCTAAGTCAATGCACCCCTGAAAAGTAACATTGCCTACTTGGGAAACCACTAAGAAACACCAAGTTCTCTTCAGCAGCAGAAGAAAAATACTGTGTTACCTCTTCTAAACAGAGGAATGGTTTGTCTCCCAGAGCTGCTGGTTTGGATCGGGGGAGGTATTTGGTTGTAGGTTCTTACCTGACTACATCGTAAATCATGAAGCAAAAGATCCCCCAAGCAGTCTTCCAGAGTGGGGGAGAACTAGCTGAGGGCATGGAAAACTCTTCCCACCATATGTGCAAAGATGGAAGGGTTGCTATCATGATTTTTTTCTGAGTTTAAAGTGGCTAAATAAACATGAAACAGCAATAGACAAAAAATTAACTCTTAAAATAATGTTGACTTTTCAATGCCTGTAAACAATAAAACTTTCCCTCAAACATTCAAAAAACAGTCTTTACTGAGAGGATAAATCTGTCATTTTTTCAGACCAAACAATTTTTCAAGCTATAGTTATAGAAGGGGAAGAGAGGGGATGGGGAAAGGTGCGTGAGCCAGGCTGTGCGGCAGAGGCTGCTTGGAGATTTAATTGTACTGAACTGCTGCCTCTCTTTATGTCTGCTAGATTTAAACCTCCTTACACCACCAACAGATCCAAGTCCAGCAAAGCACATCAACATGTGCTGAGCTCTAACTCATTCAGATTACTCACAGGCTTAAAGAAAATCATGTGCTCATGTGTTTTGCTGGGCTTCTCACCACAGAACCAGAAGCAATTTAGAAATGTTTTCACTCTTGAATGAAATTAAGAATTTGGGAGCAGTCAGCAGAGGCTTTTTCTACAAAACCTGCGTTTCTTTGTGTCTCTGCAACTTGACATTCTGCTGTTTCTGCCATTTACATCTTGTTAATGCTGGGCAGGTGTTTTCCAGTGCAGGATTTTCCATTAGCAGGATGTCAGAGGGACACACACAGGACAGTGGGATTCTTGGAAGCTGCAAGGGACTGGCAGCCTCTCTGAAGCTGCATGAGAAACAGCACAATGTCAAAATTTACTCTTCAAAATGTTTTAAGGTTCAGATGTTGCATCACGTATTTGGCTAAATTAAATTTCCCGGCAACTGTTTCCTTAAGCAAACATTTGTTTTCAAACCAATCCCTGTTTTTATTTCCCCCCTCAATGTAATATCTGAATCAGCAGATTTTAAATACTCAATATATCTTTAAATGCCAATGCACAACAAGTATAGCAGGTGTTTAATTGTGGTTTAAAGATCCACATTTTTCACATTTTACAATCACAATTAAAATTAAGCAATAACACCAAAGGAGTTCCGGTATGCAGCAATAATACTTACCCATATAGTGAAATTGATAAGGATCCAGATATAATGATGCCCATTGTAGTAACCCTGTGGTGACTGATTGCTATTCTGCTGTTAGCAAACAACCAAGAAATACTTTATTTTTTTCAGAATTATCAATTTGTTTCTAGGGTATGAGAACAATGAAAACCTTAAGGGAGAAAGCAATAGTTAGTGAGGTATTAAAACAGTTCTATAACTAATAAAAACACTAAATCAAGTTAGATATGCAGCAGTGTGTCATTTCTATTTTAATAAAAAAGTACATTATTCTCTCCTCAAAATTACAAAATTTTATTTTTTTAGTCATTGCCAACATAATCGGAAAGTTAAAAAAAAAGTCATAAATCTACAGTTTCTGGAACTGTCATTTATGTGAGTTTCTACTCTTTAAAAAGACAGAGTATAGCACATGTATTCATAAAACAATCTTCTTGAAAACTTATTTGCATCGTTGCTTAGATTTTTTTTAAGGGGAGAGCTTGGGGAATTTTTGATAAAAAAATGTTTGAGTTTCATAATGTCTCCATACATGAGTGAGCTGTGAAACACGTTCTTAGGAGCTATAGCTTCTACACATATTGTACTAAGTGGTAAAATAAATCTAATGGTTTCATACTGCACTGCAGATCCTGTGATATGGAAAAACCAACAGACAAACTGAGCTCTTCTAATGTGGAGACTTAAGTAATAAAGTTCACTACTCAAAGAATGACTGATGGTATCATCACAAATTAATGTGCAAAAAGATCATACTCCTCAGCTTCCAAAAAAGCAGAGCAAGAGAGAGGTGATGGTCACATGGCTGGGAATAGTATTTCTATACTTTGGATGATCTGAAATTCATTGCTTATTAATATTTAATAACTCTACAACCCAATCCCATAGTTCTCACTCAAGCAAATTTCCCATAAAGGTTCATAACATGCATAGATGTGTAGAAAAAAAATCAAAATATAATTAGGAACAACGGTAAGTAACACTTGGTGTCGGTACTGTTCTGGTGAGAAGGGCTAGAAGGAAGTGGCACCTGTGGCGAGATACGGTCACTTACTTGAAAGGAGGAAAATCTGAGACTTCTTGAGAATGGCACTCCTTCCAGACATGCTGAAACAAGCACATTACAACTCTTGAAGCTTAATTTTCCGCTCTGTCAGCTGTACCATCAATATTAACTGTTTTGTGCACCTAGAAAACCTGGAGCATTATGAGAAATTAAACCTTTATGGAACTATAGTGCCAAATCTTCTCTTTCTTCCTGAAATAAGAGGGGAAATCTGAGAGTTTATGGGACAAGATGAGTGGAATGGCGAGCAGCACACCACTGCATTCCCGTCTTTGATGTCCCTCAACTCTCCTGAACATACAGGGAGAGCGCTAATAAACAGCACATAAAAGCACAAGAGGATCTAGACCTGCTCAGCCAAAATATGGATGCTCAGTCAATTTCATCTTCCTTCTTCAAGCTGGTTCCAATGAATCTGTTTCACTTTATAGAAAATAAAGTAAATGTGGGGGGCAGAAACTGAATGTGTTTCACTTTATAAAAAAATAAGTGAATCTGGGGGGGCGGGGCAGAAGCATTCTGACACTGTTAACAGCATGTTTTCATAGACTTAGTTCAAGTCCAGCCTGCCCTCCACTGCTCCCCGCTCCTTGGATTTGGGCTTTGTGAACATTCCTGAGATGTCAACATTTCATCCAAATCAAGAAAATGTTTACATTTCCAAAGCTCTCATTGAATAGAAACATGGTTTCTTGCCCAGGTCTAGCAGATTAGCCTGCTCCCAAATTAAAGCACTGGCGAGAAGCTAATGCAGCTTAATTCCCATTCAAAGAAAACCAGCCATTTCTAAATCTGCTCCTTTTCCTGTAGATGTACCATCTGGAAAAGGTCATGTAGGAGGAGAGAGAAAGAATGGGAAGGAACAGGATGCAGAAAGGCTGCCATGTAGAAGACTCTGCATTTAGGTGAGAATATAAACTAAGGAAGTGGTGAGATACAAGAGAAATGAGTGGGTGGGGAAGAATTCTCTACTGATGGCCAGCTGACGGATGGCCATTGTATAAATACCTTGTAATTAAGAGGCACTTCCCATCATAAAAAGTTTACAGTCTAAATAATTCAAGCACACAAAGGACCAAAGAAAGAAAAATGCATTTTATGGATGGGAAACCAAGGTACTTTTTGCTAACACTGTACTGTGTCCTTCTTATCTGACCCGATGAGCCTTTTCTTACAAATGCATTTTTGATGTGCTTAACAAAATGCATTCACTTCATGCAGTTGGCAGACTTAGTTGTTGCATCAAAAATAGTTAATGGCAAGTATCAGCATTTTTATATTTCTTTCCTTGTGCAAGTATTTAATAACAGGGAAATAGCAAACAACAGCTGTGTAAAAGGAAAGAGCAGTATAAATGAATGCTCATCCTGCATCACAGGGAACGATATAAGCCTAAGATTCAGAATGGGAACTTCCCCCAGATTCCAACCAGATGCTTTGCAAACAGTCAGTTTGCCACACACAAAGTGGGTCAGGAGAAAACTGAGGGGTGTCATTCTTCGCAGGTACATTGGGCATATATGGTATCATGTAAGGAAATCATGAGTCTACCTGTAAGTAGCAAAGAGCAGAAAGACCTCCAAAATTGAGGGATCTAAGCAAAACAGGGAAACCAAAAAGATCCCATCAGGACAAATGTAAGCAGAAGACCTGCATGCGGGAGAGCACGCTGAGAATGACTCCAGCTCGACTGGAATCAAACTGCCCCCGACATCTGTGAAGCCAACGGCTTTTGCCCTGCTGGGAAGGTCTGACTTGCATTGCCTTTGCCTCTGATGGCAATATTGAGCCTCATTTTGGGAGACTTGTGGATAAAGAGGGTTCTTTTCTTTTTTTTTTTTTCTCTCTAGGCTTCCTTGATCTGATCATGACGCAAAAAAACTAATTACAGCAATTAATACAGAATTAGAATAGTTTCATGCTAACTCTGTGAGTAGCTTTCTAGCAGCAGATTGCCTAGAGATACGGGGTTTGAAGCAAACTCTAAAGCTCTTATTTTCCTGATTACAGCTGTTGAAAAACTAACATGTTGGTCCTCAGAATGAAGAGGGAAAGCTGACTACGAAGCCCTTATGAGTATATTATTCTGCAAAGTGCAGCAATACATTAATATAGACAGAGGCTTACAAAGGAGCTAAGAAATGTGCTCAGAAGTCAAATCCCATTGCATTCTCAGGCTCTTCACTACTTTTCTGTGCTGGAAAATTATGCCTACCTGGTTATTTCCCTTTAATGCCACCAGATAGATAGATTAAGTAATACGGGAAAACAAAACAGGAGATGTAAAGGGAAGGAGTCAGCTGTAAATTTTCTTCATTAACCTTAGACAATATTAGGCAAAATCTAACAAATTAGTGCAGAGAACCTAGCACATGGTATCAACATGACCTCAAATTACTTCCTCTCCTTTTAAACTTTAACATCTATGTCTATACAGGAATTAGCATATACACTCTGGACACATGTTACTCATGCTTACTTTTGTACAGCACCAAAAAAAAAAAAAAAAAAAAAAAAAAAAAGCAAGAGAAAGAAAGTGTAAACACTTGCCAGCATATTGTTTGCTGGCAATAGCAAACAAACCGAATACTGAACAGTCATGCTTCATCCAACAAGCATAGCTGCTAGCCAAATGCAGGCTTACAATTGTTTGGATGAAAAAGAGACTACCATCCATTCACCTCTGTATTAAGGATTTGATGAACTGTGCTGCAGCAAGCTAGGAATCAATCTTTTGGAAAGAACTGATATGAACACTTACTACAGGATGTGTCAAAGTGTATGAACTTCTTACACATGGTTTCCAAGAGCAAATAAGTATAAACACCACAGACTGCATGGCTCATACTGAAAGGGAACAAAAACAACCCCAAACAGCTTCATCAGTGGGAACCATATGAGACCCCTAAAAGTCATGAGCTTCAGTTCTCTTCTCCTTTCGCATTGCTTCAAGAGACTGAAGAGACAGTAACTGGATGTAATTCCCTGGCAGCTTGACTCCTTCCTCTGCCCCCTCAGCAGAGGGGCATTTCCTCCTACAGCCACTCCCCAACCTCTGGATGAAGAGGAGCAGGTTGGTGTGGGTCGTGATTCCCAACTGGGGAGTCTCCCAGGCTATCAGGGAATCTGTGGTGAGAATCCTCCTCTGCGGCATCAAGGGAAGGGCAGGGAATTGAATGGACTTGCACCCTCTTCCTCCATTTAGTGCAGTTTTAAAATACTATGCCAAAGTAATGCCTTTTCCATGCTAGAAAGTAGCTCTCCTAAAGGGGGTAGTCAGTGCAGCACAAAAGATGTGGATCAAGCTGGACAGAGAAAGCTCGAAAAAGCCTCTGCTTCTGTGGCCAGTCCAAGAGATAGAGGGTGATATGAAGCTCCTTGCTATAGGCAATAGGATTTTGGGAACACTGTTGGGAGATACAAAGGGAGAAGGAGAAGCCATAGTTGCAATTTGCTATCCTCTGTTGTAGCAATGTAACATTGGGGAAGGGAAAGTGAATCCTGACCATGAGCTGTACTGAATTATTGCGGTACACAAGCACGCTTGGATTTGGTGTGAAATTCCAATACATATTCAAAGCACTCTACATGTATAGTTTGTAAGAAAATCCTCAAGATAATGTGAAAAACCTTGTAGCTTACAGTAACACAACCTGTCAAAGAAACAGATGTGTCCACAGAAAAAAATAAATTCTGAGCATGCAGCCAGAAAATGTATGATACTAAGAAGCCCTGTTAAACAAATAACCATTAATGGAACAAACCTGTTAAAATAATTCCTTTTCCATGCACAAAGGTTATGGGTTTAATAGATTTTTACTGTATTAGCACAGAAATACACTTTCACTTTCTGTAGCTAATCTTGAAGGAACACACATTAACATACTGTATTTTTCTGCTGTATTAATGAACATTACAACTAAGACAGTATTATACTCATTATGAACCTAATAACTAACACATGATCACAAAGCATTACTATGTTAACACTTTCCTGCAGAGATGTGAAATGAATAGCACCTCTGTTTGGATGATTATTAAAAAGAATCTTGCTTATTAAGAAAAGGGAACCTTGTATAATCTTTTGTTTCACATTGCTTAGAACATACCTGACATCCAGTATCCATAGCGTTAGCCAGCTCTTCATGTGAATTAGATGCAGAATCAGGGATTGGGTATGAAGATTACAAGATTATCAACCTATTTTATATATATATATATATATATCTCCATATCTATATCTGTAACAAAACTACTGAGGTCCATAAAATGGCCCCAGGATTGACTTTGGTTCCATAGACTCATTATGAGCACTAATGGAGTCAACAAATGTTTGCTGGATTTGAAGAACCAGATCTACATGCTTTCTGGTATATTTAAATGTTAAAACACTGAAAGAATGTCTTAGAGATTAACTGGCCAACACGTGTTCTCAGAGGCCACATTTATGTGCAGCCAGCAGTTTGGGGACTAGATCAATATGCTCATTGTTGCCTAGAGCTTGCTCTGTACTTTATCTGATAAGCTTTGACAGACCCAATGTGAGTCTACACCTCTACTCTCTTCACAACACACACAGAGTAATATCTTCAGGTGGGTTGACCTGCCGACCAGTCAGCTACATGTTCATTGGTCAGATGAAATGCTTTGCAGTCCCCATGCTCCATTTAAACGTCCCCAGTCCTCACGACACTTGTTAACCACCCCTATCTTAACTAGCTGTTGTCGTCTCCTATTTCTGGTATCTCCTTGTCATCTCTATCTTTCCTTTTTGCTCCTCCCTCTCTTTTTCTATGAACATACATAACCATATCTACAGATTCTAAATAGCATCAGTAGCTGTTGGTGACCTTGTGTTGACAGCAACATTCACAGTTTTGCTCTTTTTCCCACCTGGCAGCAGGAATCAGAGGAAATACTCTTTCCTCACCCCAAATGTTTATCTTTACTGGCTCCATTATCATCTTGGAACAAGAGAACACACATGGCTCCTGCTGCACCTTCCTGACTTTTCTGCTTACAAACCAGTGCTGGTGCTACTCTTTTGCCCTACTTTTTATACATGTTACATCCTTCCCCTTCATACTCTCCAAATCCAATCAGTGGGTTTCAGAGTCAGTAAGCCTCCACTCAATTGCTTTCCAGCTAGCTTTAAAGAAGCAAGCAACAAAGCAAGAGAAAAAAAGAAACAGTATAATGGATGCAAAATTACTTCCTTCCAAAGCATCCGCACACACCTTCCTGTATTTGGATGACTTAGGTATGTTTCCCAAGCTTAAATCATTGAAAGTGCTATTCAGGAAAATGTCAGGACTGCAGAAATGGAAGAGCACTTGCGCAACATCTCTGGGAATTATTAAACTGGTGCAAGAATTAACATCAGGGCAGCACAGGGAATACCGTTGTATCTTACCTCAGGCCCACACACAGCAGATGTCTCATGCAGATGACACCCTATCAATAATGACCCATCAAAGAAAGATCTCAAAAGTTATCTATAGCTACCTGTTGATATCACAACAGGCATGCTAAGGCACAGTTTTAAAGGCATTTCTAGGCAGTGACACAGCTGGTATTTTTGTCAGTGCCAGCAGCTCTAGGTAGGTCAGGTTGAATTGGAAGCCAAGGTGAACTAGGTCCCAGTGCTCTGGAAACTTTGATCTTTTCTTGGTGGTATAAGATGTATAATACAAGATTGTCATCAATGCACAGAAGTCTGTTTCTCTGACATTATTATTACAAGCATATGATGACATCCCAAGTAATCCTGAAGATATGCCTGTATCTGTCACACTAGGAGAAGCTTGTCAGCCATAGCTGTTCACAGATTGAAGGTCTTTTTCTCTTTCCACTTTACTTTTTTCCAAGTGTTTCTTATTGTTATTATAATACGTTGGTGCCACAGTGAGTGATGCTACTGGGTAAAAAAAGCTAACAGAAGATTTTTCCTGAAGAAAACACAACAATCTTTGTGGTAATATGCAAGCTACTCATCCTCGCCTGGCATCTCTGCCCTAGTCAAACAGCCTGCCCAATTTGTGAGTAGGCACGATGCCGTCCAAATACACGGCGAGTGGTGTAAGGAGCCAACAAACAGCTTCCAGTGCTGAGCACTGAAATCCCAGCTGGGAATGGCCAAACGGCTGTCTGCTTTCAGGTTACACATGAACGGTTAATGGAATATGCCACTGCTAATCTACAGCAGGTCATGACTGGAGTCGGCTCAAAAAAGTTTAAAAGCTTCCACAACTGTGTCAGTTGTATTTGCCTGGTAGAAGGGAGAGAGAGAAAGGAGATGGGAGCAGAGGAGAGAATAAATTGCACTTACTCCAATTCTGTTTTGAACCTGCTCACAAAGGACAGTAGGAGCACACCTGCCCCAACTATGTTCTGACGCTCAGCAGTGTGGGGGCAGGAGCACTGAAGCAAAAGGTATCATTGAGATAGCTACATTTTTGAACTGTGTATAAATATTTTTTAAATTTTATGCTTTGTTCTGATATTTTACTCCCCTTAAAATAAGTCACTGCTGGCTTTTTTCAAGACATGGAGAATAAGGAGTCCTAAAAAGCTTTATCTCTGCTACTTAATTTCTAGATGTTCTTGTCCTGCACCCTCTCCAACACACTGCTATCCACTATGCCCAGGCTGTAGAAGAAATAAGTCTGAAATAAAACCCACCTTCAAAGTCTGGATCTTTCCCTTCAGCTGTAGAATAATGTTTCTGAAGTATCTCCTGAGGAATACCGGTCCTTTAAATACCATAGGGGTATATTGATGGGACATGAGTCAGCTGGTGCAGCTGCAATGTCTGGAGTCTTTGCTGAGGGGCTGAAGCCAGCAATGCCAACATCTGCCAGCTGGATTGCTGATCCAGCTGTAGTCCCACCCACATTAGCATCATCCATATCACCATATCTTACTACTCATATCAGAATGATGTAGTTCCACAATGCTGTCCATGAAAAGAGAAGACAAGAAAGTACAGGTGAGTTAATTTAACTGCAGAAAAACCTCAGAATTAATAATCAACCAAGGTAACTGGAAGGTAAAAAGGAAATAACTAACAGCCAGCGTAGATTTATTAAGAATAAATCATGTCAGGCCACTCTAATTTCCTTCTGTGAAAGGGAAACAGTGTATGTGGATAGGGAAAAGTAGTCAGTGCTCTGTGTATTGACTTTAATAAGGATTTCACAAACTTTAATAAGGCTTCCTCATAGGCAAACTGAGGAAAGACACCCTGCAAAATTACTGTAAAATGGCTACAAAACCATTCAAAAAACCTCACTCAGGAGAATCATAACCAATGCTGCTTTATTCCTACAGTGGAGGAACGGGACCTCACAGTGCGCTGTTCTGAACTCAGTATGATTTCATACTTCCAGTAATGTTTTGGACCCTGAATAATTTTGTGACCTGCTGGTCACACCAACCTTACAGCTGTTGCAAGCACATTGAAAAGACAGCACAGGAATTAAAAAACTTGCTCAGGAGCTGGAGAAACTTCACGAAAGAAATAAAGATATATGAGAAGACAATCACCTCTGCACCCAGAAGAGGGAGAAGAGACAGTTGATAGCAGCTTTTCAGAAAAGGGTTCATAGGTTGTAGCACGTCACAAGGTAAACACAAGTCAAAAATTCTGTGCTGTTGTGAAGTCAAGAAATATACTGGCACGTACTAATGGAAACAGGTTTCTACATATCAATGCAAGGGGCTTGATGCAATCCTTCTGCTCTACTGATGCCTGGTAAGACTGCAGCTAGAGGTCAGCTCTGGTACAGCGAGAACTGTTTTGCAGAGCATACTTCAAGAAAGACATGGGCAATACAAGAGTCCCTGGGACAACAATAACAACGAGAGATTTGAAAACTTATTCTCTTAAGAAAGACTGCAAGAACTGGGAATATTTATTTATGGAAGAAAATAAGATGTGAGCCAGAATAAGAATCTTCAGGTATATGAAAGGCTACTGTAACAAGAATAAAATAAGGTGTACGTGATATAAAACAACAGGATTAAAATGCACAAGGGAGTCTCAAGCCAGATATTAAGAAAAACTCTATAATGGTAAAGATGGCTAATGACTGAAATAAAGGGCTAGGGAAACTGTGGAGTCTCCACCATTGCAAGTCTTTATGATGGTCTGGGTTTGTGTGGCAGGGTTTTGGTAGCGGGGGAGGGGCTGCAGGCGTGGTTCCTGTGAGAAGCTGCTGGAAGCTTCCCCGGCTCCAAGTCGGACCCACCTCTGGCCAAGGCTGAGCCCATCAGCGACGGTGGTAGCGCCTCTGGGAGAACAGGTTTAAGAAGGGGAACCTGCAGCATAAAGGGGAGTGGGATGCGAGAGAAACCCTTGTGCAGACAGCAAGGGCAGTGAGGAAGGAGGGGGAGGAGGGGATGCCCCCGCAGCCCGTGGTGAGACGGCAGGCTGTCCCCCCCCAGCCCGTGGAGGGGAGCGGGGGAGCAGATGCCCACCTGCAGCCCGGGGAGGACCCCACGCCGGAGCAGGGGGGTGCCCCCCAAGATGGCCGTGACTCCGTGGGAAAACCTGTGCTGGAGCAGTCTGTGCCTGAAGAACTGCAGCCCACAGAAGGGACCCACGCTGGGTCAGTTCGTGAAGGACTGCAGCCCATGGGAAGGACTCACGTAGGAGAAGTTCATGGAGAACTGTCTTCCATGGGATGGACCCCACGCTGGAGCAGGGGAAGAGTGAGGAGTCCTGCCCCTGAGGAGGAAGGAGCAGCAAAGATGAACTGACCCCAACCCCCATTCCATGTCCCCCTGCATCGCCGGGGGGAGGAGGTAGAGAAAATTGTGAGTGGAGTTGAGCTGGGAAGGAGGGAGGGGTGGGGAGAAAGTGTTTTAAGGTTTGGTTTTACTTCCTAATATCCTTGCTTTGATTTGATGGGCAGTAAATTAAATTGATTTTGTTTTTTTCCCCAAGTTGAGTCTGGTTTTTGCCCGTGACCATAAGTGGTGAGTGATCCCTCCCTGTCCTTGTCTCAATGTATGAGCTTTTCCTTATATTTTCTCCTCTTCATTCCACATGGGCCGCGGCGGAGGAGTGAGCGAGTAGCTTTGTGGTGCTTTGTTGCCAGCTGGGCTTAAACCACAACAATGAAGAGGTTAGACAAATGTCTGTCAATAATTGTTTATTGGCAGACATCTTGATGGTCCTGTCTACCCCACTTCCTATTTCTGTATTTCAAAATGAGGTATCACTACACTCAAGCCAGCTCTTGCCAGTGCCACTGTTTGGGAAACGGCGCTGCAGAGGCACAGACGTGACTCAGGAAGCAGTCACACTATTAGAGTCCATGGAGGTATGGACACCTGGAATGGGGTGGGATGGACCTGAACAGCTTAGCTCTGCTTCATCCCTGTTGCCTATAAAACATAGGTTTGCTTCTCAAATGCAGCAAAGCTGTTCAGGAAAGCTAAGGCCTGAGAAGATGCAACTGCTCCGTACAGAAAGAGGCTCTGAGAATTATTCTGGGTCTCCAGCTCCCAAGTCAATGGGGTTTATGTTCATAAAAAGGTTCAATGCATGTGAAATTCTGCCCCAAACATCAGGCACTAAGACATGAAACATTTTCTAGGCCATGCACTTGTACAGTATGTGATTTATCGCAGATTTATCTACTCCATACTGGAATACACTGTGCTATTTAGTGTGGATACTTTGACAGTTAAAAAAATTCATTTAGTGTATAATTCCATTCCTAGGAGTGCCAGTTTTCTGGACCACATCCCCCCAGACTAGCTCGTATATATGTGCGTGGAATTCAGTTCAGTTCTGTTTATGTTGAATGGTGCTTTACTATGCATGTTGTCCCATTACAGATCCCTTTGCATTTGCAGAGCAAGATAATGGGATTATGTTCAGGTCTGGTACAGTAATTTTTGACATTAATAGACTTTTTTTTCCCTAAAAGTGCATAAACTATGGAAGAGATTGCCATAAGAAAACTACTTTTTATGGTAGCAAACCCTCAGCAAGCTAACAGTATAGCCATTAACTGCCGCTGTAATTCTACAAGTAAAAGAAAATATTAAAAAATCCAGAGTGGAAGCTTTGATTTGAAGATCCACCTCATTGACTATCTAATTCATTCCTAATGATATAATCATTGGTGAACAGTAAGTGCAATTCAGAAGGTCAGAATTCTAACATTAGTCACTAGATTTTATAACCAAAGTGCTGCTTTACTACCGGTTTCTGTTCTTTATTGTCAAAGAGAAAGAAGAAAACATGACCTGTTTTAAATGTGGTGAGAGAAGGCATTTGTACAAACTGAACATTCATAATACAGTTCTGGATATGAATTAGCCCTAAATTAAAATATTTTTATGTCCCTGTCCTAAAAATTACATAAACAGAAATAAATCCAAGCCATAGAAAGATTAATTACTGCATTGTCCTCCTCATGAAAAATAAGGTCTGGATCGTCTACTGCATTATTTGTGAAATAATCAATATTTTACAGTCTTACCATATTTAACTTTACAAGTACATCTAAATACCCTTTTTGAGAAATTCTAGTGCAATACTGTGAGCATAACTCATGGTCATATTCAGGTGAATTAATGATTCCCTGAAATACACCATGCATAGGAAGTCATATTTCATCTGCATCTATTTCTCTTATTCATTACCTAATCTTTCAAACCCCAAATCTCTCTGCAGCTCCTTCTGAATTTAAACAAAACATGTTCTAGTGGTCTCTTTCATAGCAAGGGCATAAATCTCTACATTTACCTTATCACAGACCATTGAGGAAAGCCAGCATTAAAATTTTAAAGAAGTTTGCCATCTTTAGACTCAATGCCTTAATAACCAGCTGAATACCTACATATACTAGACTGATTGCTAAAAGGTTTTTAAAACTAATTACTAACTGCCATTGACTTGCATCATGAATGGTGCAAGATCCTGCATTACAAGACATAGTTGCACAATGCACAGCCCCTTTCTCTTCCTTCACACCACCATGTAGGGACTTTGTCCATACCAATTCCGGTCACATTGCAGGTTTCCTTTGAACTTAACAAGAGATCTGGTGAGGGATTAATGCAATGCAACATAGCAGAATGTATGCACATTTTAGTAGTTTTAGAAGAAATTTTGATCAAAGTTCTATTTTTTTTTTTCATATTGTTTTAATCAAAGTTTGCAAATGTCCCTTCACAGTTATTTAAAGTCAGAGTTGCCAAACATGTACCTTTAAATGGCTGTCCACCACAGATACACTTTTTGTACCAATGAATGACAGGGAAAAAAGGTACAAATTAAAGACAACAGCAAACTTCTATTGGAAGACCCAATTATTTTCCTACCAATGTAATTCCTTTGGACTTACTAACTACAAAGAGCCCTTGATGCAATCTTAAGATCCTCATTCAGAAAAGGTTTCATGCACAAGCTTAGCTGTAAACAGGTGACCAAGTTTCATTAAAGTCATCATGATGTAACAACCCACTCAAGTCAATGATCTGCCAAGTGTTTTTCTCAGTCATGCTGGCTTGATGAATCAGCTTTCAGCACCAGCAGGCTGAGTCCAGGTCTATCTCTTTGAAACCTGGTAAAAGTTTTACCACCCTGAAAGGAGTAAAAAGCATCACCTTATGTCATTCTTTGCCTCTGATGAAGTTAAGCTGAGTATACACTAGGCTTTTTTTTCCTGTAAATACATTGCTTATTTTTGCACTATGTTCGACTGAAGAATAACATTGTCTTTTAAAGTAGCATCATTTTGCAAATGTCACTGTAATTTTCCCCAAAGTATGATCCATTAGTTATAAAAGGTGCAAATGAAAAGGTTTTTTAAATTGGCATGGGGGTAGAAGAGTAAGGAATAATGCACTAATAGCCTAGGTGGTGGTTGGATTTTTGGCAAGCTTTCAAGAGAGAAGGAGAGACAGAAAGAGGTGATCACCTGAACTTCTTGTACATTTTTATACATGAAGATAAAAAGGACGAAACTATCAGGAGGCATGAAAGCATTTCTAAGGCAGGAATTACAAACAAGAACCCACTGTAGTGTATAAATGTGCCTATACATATAGAAAAATTCACATCTATATGTACTTAAATGAAAAAGGAGAATAAGACAGCTTGGCAGTTAGGACTTTGTGTATCTCACCAACTCCACTAGTGTTTTACAGTACTGGGACCAGTCATTGACCAAAGTTATGGATCACTTCTGGTCTGTAAGACCTAACATGGCTGAACTGTATGTGCAAACCAGAGCTTGATTAGGCAACTCAGAACAGGCTTCAGTAATACTAGGTTTGCAACTGAATTTTTTCACTACCTGATTGGGTTTGGGATTTTTCTCATGGCCTCCTAAGTTTTCATGGAAAAACTGGACAGCATGTTTTTATCCACTTTCATCAATCAATTCATGGGTGAAGAGAATTTTGACCAGCATTAATCACAGTTACATGCATCACCGTTGCCACCTATTCAGAATATTGTTAAAAATGTTTTAGATGTTTTTTATGAAAATACAGTCTTTAAATTCTCATTGCTAACACACTGATTTTAATTTTTAAGTGAATTTTCTTATTTTGACATATGAATGGCTGCCATTCACTCATTCTTCTCTGTTTTCATTCTTATGGTGCGCACATACATTTGTATGAATAGCATTCAGTTAAAAAAACAGAGTTAAAGATGTTTCTTCTGTCTCCTCTTCCCATTCTGCCCCTTGACCACAAAATTGTGAAAAATTATAAAGCAATGTGAAAAAATGTCACCAAGCAGCAAATAACCTCAGGTAGGAGACCTTCTGCTTCAGCTTACTGCTGCATTGACTTCTACCTATGACTTGCACCACCTTTTAGCTCAATACCTTAATAATCAGGTTGTTAGCTATTCTGGCTATTGTCTCTTAAAACTGCATTATTTTGGCCTCATCTGGTAGCCAAGCTCAATACTTTAATAATCAGGTTATTAGCTATTCTGGTTATTATGTCTCTTAAAACTCTGAATGATTTGAGCCTCATCAGGTAGCCAAGCAGTGGGGAATTAGATCTCAAGAAGCTTTACAGGACAGAAAAAACATGTCCCATCCCACTCTACTTTAGGATCCAATACTCAGAAAATGTAAGAAAGACATTTATCCAGTACTTTCTCACATCCTGTATTCTTCTAAACATCAGTATGGCTTTGGCCCAAGTTTAACTCTGCAGTGTAATATAACTCCACTGCTACAGAGGAAGAAAATACACATACTTAAAGATTAAGAGACAGCAGAGAGACTATATTTTCTCCTAATTGTTCTGGGAAATAGGATGATAATAAGAAGGCCTCAGGACCTTTTATTTTGTTGAAAAATCTTTTGGTAATCTATGCAGATCTTACTACCTTCCATGTATTTTAAATGCTCTAACATGAAGTATAATAGTTCACGGTTAAGCAAGTTTATAGTCTATAAAGTATGACATGTGAATATAACAAAATCCAAAGTCTTCGGATTCACATCTCACTTTGTAGTCACTGCCTGAAGATCATTTCTCGTTTTAACTATGGGCTTTTTCGCATCTTTTACAAAAGAGACTTCCAAATTTGAGGGTACGGTTAATTTGAACTTGCCTTACTGAATAGCCATGATTTTATATAATCCCAGTTCTCAAGTATGCAAAATTAGGCAGGCAAGTTTGCTCAAAGCAGTTTAACCAGTGGTTCCTTCCATATTTAAGCATCTTCTTGCCCCTCCTTAATGTGTAGAAAGAGGTGAACACATTTTTTTATGATGGGTGATATTTTTATATATAGTGATATATAGTATATACTACATACCTTACTATTCGACTAGAAATTAGATGCAGTCAGTCAAGTCTGACAAAACTATGCTCTTCTGATAGCTGTGCTGTAACAAAAGATTTTGATGCTGCTGTTTTATTTAGATAGTTGGATTTTTGTTTGTAGGTTTGGGGAGTTTGATGGCAGGATTGGCTAGGAGGGGATTGCTTTGTTCTCTTGTCTTGCTTCATCAATCAAATGTTCCGAATTTCAGAAGCAACCTGTGGATGTTGAAGCTCTTATAACTGTTTTATCAAGTAACATATCTGCATTTGAGTGAAAGACAATGTAAGAAGTAACCTACTTTTAATCATCATAACAAACATCAAAGACAGCAAGAAAAGCAGGGTTCAACCTGTTTAGGATCTTGTAGTATCTCTTCCCTTGCATAGCTTTAAATATGAAAATAACTTTATCAAAAATTCTCTCTTGGCTATCTCTAATATACTTGGGATTAATTCCCCTCTGGAAATGTATGTCTTTCTTCACCAACTACAGATGAAACTTAGACAGCTCATTTTAAATCACTAAAGATAATTAAGATGAATACTGCAAAATAGGGTCAGGGAAAAAGTGTGGGTCAGGGGATGGCAGTAAAAAAGTCTCTTCATATTTGAAGTTAGCCTGGTAGAAACAAAAGTCTCTTTAGGGAGTGTATGGGTAGAAGACTCTGGCAGACCAGTGCAATATATCTTGAGACATCATATTACTATCCTAAGATGCCATATGATACAGCCAGGGTTCACAGAACGGTAACACAATGCATTTTCTTTCTTCTTGAGGCTGTCATTTTCCACGCTGTTTCAGATAGAATTATTCTTAAAAAAACCCATTAAATTCTAAAATATTTCTCAGCTAAAAGCATCATCAAGTCTCTTTCACAACTTGTTAATGGAATGAAAACCAGTTAGAAACTGTGTTCTAGGTACTGTAATGGGTGCTTACTGCTGCATTCACTGAATCCATCAGTGGCACTTCACAGACATCTAGCAAGCCTATTTGCTTCATAAATCATTGAAATGCGTGAAGACCTTTTGCATAACCCAGAAATATTCTTTAAGTGTTTAACATCAATAATAATGAAAACTGGCACCACAACAACTTAAGCAATGTAAAATATGGCATCGTAGGGTTCAGCTTGACTTTCATTGAAGGATTTCTAAAAATAAGAGTACATCATCGACAGTGACAGCTTGCTTAGTGACTCAACACAGTGGGAAACCTATTGCTCTAGAGGACTATGTTCTGCCTCATTATTTAATACAGACATCACAACCATGCTGTTCTGTTTTCAGTTCTTAAAAGCATGATGCAAAGGAACCTACACCTCAGTATGTCTGCCTTAAAGAGTGAGAATAATTCAGAGTTGTTAGATCCGCACTACTGATAGTGTACTATCAGCATATTAGTGCCAAGTTACATAATTTATTGTGAGAGTTAGAAACATTTGATAGTCTTTCTAAAAACTCAGCTGCTGGAATCAAGAGATTGTATGAGAACATCTGCTTCCATTTTCTAAGCATGCACACTTGTAGCACTCAGTATGTGAAGAAACGCTCTAGCCCATGAACAAAATACACTGTAAAGGCTATGAACCCAGAGACACACAGAAATAACTGGAAATAAATTTTTTTTTAAGAAAATTACTTTTAGTCACATTTTTGAAAGCTCAAAGTTCACATTATTGCACTACTAATATTTTGTACTTTAAATAAATCATCAAGCAGCCTATGAACAGGAAGAAAAATGAAGTGGAAGAGACTGGGAGACAGCAGGGAAATGGGAGGAAGGAGAGACAGGGAGGGGACAGACACCAGACAATGATCTAAGAAGAGGCAGAAAAGACCTTGTGGAGGAAGAGCCAGGACTCGCAGTATATGTGGAGAGATACTCATGCAAAGAGAGTCAGGCAAAAAGATGATGGACAAAAAGTGAAACAATAGTGAGTATGGAAAAACTGGTACTGGTGACCAATGGATACAGGCAAAGCAAAGACAAGCCAAGGCAGGAGAGAGTCAGGAAAGGGGAGGGAAACTGGGATTGTCAAAGCAAATGACTAGGACTGTGGGAAGAACTAGGAGACAACAACAGAACTGGGACAAGAAGGTGGAGAAACAGAGGCTGAGGCTTAAGAAGACTAGACACATGATACAAAAACAGGAGCATGTAAGACAGACACTAGCCAGAAGTAGAAATGGGGTTGTGTGGACTCCTGCTTTTTCCTATGCAGCCCCCTCAACCATGCAGAGAACTTCTTATGTGACATGAACATTATTAACATTGCAAAATAAACACAAGTCCTATGGTGGATTCTTTGATTATGTTATTATACACATTTTTTCCAGCTGTTGTACTGGAAGAAGAGAAGATCTGCCAAGTGTCATCTCCAGTCCTGTGTCCATCCACCCATGGCACACATCCCAACGGAAAACTCTACCCAGCAGCTGACTAAACATACATCCTGCTGGTGATTGTAAAGGCTGCATGAAGACTGCTGCCTGTGGAGTACCCAAGGAGCTCTGACTCTTAAGGTAGCCCCGTACTTGCTCTGGAAATGTATTAGGATGCTCAAAAGGAAACAGTTTGCTGTAGCTACTGCTTCATTTATCACAGAGGCTGTAAGATCTGCAGCAAATGAGGCAGTAGATTGCAAAAAAAGTAAAGAACAGTGTCATGGCTATAGTAGTAAATGACCATATCGCTATTTTGACTGCAAAATTCCTGTGGCCAGTATGGTGCTGGGGATCTCTCTCCTTTTCAGGGTACCTGCTTGAGAGTCTGGGTTCCTCTACAGAAATACTGAATGCCTCTAGGGAACTTTTTCAAAGAATAGTACATTCATAAGGTATTAGAGCCTGGGGAAGGAGAAGGGACCAAAAACTGGTTCCTAACTTTGCATATATTTAGGAGAGACAAAGGCAGCAACTGTGAAAATACTTTGGTTTAGAAAGGTCAGAATACTTTCTCTGGTCACTCTGACTTCTTGCTCCAAAACTGTATTCTTCATTTAAAAAGATGTCTGAGCAAAAGGATTAAACAATAGCAAAATGATGGCTAGTTCATTCTGGCCAAACAGAAAGGAGTTGTTGCAGTGAAAAAGGCAAAAAAAAGTAATTTTGGCTCTATCCAAATCAATTTTTCTCCTGTTTGTTCATTTGCTTATTTTTCCTATTCAGTCACCTAATGAAAAATCCCTTATTTGCTGAGCTTTTTTCCCGAGTGCTCAAAATGGCAAACTGGAGGCAGTGGAAGACATATCCTGAACATATAAAGTGGCAGGCAGTTCCAAGGACTAGCCCAAACAAGCTGCCAAATTAGCTGTGTCAGAGCTCTTGTCTGCAAAGTGAGAATCTCAGGATTGACTTTTTCCATGGAAAAGTAATTTCTGTGTAAAGATAATGTAATTAATGTTTGTACAGTACTCATATACTAGGATGAGGAGCATCACAGAAATACTGTCTTGAGAAAGATGCCCAAAGAGTGCAGTGAATCAAGCATGAGCTATACACAGAGGAATGGAGAGAAAACTTGATGCTGAATATCTACTCATTAGATAAGCACTATCCAATCTGTGCACTGAGTAAAACTGGAATCCTGGGGCAGGGGGGGAAGTCACATACGCTCATGTATTAGAAATTATCATAGTGGAAACACACACTGAGGCCATATTAAATATGCTAAGACAACCATACAGTCAGGACCATTTATTTTCCTAACCTTTGCATGCTTAACTTCAAAATCTCAGTGATATCTTTGTAATATATTTTTAATTACTATGTAATTTAAACAAAAGAAATATTGCTTGATAGCAGTGATATGTAGGACAAAGGGCAAATTACACTGTCTTTTTTCACAAGGACATAACCATTAGAAAAACTCTTAGCCATAGAATTAATCCTCTACATCAGTTCTTCTGAAAGGAAGACTGAAATGCACTGAACTAAGCTATCTGTCTCAAATACCAAAACCATCCGGATACTTGGAGGAAGGCTCCATGTATCTGAAAGTAGGACAGATCCAAAGATGTAAGATAAAGCCAAAGCTGCGATTTCGAGTATCCTGAAAGCAAATGCTAAAAATAAACACAAAGAATGGGAAAATATGAAAAGGTGAGACTTCAACAATAAGTAGCTCTAGTGAATACAGTGCAGGTTCTTTTCTTTATAAAACACTGCCAGCATCTCTCCACTTAAGGTTATTTTAGCAAAACTGTACTCACCCCACTGCAATTACTGTACATTGATGGTAAAGATGTTTATGCTGTGGCTAAAGCTGAATAAATAACTGGAAATTGCTACGCAGCATACGCAACTGACAGCAAAAATGAGGAAGGGGTGATATATGGGACCTTTGCTTAAAAATATAGTAACACAGAATCTGGCAATCTCTTCAGGGTGTAAAATACATTCCCGTAAGGTGACCACAGAAAGTTTCCAATTTTTAATTGCTCAATATTTACTATTCTGCTAGTTATTTCCATAGGACACATGTAAATTGGCAGCATTTATAAGCTTTCTTCAAGCTTTTTGCAGCATCCTAGCAAGGGATAAGGATAAGAGTTTGAATACTGGAATCTGCGTAAGGGGGTAAAAATGAAACAAAACTTCCAGAAAATATTTTATGTGTAACCAACTCTAAAAGCTTCAGAGGTGAGTAGACTATACCACCCAGTGATCACACTTCACACAACATTATATTTTCCCCTGAATGACAGCATTAGGCATGGTGCAAAAATCAGGAGAGATACAAACACAAGCGCTGCCAGAATTATTCATGTTGTCTCATAGTGCCTCCATCCACTTTCACACCCTTCCCTCTCAGTTTCCCTACTTCGTTCTAGATTTTTTGGTCTCCTCTCAGTTATCTATCCCTAGTGTATCATCTTTGCAATCTTATCCATCCTCTTCTCTCTTTATTATGTCGCTATTTGAAAAGAGGGCAGTAACTGCACTTTGTATTTCAGAGGCCTCCAGAAAAATAGTAAAGCATTTGTAAATAACCCTTGTGTTACCAGATAATAGCCGCAATTTTGGGGGCCAGGCGGATGCCATCCTCCCAAGCCTCTGTGAGAGGCAGTGAAGCGGTACTTCCCCAAAGACGGTCTGCAGAAGATGACAGTGTACTCGTTCACAGCGTCACACAGCCAGCTGGCTCTACTGATGCTGCATGGAGGGCAGGACTCCTCCCCGGCCCTGCTGAGCCTGGGCAGCCTGCTGAACCATAAACGCTACGGCCTCCCAAACCCAGGAGTAGTACCTAGTATGTTTTTGTTTGACAAAGGTGTAACTCTGCTCCAGTCCTACTCAATTAAATAGCAGAAACTGCAAAATGAAGCAGGTCCAAACACAAAGAAGTTAGTTTATGGCAGTTTCATTTCACTTTTGAACTTACTTCTTTGCTTTTCTTACTTGCTCAGAAAAAGAACAGGATGCATGTTAAACCACAAGAACATTTGACCACAGAATAAAATAAGTTATACTTACCTAATGCCAGCCTAATGACGAACGTGAGCAAAATATTTGTGATTGGCTCATAAAAATAAGACTGCATTGATGTTAATGTTGCATTAACCTTATAAAATAGCTGATTTGGGGAAGTTAAGAGTTTTTGAGCGATGAGTGCTTACACTCTCACTTGAAATCCAATTTCATGCTAGGAGGTACTCACTGAACTTACTATTCTGTTTAATTTTTTAAAATTAAGGTCCCTCAGCAAAGGAACTTAAGTAAAAGATCCTCTCAGGGATAAAAGGATAAAAGAATAACTCAGGAGGAGAAAATGCTGGATGGAGTAAATAGATGCACTTTTAGTGCAGAGGGCCATTGCCAGAAGAGCATTACAGAGCTACGTATTCTTAAGGGATATGGAACAGGAAGGAAGAAGTAAGGTGACAATGTTTGATGATGATACTAAGCCAGTCAGAGAGCTGACTGCAGCACTGCAAAAATCAACAACTGGGTATTGAAATGGCAGATGAAATTCAACAAACAACTATAGAAATGTGGGGGAAAGTAGATTTTTATATATGAAACAGTTATTGCTATTGAGGAACAAGATCTTGGGATTCTAACAGGTCTAGAAAAATATAATTTTAATGGCAATTAGTAGTCAAAAAATAAACCGAATATTAGGACATGTTAGAAAAGGAATAGAGAACAAAGGGAGAAAACATCAGTGTATCACATTATAAATCTAAGAGTGTGTCACATCTTAATTACTGTGCACTGTTCCGGCCCCCCACTATTTCGAAAAGGATATAGGATCAACAAACGTTCAAAGAAGCAGAACAACAATAATTGAAGGTTTGGAATGGCTTCCATGGGAGGTGTGCTAAGTAGATTAGGACTCTTCAGAAAAGAGACAACTGAAGAAAGATGTTGCAGAGGTCTTTACTATACTGTGTTGCTGGGAGTAGTAGCAGCATAACGGGGAACTCTGAATCTGTCACCATACCCATACTATAGAAAAGATTATCTGTGCAAGCTCTTCAGTTCCTTCACATTGGAGCTGGTTCACAGATGCCAATGAACAAAATATCCAGCAGGAGGCAGAGGACTGAAACTCTTCACACTTGTCATCACTGAATCTGTTGAAAAAATAATAACTTAAAGGGAGATTTGGCAGTTAACAAGAAGTGAAAACTAAACAATTCTGCTTTGTTTATTTCAAATGCCAAGAGTCTGAGTCTTCCTTCAAGATACATCTACAGAAATACATGTATGCATCTTTCACATACATATAAAGAATATTAACACACAAAAGTGTTCAGCATTTAGATGTTCTTCTAGTACCTTAACTGAAATATTTACTTTTCTTCCCTATAAAAAACAATGGTTGCTTTGCTTGGAGTAAAAAAAGTTAGCTATTAGACACATAAACCAATGTTACCTCATCTGTGAAGTTACTCATTCTAGAAGTAAAAGAATTGTTTCCTCTCAATGCAAAATCTGTTGCTCAGTGTTTTTCTCTTCTCTACTCTAGTCTATGCTGCTCTACTCTACTTTTCTCAGTGTTTTACTTCTGTTCAGCACTGGTGAGGCCGCATCTGGAGTGTCCAGTTCTGGGCTCGCCAGTACAAGAGAGACATGGACATACTGGATAGAGTCCAGGGAAGGGCAACCAAGATGGTGAAGGGACTGAAGCATCTCTCCTGTGAGGAAAGGCTGAGAAAGCTGGAACTGATCATCCTAAAGAAAAGAAATACCTGAAGGGAGGGTGTGAAGAGGACGGAGCCAGGCTCTTTTCAGTGGTGTCCAGTGACAGGACCAGAGGCAATGGACACAAACGGAAACACAGAAGGATCTGTCTGAACATCAGGAAACATTTTTTCAGTGCCTGATCGAGCACTGGCACAGATTGACCAGGGAGGCTGTGGCATCTGCATCCTGGGAGATATTTAAAAGCCATCTGGACATGGTTGTGGGCAGCCGGCTCTAGGTGGCCCTGCTTGAGCAGGGAGGTTGGACGAGGTGACCTCCAGAGGTCCCTGCCAACCTCAACTGTTACGCAGTTCTGTGATTCCGTGATTCCTTTTTTGCTTCTGTCATGTTTCCTACCAAACAAAGACTAATTAAAGACCAAAAGTGTGTGTATATACATAAATATACACACACACACATATACATTTGTTATGACCATGCAAAATGTTTCTTGGTTCCCAAATTATAAATAAGAAGGATAGTTATGTCAAATGGGACAACAACTCCTGATATTGATCCAGCAGATTATTAGATTTTTAAGACAGCTGCCTGTAACTAAATACCTATTAAATGATTATTCTCATGCCAATCTGAGCAATAATAATTACTATGTCAGTGTAAGATCGTAAAGATAGGGGTTTGTGTAAATTCTTTCTTTCCTAATAATTTTCTGAGAAATTACCTTTCTAGCCAAGAAGACGTCATGAATTATTGATATTGATTTTTATAATCTTTTCCTTAATATTTAGTCCTCTGTTATGAATTAATCTGAATTATTAATTGAGGCATTAAAATACATATACACGTTACAGCAAGGCAGCTGAAGGAGTAGGGTTTTTTGATGCAAGCTGAGAAAGCAGCCTTTGCAAGAACTGGTACTGAAAGTGTCCTGGAAAAATTACACATTGGAATAGAAACGGCAAACTAATTTATCTGTTCACAAAACATTTTCTTTCCTGCCTCAGTATGAAATAAATGTATTCAATAACAGATCTGAAGTATTTTGCTCAAATATTCTTGGGAAGGAGGAAACAGTGTCTTTGGGCTACAGCAGTGAAATAAGACAAAAGAACATGACCTGTGATAAGCAGTATCCAGAAACATTTTTGCTTGGGTGTTTGAAATTTATTCCCATGCAGCAGAAGATCTGTTCAAAATCTGCCTAAGTTCTGTTCGAGGGCTTATGCTGCACACAGATCTTTTAAGAGCTCTTTATAGACAGCAAATCTCATGGCTACTGGCTACTTGTGTTACCTCAAAAAGCAACATTCCTCTCAGTACTTTCTGTCAGTTTGAGAGGCCGAATTTGGGATACTGTCTGTAGCTGACCAATGCAGGCATGGGCAGAGAATTAAACATTAAGACAGTGTGTTAATCTAGATCAAGAAACACCAGAAATAGTATAACAATAGTACAACATTGTACATATTCTCATTTTAATTTCCTTTAAGCCTACACTCTTTGGTGTAACAAGCCTAATAGCTATTAAAAGAGAACAGAAAATTCTCCAAACATGTGAAAGCATTTGTAGGAAAGTCATTATTGTTACCATTACTTTTGCTGAAACTCTACTGGGACCACAGTCTTTTTATTTTTTTATTAGCTCTCTACAAATAGGATGTGAATTCCAGCATATGCACTAATCAATACTTTCTCCTTCAGTACCCTGAGAAAATAAGGGTTTCAGATGATATCTCCTTAAATGTCTTAAGAGAATGCCTACGGCATTTCATATGCCTTAAATGCTAATCTGAAAAAAAAACAAACCCAACCAAACAACAGCAACAAAAAGCTAAGCACATCCTCCTGCTCTATCCCAAGTCACATGGCTTCATTCTGGTCGGCTACTTTCCATTCAAAGATGTTCTGAAATAAAGCTTATTAACACTTAAGGTCAGCTCTAAGCTACCATAAAACTGAACAATGCACCTTTTTCAAAATGTGCAAAACTTTTTCAGCAGTCAAACAGTAACAAAGACAGTTGTTTTATTCTGTGTATTAGAAGCCTGATACAAAGCTATTCATTAACTTCAGGAGGACTTAGATCAACTTTTCTTCATTCATTAAGGCTGCTTTTTTCTTTCTTTAAGCCTGGACCAAAGATCTGTCGTCTGTTCAGAAAAGAAAAATATCTTACTGGTTTACGGTATGATACTGTACAATTACAATGCCTCTACTTATTTTTTAGGTGGTTGCATTTATATATAGTTGATAAAATGTTTCCAAAAGAGTCTGGCCTCAGTTAAGCACTTAAGCAAAGTGATCAGATTCTCAAAAACTGTTTTTCAACAGGAGTTTCCAAGTACTGTAAGCTGTAATGTTCTGTCAAAGAAAGAGTGTTCTGGTTGGCAGAATGGCTTTTTTTTTTTTTTTTTTGACATGGCAAGCAAGAAAAATGTAATTTATTCTGACAAAATATTCAGTTCAAGATTTGCCCTTCTCACCATTATGGTGAAAGGTTTTGCTTAGTCTGTAACAGCTTTTGAGGAGCCATGAGGAACACAGCTGTGGAAAATGTAGTACCAAACGAAGTTGGGACATGGATATGGGACTGCAGCTTCAAAGCAGAAAGCTCACTAAAAAAAAAATAAAATCTGCCCCATTCTCATTCTTGTTCTTAGATAATAGCTCTGTATTATCCACATTACAGAATATCAGTTTCAGATCCCTCTCAGATGATCTCAGTTCACAGATTTGAGATGTCAGAAATGGGGTAAGACCATTCTGAATGAATCACCTTGCTGCTGAAACATCAGGGGGTGATAAGATGGCTTGAAGAGCCAGCTAAGACATATTTCAAAGAAAGCAAGGCATGACAGCAAGTATCTGCAACTATCCCTGTTGAACATTAGAAATATAATTTAACAAGAGAAAATTGGCTTTCCCAGCACAGATTGAAATAAGCAGATGAACAATGACTTTACTTCCCACAGGACTTCAATTACTCAAACTTAAACAAAAACAAATTCACAAACGCAACCAAAAGAATAGAAGTCATAGTTCTAGTACTGAATCAACTTAACAAATGTAATGGTGTAACACCAATAGACTAGCTGTTGTTCTAATAGCTATATTAAACCTCTGAGCATAATCAAAATGACTTTGATATTTCCATAAGGCAGAGTAAACTCAGACTGAGTACTATGCTTAAACCATTAACAGTATTGTTGCCTTCTTGATGATTAGTTTGTGTTTGGAGTAATTTACAATATTTTACACTAGAAAAGGAGAAATTATGCATTAGGGAAAGAACATTCCTTCTTATTTGTCCCTTTTTGGAAATGGAGAAGTTTATCTGGCCCTTAGCATAGTTTTCAAATTTTGTTGCTCTCCAAACTGGTTAAAGTTGCAAATCATCATCCCAGCATTGGGTGGGCTAAATTCTGTTCCAGAACACAAACATACAATCCTCAACTCAGCCAACTTCCATGTCTAATCTATATGTACACAAAGGGAGAATTTAGTCCTCTTCATTACTTTTTTGTGTTTCTTCATAAGGATATCCATTTGTCCAACAAAGTAAAAAAAGTGAATAGATACACATAAACAAATTAGTAATCACGTATCTTTTTTGGTTGGCGCTAAGGTAGGCCTATATGTTTTAAGCAATTGCTCTATGAAACATAACATCTCCTAAGCATTTTTGAAGGCTACTTATCTCTCCATCAGAATCCCACAAGTGAACGCGGTATGCATTATGCAAAGCATTAGCTGGGCACCTGACATGGGGGTGGTCTCAATCTGGAGTCTCATTTCCCAGACTAGCATAGGATGCAAGTGTCAGAGAGGCAATGTGTTGAACTCCCAGGAAAGCTGAAAGAAAGAGGGGACGTATGCCCTCGGTGATGCCTGCATGCAGAGAAGAAGTTGGAACTCTGATTAGAAGGATGGTATGAGACAAAGCCTAAAAAATGAAAGGATGTAAAGGGATGAATGACACAGGCTGCGAAGGATTTGGCAGGGTTCCAGCAAGGATTCAGGATATCTCAAAGGAGAGGGAAAGGGTGAAGAACAAGGGGGGAGGGGGGAAGCAAGAGTCTGTTTTATACCAACAAAAATAGGAAATTCAGCTAAAAGGCTGACAATCTGTTATCTGCTTATCACTCTGCATAGATATTTCAGTGGTATCGGGCAGTAGAGAGTGTCAAATTCTGTTCATGCTGTTACACCCACACATAGCTCAGCAGGTTAAGACTGGCGTGTTCTAGCTTAATTGTGCCTGAGTCAGTCCAAGCACGTACTTTTGTAAGGTACTTTTCTTTTTACAGTTTTCTTTTCCTATTTTTATTAGCAAGATCAAAAAGGGCACATACAAGAGAAGACAAATCCACAAAACTTGTAAGATTTTATCAGGTCCAGATTAAACTGTTAGTGTGTTCCCATCAACAGACTATTCAACGGCACTTGAATGCCAAGCTCTTACCAGGGTTTTACACTCTTACAATGTGCTGACTTCTTCTGATGGAATTTGTCACTCAGTGTTTCATACCACAGGAGTAGCATCCACTGTACTTACTCATTTTGCCAAATAACAGTTGTTCTCAGGAGCCATTAGCGGAGCACAGCATGGCTTTTCACATGACAAATGCCACTGATGGAATGCTAGCCTGCATTTCACATGTAACAATACAGCCTTGTTACCACAGCATAGTTAGATACCCTGTCAAACAGCAGGCTCCCGTTTATGTCCACACTTTGGGTGAGTAGCCACCAAGTTCAGAAAGAAGACAATGTTCAGCAGCAAAAAATAAAGGTGTTAATTCTGCAGGTCCAAAGTGTATCTGTAAATGGGAAGTGGGAAGACAGAGTGAGAAGGAGGAGGTACAAACTCTTTACATCTATCCCAGCATTTAAATGCCCTCACTCCGTTTTTTTTTCCCCAACGATTTTTATCAAGGAAAAATAAATTTATGCATGTTCCATATCTCTTCTACTTTCTTCCAGAAGTTTGAGACAGAATAAAAAAGGAGAAAAAATAATCACATCTGAGGCTTTCTTGACAGAGAAAAAATGAATCTCTTTTTTCATATTGTAAATTCAGTTGCACCTGGTGAGAAATAAAGAATTAAAAGCTTTGTTTTATTTCAGGTGGCCAGTTGTACCTGTTTTCCTTTCAACAACATAAAAAAGGATGTGTCCAGGATAGAAAAAGAGCACATGCTATGCACCCCCATTACAGGAAGACACTATGCATGGTTTATTTAACAAATTACACTGCATTAAAAGGGGAAATGTCTTCTGCAAGGCCAGGGATAGGCTCAGGCTGCTGATCTATGCCTTTGAGATACACTAATGACAATAGGAGCAGCTCAGTTTGCAAGAACCTCTATTAGAGGGATAGTAGTTCAAATAAAAGAGCACCACCTGAATCCTCAGCAGCAGGGTGCCTGGAGCTGCCCTGGCTGATGAGCAGCTGACTGGATCACAAGGATGTTACGGTACTGTCAAAGTAAAGCTGAAAAAAATCTTTATTTTCCTAAATACCTTTGTAACCTCTCCATAATTTCAGCTGAGGAGCTTCATGCTAGTCTGCCAGTCAACGCACCAACAAATACTTCTCATACACTCTCCCCCTTTCAGAATATTTTTACATTAGAAAATATTCCATTTCATTCAAAAGTAGTTCTACACATTTTACAAGTTTCTTAACTGAAGAACAAATAAGTTTTCCCTTATACTAATATAACAGAGAGAAGTATTCTCAGGGCTAATTTTAACCTAGTGAGTCAAATTTCCCTAAACTGCCTTTGTAGTTTATGGATAGAAAAACACTTGCCTAGGGAGTTAATTCAGCAGTTCCCTGGCCTTAGAGAGCCTGTGTCTCTTTGTGGTCTCTGGGAGGAACCTGGAGAGACTGGATGAGGTTAGCCTTTCAGAGTAGCCCTCTCCACACAACACCTGAAAGGGTTTGTGGTTGTTTGACCGAGATTATGGAAACATGAGAAACACAAATGAAATTTCCTCAAATATATACTTTATGTAAGAAAATGATGGGATATTAGCTACTTACTACAACAAAGCAGAAAGAGGAGGGAAGATGTGTCTTCTTAGGTTAGATTCCTATTTTCAGAAGTTTGTGCATTTTTTAATTTACAAAACAATCCAAACACAAACCAGACAGAATCTGTGGTACAACTTCTTCAGGATTCCAAAATAGCCTTGTGTTAATTGCTATCAGCTGCTTTATGAAAGGAACAATCCCATGTAACAGAATTTGATACATGGATGGGAAAAGAACAATACTGCCAGAGATGTTTTGAAAACAGCATGTTGAAATGTTTTTCTTGAAGTCCTGGAATGAAAAGTAGGAAGTGTAAAATCTGAGAAAACCAAAGCATCCAGACACAGAGAAGATCCAGAAGACCTTCCAGTGTGATCTCTGTTATCCTGAGCAGCAGAATGAAGTCCCAGTAACGTCTGAATTTTCTGAAGAAAGAGAAATTCACATGAAAGCACTTGGACAGTGACTGGGCAACCAGCCTAACTCAGCACAAACGGATCTCCATAGAGCATTCTTGTGTTTGCCTCTGATTCACCAATAATGAATCAAGTCTTTTCTACAAAGCTTATTTTCCAGTGTTGACCTCTGCCTCTTTCCCTCTGCTCTTTTTCAGGCAAATACAAGCCTGTGGTGTGACATCCATTCCCTAAACATAGGGCAGTACCTTTCGCCACCAGCGCTGCCCTCTGCCTTCCACCAGACGGAGGGGAGTCTTTCAGCCTGTGCTCAGTTCATCGCCTCTTACAGACGTTCATTGCCTGGCATATGTAGAGGACAAATCTCTTTCCCAAAGCCTTAGTGCTTTACTTACATGGGAAGAAGTAACATGGATACCTAGGAGAGAGGCAGGTGCCAGTTATTCAGTAAACAGTTGTTCAAATGCTACGACACCACCGCAGACTGTTGCATGGCTGACATCCACTTTAATTTCTGGTCAGTGCATTCACAGTTTGTGAACAGATTGATCAGTTACTGTTTGTTAATATACCTAATCCATGCATGTTCCTGGTCTCTATGCTTCGTGAAGCTGGGTACCACAGTGCACAGGAAAACAGAATTACTTTGCATGAATGCTCTAATCTCCAGTTCCAAAGCGTAACAGGACCACAGCAATTCCACCTTGTTGTAGGCATCAGTTACTGGACCACAAGTTTATTTCACCTGAAGTGAATACAAAATGTGATCTCTAAAGGCTTGATCTTTGCTTGAACAGAAGAATTTTTAAAATCAAGCAGTAACTTGTTTCCACACAGTTAAAATAACAAGCATATTAAGTTAATTTCATGTTTAAGAATGTCTTCTGGGATCAAATTTAAATCACTCCTTTTTAATAATGACAGAAATCTATTTACAGGCAAATGTCAGTAAGAGCAAGAAGAATTTCAAGATGTTTAAAAACCTATTCAAGAAGTTTTCACTGAGAAGCACAAGGAACCATAAACAAGAGGGGCTGTAGCTGGATGCCATTATAGCATCTGAAAAGAAGATTATTCCTTAGAAAACATGACCATGATATGATTATTTTTCTATGGATTGGATACAGTGTTCGGCACTATATCCTTTCCAAAGATGTAGTTAACTTTCTTGAATTTTATAATAATGACGTATGACACAGTGTCCTCTGGGATTAATCACAAATATTTTTAAAAGATGAGGCTTCGTTATATCTTTGTTCTTTGTATCTTGGCTTTTGTTAGCGCATTTTAATTAGGATCTGGTATCTGCAATAAACAGTAAACATAAAGAGCTTTGCAAAAATGTATTAGACTGTTTGTTTTCACACTCTAATGCATATTTGCACAATTTTACCATGAAAAAAGGAAAACATGCTAAGCTCCTGGGCTCTATCCCAAATGTCCTGGAATAGAATCCGGAAATTACTAAGAATGAAACCAAACCACATCATATTTCAGCAATTAACCTAAGAAAAGAGGGCACACTCTCTATGTGAAAGATAGTTTTGTGGGAGGCATTTATGAAGGAAAGAAGCTTCTAGAAGAGGTATGAAAGCAACTATTTAGAATTTGATTTAATTTTCTTTGACCAGGTAAAAGCTTGATAAATGCACTGAGGTTATAAACTTCTTTTCTTTCACAAAGTGGAGAAAATATTTATCATTTATTCCTTGTTGCTGAAGCAAAATGTGTCTAAAAGAAATTGAGAATAAAAATACAGCCTGAAATTTAGTGCAGTACCATTTATTTTACCAGTTACACAGATGCCAAAAATACAAAAGAACAACTTTGGGAATGTGCAGGATAAGTGCATTTATAGTGGATGAGAAAAACAGATGCTGACAACAAACAGCCTTGGATACAGGGGACTGGATAAACGGACTTCATTATAATCACATGTATACTGATTTGAAGAAAGTTCTGGGGATTAATATTGCTTTTGCAATACACTATAACATCATGTTAAAAAAAACCCAAAACACTCAGAACTGAAAATGCCATTTGCCAAAGACAGATGTACTTTCATTTCAAAGTATTCCTATCAAACTCTATCAGAAAACTTGAAAGGTTTAAAATGTGGCTCTTGTGAACAATTGGTATTGATATGACACCTTGATAGTATTTGAATGTGACACAAAAGTCATAAAAGTATATAAGCAATTGTAAGGTGTAAAGTGATTTTTTCCCACCAAAGCTAGGCTTTAATGTGTTTCCAAATAAAACACAAGATTAAGTAATTTATTTTGTCATATGATTTATTTATGGGCTGAAACACTGTAAACAACAGATAAAAGATACAGACTCAGATGTCAAAGTAAAAGATGAAAATCATTACATTTTATTAGCAGAAGATATATAAAAATGCCAAAATGAACTGTAAAGAGAGGGAAAGTGTTATGCTCAGAGGTCCTGCAGCAGAGTTGCATTTGTTTTTCCCACCTCCCCTAAAGGGGAATAATAGCTCTGAATTTAATTAAAAATCTATTTTTTAAGATTAAAGTCATGAAAAAGTTAAAAGACTGGATCACAAAGAAGAGTAACTGTGAGGATCTCAGGGAATATGAACTGATGAACTCCCTTATATTTTATTTCCTCTCAACTATTTGTGGGAGGATCACTGGCGTTGCATAGGAATTGTTAGTCCTGGATAAAAGCAAGGATTTTATAAACCAATAAATTTTTCATTAGTTTTACATAAATTTTAGTAGCAATAGTTTAATTCCAGTCAAATTATTTCAATCAGATGAGTTGCTGCTGAATGCAACATTGTGCATTATATTAAGTGGGGCATTTAGAAACCTGGTTCCTACCTGTGCTGCAATGCTCGAGGCACTGTTTGCCATACATTTTTTCTTAACATGTAAAATAAAAATAAAATAGAAGAGATGATGAGAATGAAGCTAAAAGGAATTTCAGAAACTTCTAACCACTGAGAGAATCGGAAAACCCAAACTGACTATTTAGACACTTGTAAGGGTTTTTAGTATATTTATATGCCTAAAGTTTTCTTGGTCCTCTTAGAAATAAGTCTAAATTGTTATGACATAATTTCTCATGCTTCATCTTCATCTGGCCTTTTTCTTTCTCAGGCCACATACTGACACTCCAAAAAAAGACTGGAAAAAATAATCTTGTTGCAAATGATCCTGACAATTTCTGAACCTGGACTTGGGGAAGGCGAAGTGATATATCCCTGCAAGTATGTTCACAGCACACGAGAACATCTCAGACAAGCTCAGGTGGGAAAAGAGAATTTCTCAGATCATTCAGAACCATTTAAGACTTGTAGGTCAGGATCAACCTCTTCTTCATCTAGATATCTGGGATCATGGGACTAAGCATAACATGGCCTCATACAAAGCAGACACAGCATCCAGTCACAGTTAAGCTAAAGGTTTTCAGGGCAGCTTCACCTGGAGCATATTCCAAAGTACAATTCAGAAGTGACAAAAGGTTGGGAAACCATGGCTGGGGGCATTTATGAAAGAACCACTACCACACTTCTTTCTTGCAAAGGGCAGCCAATTGTAAGCATCCACTGCTACTTGGCCATCCACACTACTTGGCCAGCCTAAAAAAGGTGAAAATGAGGTCATGAGAAAAGAGTCAGTATTAATCTTCAAAGAATAGTTTCATTTCAGGGGGTCCAGTCCAATATTTACAGGTCAATGTTGGTTGACTGTAACCAGAATTTTATACTCTTTATTATAATTTTGATAATACTCATACATTAACCTTCCCCTGTTACCCATTTTGCCTCAATCAAAATCACGGAATGGCACCCAAAGGCCTGTACATAGAGCTTTCCAGTGCCAAATAAACCAAGCATATCTTTTTATGCTGTATGGTTTATAATTTTCTTGATCCTGACTTCAATAGAAATGCTGTGTGTGGAAGGATGACAAGATTGGGCCCTCAGGCAAGAGCTCTGTAGAATAATGTGTAGGAATGTTATTGTTGGAATTTTAAGAAACAACATCTCCTAATTGGGCCAAACCCAGGCCATCTCCCTCATGCAAGTAATCAGTCAAACTACTCATATGAGTAAAGAAAAAAAGCTATGAATCTATTACGGTTTACTTGAAAAGAGCTGTATCTTTTGGGGAGTCTTTTTGTCATCTACATACAGTTGTACTAATGCCATCTAGCTGGCAGGGGGGACAGTTTCCTAGCTCATTGATCCCATGATACAGATAAATGGATTGGTCTGATCCTCCATTTCTAGTGGATATTTTGCCCTGTTTAAAAATGGGCAGAAACTTTGCTAGCTGTGTTCCAGTGAGGTCAAGTGAAAGTATGGTTCCATACTGCCAAACATGGAAAATTGTAACGCTTGCTACCTGATGCTTAGCACACATCACACTAGCTATTGCTAATTTTCATAGGTAATAAAACCATTATTCATAAAATTTGAATTTATATACCTACTCAGAGAATTTCAGCTTTGCCCTTTAAACACTACAGCTCATAACTTGACCATTCTCACAGAATCATTTTCAGCAGACTATTTGAAGACTTTATTAAAGTTCACAGTAACTCAGTGCAATTTTATGCAATTATGCAACATGTTCTGGACATGAAAGGAACACTGTTACCATTCCTTGCACATGGAGTACTTTTTACTGATAACTTTTTAAAATGTAGTGTCTTCTACTAGCAAGCTTAATGGAGTGAGGTGGGGAAGGAGACTGAAGGATAAAAATAACAATGAGAACACAAAGCTGTAATAAATTCTTAATCTTTATTGCTTGATGTACCCTGAGAAGCTTGGAAGTACAAGTCTTTTCCCTATGAATTTTGTCCTCTGTTTGCCAAACATTTTAATTTGTTGTTTTTCTAGCACTGAAGAAGCCAGCATGGTTTTGCCTTTTCCTTGCATTTCTGTCGGTGTGTTAAATTCATACTATTATATTTGTAAAGGTGTCAGCAGCAATGTGCACAGCTCTGGAAACACAGTTGCATACTAGAAAATTGCCATGTAGTCTACCTATTGCTTTTCCTTTGTATAAAAGGCATGTTGCTTGTTAATTACACACCACAGTACATAGAACAGAGGGAAGTCAGTCAGGCAATGAACACTGAGCCATATTGTCCCCCGTAGTGTAAAAAGGAAGAGAATGAAAAGATGCACCAAAAATGTCTTCTCAAATAGAGCAGCACAAAAAGCACCCAATATCCCCATCACCCCTCAGTGAGTTTGTTCTGTGAACAGAATCAGTTGGTGTTATCTCCGTGCAGTAAAAGTATCTTCTGAACACCTAACATGCAGCCAACTGCATATCACCATATTTTGTGAAGGGACAAACACTGTTCACCAGATTCGCCGTTTTACTGAGCTGCATCTCAGAGTGGGGGAAAACTCTCACTAACAACTCAGGAAGGCAAAACAGGCAGACTGTGGCTCAGCACTGTAGATCACCCAGTTAACCCTGTGTGACCACTTGACCATGACACAGCAAATAGATGTAGAATAAGGAGTTTGTTATGCTAAGCAAACGAGGCAGCAGGCACTGCTCAAACACGGGCAACACACATAACTGAAAAAACATCCTATTAATGGTTAAATGGGTAAAGAAATGCTGCCAGCAGAGTTAAGGCTCATGGGCAGCTGGTGTAAACATTGACTGTAGTGGCCTTCAACAAGCATGGGGGACCTGCACCAGCAAATTAGCTTTTCCCTCTCTCTCCACTCACTGAACTCAAGCCATTCCAATGGATGTTATAATTTTTTAGGTCTCATTCTACCTCTCACGCAGTTTAATCTCAAGTTTTAAACAAATTGCAGAGGGAAACATTTTTGAGTATAAAAAAGTAAAATGCAGACTTGCTGTACAAGCCACAAAACCATGAAAAGAATTTTTAATATGACCATTGGAGACAACAGCTAAGAGAAAGAAAGCATATACATAAGAGACATATTACCGATTATGAGAACAATAAATCACAAACACAGTGCACCAGCACTTAACAGCTGAAGACAGAATATGGAATAGCACCTAGCCACAAAGAGAGAAGCTCAAATAAATGTAGTTTTAAGTATGGAACAATCTACCCCATATATGCTGTGCTCACTAAAGGGTAGTCACCCTACACTACTATCAGAAATGGGTGTGTTTTCAGGTGCAGTAATGACAGTGAACATTTTATTGCCACCCCGTCACTGTTCATTCACTTTATTTTTTACGCTTAGTATTACTTTACATTGATTCCAGACAAAAGTACTGTGAGTACTTGAGTACTGTGTTCAGTTTTGGGCCCGTCACTACAGAAAAGACATTGAGTTGCTGGAGCGTGTCCAGAGAAGGGCAACCAAGCTGGTGAGGGGCCTGGAGCATAACTCTTATGAGGAGCAGCTGAGGGAACTGGGGCTGTTTAGTCTGGAGAAAAGGAGGCTGAGGGGAGACCTTATCGCTCCCTACAACTACCCGATAGGAGGCTGTAGTGAGGTGGGTGCTGGTCTCTTCTGTCAGGTGGCTGGAGATAGGACGAGAGGAAATGGCCTCAAGTTGCGGCAAGGGAGGTTTAGGTTGGATATTAGGAAAAATTTCTTTACTGAAAGGGTTGTCAGGTATTGGAAAAGGCTGTCCAGGGAAGTGGTTGTTGAGTCACCATCCCCAGAGGTATTCAAAAAGCGCGTAGACAAGGCACTTCAGAACATGGTTTAGTGGGCATGGATGATGGTTGGACTCGATGATCTTGAACGTCTTTTCCAACATAAATGATTCTGTGATTCTATAAAAGAGAAAACAAAAGGGCCATGGCTTTAAAAACTTCTTTACAAGAGGCTGTACCTAGCTTTCCTCACAGAGGGCCTGATCCAGGTTCCACCAAAGTCAGTAAGATGTTTTCCATTCCTTTAATGTGACTTTGTCCAACACAAACAAGCATGTAGGGACCTGCACATATTGCCACTCAACCGACCCAAGCACCTGATAGCAACTTCATGGTAATTTTCTTTATCTTGTTTTTTTGTTCTCCATCTTATTTTGACTCCTTCCAACATAAAGCATTCCTGTTCTACAAGCAGAGCTCTTAAGCAGCATGTAATAATATGGCTGAATAATACAACTGCAGAAGCTGATAGCAGTTTATTACTTTCTGCAGAGTTCAGTTTCCTTTAACTCATAACTATGTGGGCGTATTTTCTACATTCCTATAAGCACTATAGTCTGGATGAAAACTCCTGAGACGGGAGCCTTAAATACTGTACAAAGCACAAAAGAGCTAAAAGCCTTACCAGATCACAAAGCAGCCCTACACAGCTCTGCACCACTACAGCCAACATACATACCCTTAAAGGCTCCCTTCCCTCTCTATCAACGATGGCTAGCGGAGAGGGGATGATGACACTAATAGGGAACACCAATTTTTCAATAGGCAACACAACCGAAGGTGCCGATTGTAAATTGGTATGAATACTTAAGCCAAGAAATCTATCTGTATAGATTTATGCCATTTCAGGATTTATCCCAGAAATTTTAAAACAATCCCCAAGAAACAGGCAGCCCTCTGTGGAAAAATACCTGCGTCATATTGTTATAACTGTTGTCTTCCAGGCAAAAAGACACTGTTGAGAGGCAGTAAACTCCACAGCAAGGAAAAAAAAAAACAACACCAACCCAAAAGATGAAAAAAGAGCTTGAAACATATTGGGAAAGCTTCCTTTTCAGTTGCTCTGAGAAACACCACGTTCAATCAAACCAATGACAGTGAAAGAAGTGCTTTTTTTTTTCAAATTAACATTTAAGGTAAGTCATTTTGTCAGACTGATAGCCTTTTAACTGATGTTTATTTTTCCACCAGATTACACAGGACAGGCTGATTAAAATAAACACTTTGTTAGTTTACCTTTAAATGTGAAACTTAAATCAGAATGACCAAGTCCTATATTACTAAGCAACCTTTGAAATGAAAAATGCCTTACTCCTAAGAGTGGTTATATTTTTATCATACACAGCTTATTTGTTCACGTTCATATCACACTGCTTTGATATTTGTATAATCTGAATACTTATTACAAACCTAATTGTGCCATCAAAAGAATAACAGAACAAAGTGACTATACTAATAATTCAAACAGAAAAAGTGTTTGGTAAAATACCAAATGAAGTGAGAAAATACAATACAGTTTACATTTTGCCTTAGCTAAATTTCACAAAGGAGCTCTGTACGGAGGGAAAAGCATCTTATTCATTTACAATTGATTATAAGTGACACTCATTGCATAAATCTATTTCATACAACAATGGGGTGGATTCTCATTTCATCTCTTTAAAATATATATAAACCAGCAAGCACAAAATTTCTTTTAAAAGCAGAAAGTAAATTCCAGTATTAATGTCCTTCATTTGGAGATACAGTGAAGAACTGACTATCTGAGGAGCTTGCTGCCATCATAAGACTAGGCTGTATGACTACGGTGTACATTCAGAAATACTTTAGCTCTGGAGGAGCTCTGGTACTTGCATTTCAATATAAAAAAGGTGACGGAATCTTCCCATCAGTTTGTCCTCCGCACATGTAATAGAAAATCAGCAAGAAAAATTACTTAAGTTCAGCTGAAAGTTGAATGGAAGGTGGACTACTTTGTAGTTAAAAAAATAAAGGAAATCAATGATTGTAAGACTCAAATTTACAAACATGAATAAAAGCAGCTTTATTTTCTAAACCTGTGAGTAGCTCTACTGACCCCAATGAAGTAAGTTCGGACTCCTTTTCTGTGGAAAATCAGTCTTATATGAGACAAGGCATCTTTTGCAGAGACAAAAACCTGTTTGGGAGTAAATTGAGAATTAAAGTGCATGGATTCCTTTTATCTGATCATGCACCAGTGAAATAATAGAGATAACTCGAAGAGAGGAGAATAAAAATGGTTTGCACTGGAGATTCAATACTCTATTACTTAAAGATAAAGAATTTCTAATAGCCATTAAAACGAAAATCAAGGAATATATAAATTTTAATTTGGTCTCTGCTTCATATCATAGCGTACTGAAGGCTTTCAAAGTGACTTTTAGAAGCTGGATTTTTGGTGTGTGTCATGAAATTAGGAAATGCCAAAGGCAAGAAAAATTGGAGCTATTAGCAAAGCTAACAATAAAAAATTAGAACATCAAAAATCCCATAGTAAAAAGCTTATGTAGAATTGCTACAGATTAAGGCACTATTGAATAATATTGCTGTTAAAGAAGCCAATTATTTTTATAGAGCAAATAAATTTTTCTATGATAATTCATATAAAACTGGTAAATGGTTAACTGCCTTACTAAAAAGAGAAGAGAAATCTCAACATAACAGCAATTTATACAAAACAAGGGGTGATAACGAAGAAGAAGAATTAGGTATGTGATATCTCCAGGGCACATTATGAGACTACATAAATCTGAAACTTCTGAAGATTATATCCAAATTTTGGGACTGAAAATTAAAAACTTGAGTCTTATCTATCTTTTCCTTAACATTGGAATAAAGAGGTTGGCTATGGTCCAAAAGACGCTGGGAACAGTCAGACCTCAGTGACACCAGGCAAAGATGGCTGTCCATCAGATTTTTTTAATGCTGTATTTAAAGCACTTGGCCTCTTCATGTCACAGACCTTTACGTTTTCTTTTGAATGGAGCTAAATAGTCCCTATTACATTACTGAAATCATTCCTATTTTGAAACGGAAGAAAAGGTCTTTGTGATTGTTCAGCTGTCAGGCTTTTTTTCTCATTTGTGACAATACCAAAATGTTTAGTCAGCAGAAAAAGTAAGACAGTGGGAAAATATTCATGGAGATCAGACGGGTTCCATAAAAAAAGACTCCTACCATAGAACAGGAACAAGGTATTTAATTTTACTACTAGCTGTGCCCAAAATATTTTCTTCTCCCATAACTGGTAGCTGCAGTAGCTGCTGAAAGACTGTATCAGCAGCATGATTGGCAGGCCTGTATAGATTTGTTTGAAATAGTGTCTTAAAAAGGCAGCTCTTGAGAGTGAAAGCTCTCATTGAATCAAGTCTTCAAACTCGACCTTTGTTTCAAAGCCACATTTATTAGATGGGATACCCTCCTCAGAGCTCTCCCAAAGAATTTGTCCGTATTCATGAGTAAAACCACCTCTGGCTGAACTTAGTAGCTGAACCTACAGTGACCTCAGTATGTGAAGATTCAGTTTCCTTCATGTGTTCTTTGCCTGATATCACAGGCAAAGACTGTTAGTCCAACAAAGACTAACTGCATATGGTTATTTTCATAGTGTTCCCGTCTACTGTGTTCTGCGAGAAAGAACAGACTTGGTGAAGAAGTTGTTCTTCTATTTAGCATTTGCTATTCAGGAATGGAGCGTCAATGCAGGAACATGGATGTACAGGTGTTTTCCTTTTAACTCACCTACCTCTCCCTGATGCTATTTGAAGAAGTTTTGTTTCATCCTGTATAAAGATTTGTGCTGAGAAGAACAGGACACTTGGTCTCTGCATGACTCCTGGTCTCATACACACCTCACTCCAACTGACCCATGTTCTTCTGCTCAAGATGAAATTGATAGGCAAGGAGAATCAAGCACATTGTATGAAGTTTAAAACCTTCAAGTTCTTTCTTTCTCTTATTTTCATTTTCCTTTGAGGTAACGTGAAAAAAACTTGTGCCTGGGGAAGTCAAAAGCAATAGTGTTCAAGATTAGGATAGGAACATACACTGTCTGGAGATGTGTCATAAGTAAAAGGGATATATTTACACTCTGTCTAGCTAAAAAGAAGTCCATTGTGTGGTGTCTTTGAACTATCTGACTTCAGTTGCTAATGTTACAGATTGACACTTGCATTTTTTGCAAGAGAAACTGTCCTTTCCAAGGTTTTTGTGTAGACTTGGTAAAGATAGGGAACGGAATTACAAAAGGTCATAGAAGACATTACCAATTCTTTACACAGGTATCAGTCCCCCCTCAAGAAAACTTGCCCTTTGATGGGAGAATGGCTTTTGTTTTACAACTCTTGGGGCAGGGATGGTTGCATCTCATTGGTGTGCTGGCACAATAGTAGATACCCTCAAGCTTTATGATTATTTAGCACCATGGGGACTATTAACTGCTGGTAAGACTGCAGTTTGAGTTATTGGATTTCAATAACAGTCGCAGACTTGGCCTTTAATCTAATTTCCAGTGTGCTGTTTTATTTCTGCCTCATCCAGCATGGTGTCAGCAATGCAGGATCAGGCCCTTCAAATTTGCTTACTGACTGCTAATAAAACTCAATGCAGAAATCGTGGTTCGAAGTCAGTATTTAACAAAGGACACAGCAAGACTTTTCCTACTGAGAGACATTTAAAAAATTTTTCATAGTTTGTCTTCTTCTGATCTCAAGAATATTTTCATTTTAAATGGGTTCAGTGAATTAGTCCATTTCAGAAAGGAATAGCAAAGCAAAAAATAGACTTGTGTTCTTTGTGCTTTTATAACAAATTAAACATATTAGAATTTTTTTTTTTTTTTAAGAAAAGCATGTGTATATTTTCAAGGGATCTTTTTCATTTGCTTGGACATCTTTTTATAGCACAAATTTATGATCTGTACAATTTGGAAGATTTTGTGACAATGGGCCAGTGACTGACAATGTTACATGAATCAAGAGACTAGCTACCTGAAAAATGAGAAAAGAATGTGGTTTTTTACAAGGCCTATACAAAAAAATTTCTTCATGAAAGAATTCTGCCATACTGAAGCTCTCCAGGGAAGAAGGAATCTACACCACACTGGGATTTTGGTCGGAGGATTAAACGAAAGACAAAACAAACTGAAAGAGAAGGTGTGTCCTTCATATGCCTTAGCTGACTTCAGATTTTACAGGACACAATGGTAGTGGAAAGCCATTTTCCTTTTCCCAGTCCCTGCTGAGACTAAATAGAAAATTGGAGGACTGGTTTGGGCTTGTCCTCATAAATACGATCAAAATCCTAGCTTAATGAATTCTTGAGATAAAATATACCATTGCTAAAGTTTCAGCACTCTTCTTGTTCAAAGATGTTAGGGATCAGTGTTCCCATCTCTGAAATTACAGAGGTCCCCTAGTAAACTCATAGAAGATCACTCACTTTCCTAAAATTTTGAAGATTAACAGAAGCAATCTGCCTTTTCTTTTCTATTCTTCACTGAAGACCTTTGCAAGTCTTCAGACACTCATCCTTGTAAAGAGTGAAGAAAAAGAAACAAAAAATTAATTGTATTTAGAATTCTAGATCTTCTTGAAGAGCTCTATCTAGTTCAGATTTGGGAAAAGAAGCTGGCTTTTGAATTCAGGTATCAAATTCAATGGTGGATAGCCTGACCCTTTGTAAGAGACTTAAAGAAGTCCGGAATGTAATTTCTGCATGTACTAACATTTAGAGAGATTCTTCACTTCTGCAAAACCTTCTATAAGATGGTCAGAGAAAACAAACTTTTCTACCACTTGTAGAACACATTATAAACATCCAAAGAAGAGATATGTGCAATTTCATAGAATCACAGAATAACTTACGTTGGAAGGGACCTGTGGGGGCTGTCTTATCCAGCCACCTACTCAAACAGGTCTAATTAGATCACATTGCTCATGGCCATGTCCAGCTCAGTCTTGAATACCTCAAAGAATGGAGATCCTCTTTGAGCAACCTCTTCCAGTATTTGACCAATATAATAGTAAAAAAAAATAAATTCTTAATATCTAATGGGAATTTCCCATGCTCCAACTTGTATCTGCTACCTCCCTTCCCATTGTTGTGCAACTCCAAGCGGAGTTTCTTTCTGTCTTCTCTGTATCCTCTGATTGGGTCACTAAAGACAGCAATAAGGTCTTCCCTTCTCTTTTTAAGACTAAACAGGCCCAGCTCTCTCAGCCTTTCCCTGTCCATCATGTTCTCCAGCCCCCTGAGCAGCATGGTGGCCTCCACTGGACTGCCTCCAGTATGTCAATGCCTTTCCTGTACTGTGGAGCCCCAAACTAGACACACTACACCAGATGCAGCCTCACAAATGCTGAAAAAAATATAAATAAGTGCTGGTGGTGAGAAGATTACAGGAGTCTGTTTCAAAGGTTTTGCTAAAGTCAAAGCATACAACATCCATTGCCATTTCCTTCTCCCCAGCTCCAGTCTTCTTGCTGTAGGAAGCAATTTAAACTACTTTGAAATTGTTACAATTCAGAGCCAAGTCAAATAAAGTCTAACCAGTTTATATTCTCCAGTTTATTCCTTGTTTGTGTCCTGCCCCCTATGTGTAGATAAATGCCTTTAGATTTTCACTGTAGTTTCACTCCTACATGAACTTAAGAACATATCACTTATACCCCCACCTAATACCAACAGAAAAAATGAAAAGCTGTTCAGAAAAGGCAGAAGTATAGAGATGAATAATGACAGTTGTCTTTAGTTATCTTCACACTGGCAAAGTGAATTTTTTGCACCGTCTTCTGCTGGCCCATTCAAATGCTAGAAAAGTTTATTTGGAGAGGAATAGGGCCAGTTGCCTCAGTTCACTCAAAGGGGAAAGGAGAATTACAGAGAGAACAGAAATAAGATGATCTTCCCCTGGCAGCACTGCATAAAGTGTTCTAGAGGAAACAGTTGCTTCATCCCTTCCCAATCTCTCACCGGTTATTACACTAAAATGCACCCCAGATAATCACTATCATAATGAGGTTAACAGATATGATAAATTCAGCAGAAGTGTTCTTTGTTGTTGATTGACTTTGTGGCTGTGAATTCCTAAATTCATCCTTCCCACACTTCACTCTATGACTGACAAATATTTTTTAGGGCTAATCTGAATATTTGTTGACACATTTAAAGCTTTTGTGAAATCCTTGAATGAAAATTGTGGCAATAAAGAGTAATATTATTTTGAAAACACCTTAGAGAGGGAGTTCCTTCTTTTTCTAGGACACCCCTCTGGTGAAGAGGCATGCTGCTATATCAGATCACCAGAGAAGCAGATTTGTGCTCGAGCACAGAGGATCCTGTGTACATTTTGCAGAGCCAGAGGGCAATTACTTTACTGTTGTCTGGCCCACACAAACACCGCATCAGGAAAAAAGAAAATTTAAAACATATTTTTAATGCTGCAAGATGGAAAAAGAGTGCCATAAACAATTGGCACTATTCAGTATATGATATTTCACTCATTTCAAATTGTCAGTGTCCCTTTTAAGAGCCACAAAAATCTTAACAGTTGTGCTGCTGTAGGGCTTACTCTTAATTGTTGTAAAAAACAAGTGGGAGTCAGTGTAATGAAGGAGGTGCTCTTGCCATCAAATTCCTTTAGGCACTAAATTAGAGTTCTTCAAAATAGGGCATGGATCAGAACTACCATTTTCTGTTTACCAGGGGAACAGTCATTTTCGGCATAAATGAAGGCCCATGTGTGGTTTTTTACCTGTATATGGGGATATTCTTTTATTAAATAAATTCTGGAAATATAAAAAGCAAAGTGAAGATGAACACTCTCTTCTACTTTTTTTTTCTGCACTCTTGCTCCTAACTTCCACCTATACTCTACCTGCACACTAGCAACAGTGTGCACAGCCAGTTATTCTGATCAATGTAAGCTGAAGGAATCTTCTGCATCAAGAACTGAGCAGCTGGGAACGATCTTAACTATGTTCTAGGCTAGTGAAAGGACAGTATAAAATAATTATTGGCACATTACCGTTTAAAAACAACTGCTTTAAGATTTGGGGTTATTTTTAGAAAAAAATAGCATGAAGTTATATGTGGAAAAGATCTCAGGAAAAAAGCTAACTGCAGAGGAAGAAAAATTACTGAAGCAGCTGGACAGCAGAACAAGATTTAAAAAGCTGTCTGAGGTAAAGTTACTCAAACTTTCAATTTCCTGCTCTTCTGTTTTCAGTTTCGGAGAATGGGCAGGTGCTCTACCCTGACTCTCTCCCACCCATCCTGCCTTCAGTGTGGTTGCCTTCTTTCTCCACCTTCTTGCTTTGCTTCTTTCCTCACTTCACTAGCTTTAGTCCCTTCCCTTTATCAAGTGTCAGCAGCTCGAGAGAAGACCTGTCATGCCACAGAGGAAGGCCATGCTGCTCTGCAGGGAGCGGGGGCAGCAGGGGGAAGCCTACCAGAACTGCATCATCCCTGCCACTTTCAAACTGCTTTGCAGTATTTTTAAATAAATGGGCAAGGGAGACAATTCTTAAAAATTGCCCTTTCAGTGCGGATCACTGGTTACTAAGCACATATTACTATAAGGGGTAAAGGCTCTTTTAATCATAGACACTTTTTTACTTTATGGAAGTACAGCTACGACATTAGCCTCATGCATGTATATCCAACCAGGGCTGGAAAGGAGTCAGGATGCAGGCACTTTCAGCAGTGTAACTAAAGAGAGTATTAGCCTCATAGCAAGTTTCAAGTTTGAAATATCAAAATTGAATTGCACAACTTAAATACAAAAAGACTAACCTTTTTCAACAATATTTTTATTTAAAGAATTGTCACTTTCAGCAGAGGAACAGATTTTGCTTAAACAAAAAAAAAAAAAAAAAAAAAAACCAAACAAAATTTTTCCCAAACTTATCATTTCTAAGTAAAGATAGGACCATCTGCCCACTTATGCCAGCTGGGTGTCTGGCCATGAATGTCTGATATTTCATGCCAAATTGAGTAGTTATCAATGATTTATTTATTTATTTATTTATTTACTAAAAAAAAAAAGAAATCAGTCCAGAGTCCGTTAATTTGTATAACTTGTAATCCCACGTTTTTCCCTCATGACATTTTTAATGTACCTGAAGAGTCTGGTTGCTGTGCTGGCCCCCAATTCGAAGCCTAATGAAGTCCACCACTTCCAGTGGAACTCGAAGCAAATGCTACCCTGGGAATCAGACTGTAGTTTTCAAAAGAACACAAATGTTCATTTATCAACTGCTATTTGAGTGCTTTATTTATATATCATATTTAAGTGGCTAATCAGAAGTAATAGCTTATTATTAAATACAAATGGTTTCTTATTTACATAAATAAGGCTTATCTTACTTCTCTTGCCAGTTTTGGCTTCCTTGCTAGCCATCACAGACTGTATTGGCAACCACAATACCTTCACTGGTCTTGCCAGCTTAAGTGGAAATAAATCTGATCTTTATTTTTAAATTGCAGTTTAATATTGCCGAAGTACACAAGATTGATTTGAAAATTTGTTTTTCATTCCAATTTTTTCTCAGACCAGCCTTTCCTACACAGCTTGGAGTTTCACGGCTTAGTTCCATTGTCACGTTCACTGATTGCAATTTGATCTCATTGCTGCTGTTCCTCGGCACATTGGTGGTACACAGGCACTGGAATTGTAAAAATTAAAGATTTCTTCCCTTGCCAATGCAGAATTGCTATTTATTTAGTTTGGGGTCTATTTTAATTTTGACTCATTTGGGGACTTTATTCAATACACTAAGGGTTTGCTTAAACAGGGACACTCAGGAAAGTTAATCCAAAGTAATTAAAACAGTGAATTTAAAGTGGATTAGTTAAACCACATTAAACCCCAGTCCACACTGGGGTTTAATGTGGTTTAACTAATCCACTTTAAATTCATACCTTTAGTTAATTTGGATTAATTTTCCTGAGTGTCTCTGTTTAGACAAGCCCTAAAGCCCCAATCCTGTAAACAATTTATGCACACGAGTATTTGTATGTGATGCACTTAATTAGCCTTGATTCAGGAAAGCACTTAAGCTCTGCTGAAATCAATGGAACTTAAGTGTCAACGGATGGTTTTGCCTGAATCGGGACCAAAGGCACCACATGCAAAAATGTTGCTCTGGACACTCATATTCACAAGAATCACTGTGTATTTTTGGGTACTCTTAGAAGGAACGTTTTTCCTGATATCTAGTTTATTTTCTTTTTGCCCTTCTGCATTAAATCTTTGTATAGCCTTGCTCTGCTCTAACCAGTTCCTCCATCTCTCTGGACACCGATCTAACAGCTATGTGGTACATCAGATTATACTGATCCGACTCTCTGCTGAGGTACCGTGTGTTGCAAGATTGGCAGGTTGGTTTCTTTACACCTTTCAGAGGAAGTCTCACCTGTGGCAAATTTTAGCTGAGCTAGACTGGAGTACATGTTTTTTTATTCTTTCCAAGAACAGGTCATCAGTCTCTAGTCCTCTTGCTCACTCCACTTTGCTTGATTCCCTTAAAAATTTTCAGGATGCACTAAGTAGTGCCCCTTTGTCAAACTTATGTGATGAAATGTCATCATTTTGAACATAACTGTCAGGATGTCAAGCTATGTTAAAATACATAAAGAAAGCATGAGATGTCTGGTTTTCTGCTGGAAGAAGACACTGTATTTTTGGTGAGGTATTTGGGAAGTGTACATATTAACAGGAGAATTACACTGAATCCTATCACTTGACATACAGGTTCATTAAGAGCTTACCTAAACTCCACCAAAACAAAGAATTTTAAAATTATTTAAGACCCATTTCAGTTAGAGTGTGAATGCCTATGGCCAAGCCATGTTGTAATTCAGAAGCAAAACTTTTTTACTTTTTTTCACCAGAAGTCTTAGATGGAGAATGAAAAGGACAGAACAAAACTTGTAATTAATTTCTTCTTAAGATTGGTAAATATTTTAACATAATGTATAAAAGTAGCACTTGAGAGTAAGTATCTACAATGGAAACTGCAAGGTGACAATGGTGTCAGGCTCTACTGGAAGAAAATTCCTCAAGTTTAAAATCGATATAACTTTGTTCTTAATGGGTGTGTATAAAACACATCTCACTATATGGTCTAGAAATGCCAGAAGTACTCTACAAGTATTTCTCAATTTCTCTATGGGAATACAGTTGATACAGAAGCGGCACTTCTTTTGACTCACGGGAGAAGCTACAGTCATTTAACGTTTCCTGAGATTTTTTTTCAGATTCCTGAGATTTGAAAATCTCCTGGATTACAGATCAAATATGAAGTCCAAACAAGATACTGTTACAATTTAAAATACAACTAATGTGTGTATGTATATTTATATATTTGTATATGCACACAATCATACATATATGCATTCAATAAAATACTTTGTATGTAATTCACAAATATATATTAAAAATCTGTGGAAATGTTTATATTCGGTTTGCATGCATGAGTTAACTAAGCTAAAAAGTCAAGATTTTTTACTTTATATTTTATTAAACTGGCAAACCTATACTATATGCTTTCAAAATAGATGGAATCCTGCTAACTAACTAGTTCATATGCATGTAATAGGTTTACTCTATAGCTGATAACCAAATTGGACATCCCCCCCGCCATAAAAAAAAAAAAGACTGGAAACGAGAATGTATTTATAGATACTTTACCAGGTGAGAACTAGAAGGAATGAATACAGGAAGTCAGTATTTTCCATTTTCTTACTCTTACATTGGCTTCTCCCATCACAGGTGTGCAAGAAACACATGCATTTTTTGCTACGGATACCACTTACATCTGAGATGTTAAGAACTTCATAAAACTTAGCTAGATTACAGACTAAACTATTTAAATGAACAATACAACTATTAATGTAACTAAATATAAACCAAGATTTTTCACAATTCCAATGCTCAGCCAAGTAAAATTCTAAAAATACTTCTAACCCTAAGAATATTTCAGTCAACACCCAATATAAAAAACATTATTTTCTTCCCCTGTACAAAGCTTACACACCTTTACTTGTGACTCTGCAGTCAGACATATTTTGAACTGAGATGGTCTAAGCAGTTTGCTCTTAACCCCCCATAATCTTGCAAATACAGGAATTAATACTACTTGGAATTTATTTTCCCATTTATTGTTGTCTAAGTAAAAGAAGGGATTCATCTCCTTACAATGTTTTAATTTTTGGGTGGAACCCCCATTCATGCTTAAATTGGCATTTTAAGTGTTATGATGAGCCTAACAATTGATTGCCAATGAAACAAGAATAAACTACTTTTGGCAGATTCTGCTGTTGTTTTTTCCTGCTGGCTTTTGTTCCAGCTTTTATTTTCCATGGGTAAATTTTCATATTGAGAATACTGAGAAGGCCAAATCTTTTAAGACATCCCCTAAGTGCACACACAATTAGATATCCTAGGCTCATATAATTACTCCAGTAGTTATTTAGACAACTCATAATTGCCTGATTTGAGTACACAGTGGGAGTATGTGCCAAAGGCAGGTGCATACTTCGTTTTTTAAACAGTAGCACATATCTACAGGTTTATAAAGGTTTTGATACTTTCAGTCAAGTTTGTACTTGGTGAATCCTGCCTATACACCAGTATCTTCAATAAGTAACATGCTGTAATTTTTTGCATTGCCATTTCATCTCCCAAGTACATGCTACTTTTATATGTGTTCTTATCTAAACTGCACTGTATTCCAAAAGCTGAAAATACGCATTTCTGTGTATTTATAGTGGACAGGTCACTGTGATATACGCAGACTGACTGTAGATGGCTGTATGATTTCTTAATCAAATGCTGTGCCCTGTATTGAACAAAATTATCATTTCCCACTGAGCTGTTTGAAGTATTCAAAACATGGTATTACTCGACAAGAATTATATGCTTGACTGCTTGGCTTTTTTTAATATCAAGATCTGCTCTAACACAAAATAAATGTAAGAAGAGACAAACAGAAAGTGATGATTTCAAACAGAAAATGAAACAGTCTGTTTGAAATTAACGCATATATAGACATTCAAGGAAATTCTCATGTCTTCATTCTTTTTTTGTCCTGCGCTTTTTTCTTTTAAATCTACCAACGTTTAACTTTAAATGGCTCTTTATACTTTAAACAATCTGTTGTAGCAAGAAATTCAAATGCATTGCTGTGAAACACTATCATCAGCAGGCCGGAACCTACTTTGGTCTCTCTTTTCTTAATCAAACATCTGGGAATCAAAAACATCTGTAGACTGGCATGGAGTTAGACTTCCTCTCCAAATATATTTGGCAAAACCACATAGACAGGCTGATTATCTTGCCCTGAAATGGCCCAGAAAGCAAAAAAAGTTTCTTTCTGGGAATCAGGGGAATTATAAGAAAGATCTTCAGAAATGAGATACAATAAATTCATCGCGTAATTATTACTAAATTTATTAAGTTTTATTCCTGTTGTACATTTCTAGGTATATCTCAGATGGATCATCTGTCTTCCTGCGTTGCCCCGAAGTATGATCTAATCGTCAAACATTGCCAGTTTTAAGCTTATTTTCCCAAGACTCAGGTTCAAGTAATACTTCTGCTTCAGCTAGTATGGACGATGGAGTATGTCTCTAGTTTGTCCTTTCTGTCTTGTACCAGAGTCCCCAAAGAAAAGCTTGGATACCTAGTGCATGATGAGGGATAATGAGAAATTATACAATTGTCACAAAGAGCAACCTAGTACACATAGCGCTTCACCTTCAAACGGTTGCAGCTTTTCTTGCAAGTAAAATGAACTCCTGCGATATTTCACGTTCCTTCAGGATTTTTAACGAAGAAAGGGCCAATGCCAAGCAAATGGCAGATGTACTGGACTTCCCAAAACTTAAGAAAGCCAATCTTTTGTGATTAAGCTGGTCTCGAAGACATGCCAGCGATCCACGCCTGCCCTGCGAACTGAAGCGTTTGTCGCAGGCGAACGTAGCAAAACGTGCTTCGGAGGGTTTACCCCCTTGCTGAGGAAGACAAGGGCCTGCAGCCCCGGCCCGGGCAGGGCTCCCGCCGGGACGGGCCCCGGCAGCCCGGGCCCAGCAAACACAGCCCGGCCCAGTTCCGTTTTTACGCCACGACCGGTCTCCTCCTCCCACGAGGAAGCTTCCCGTGCAACGGTTTGAGCTCGGGCAGCCGCTTCCAGGGAGCGATATCGTGGATTCACGTTGCATTACCTCACTCTAAGCTACTCCCCCCCCGCCTTGCGTGACTGCTAACTACACTCTGCGTACGCTTTATGTAAATAAAAGCGCGTCGGGCTTCCTCAGAGGTTAAAAGGCCCCG
>NW_010972571.1:1486249-1534136 GCF_000737465.1 Haliaeetus leucocephalus | reverse complement strand
CTCCTCACGCTCCTTCCCGCGGGGCTGCCCGCCGGAGCGGGCGGCGGCCCGGTGCTGGGCCGGGGCCGTGCTGAGGGCAGGTACTCCCCGGCAGGGATCTGTGGAGCCACAGCCTCGTTGCTGGGAGGTGAAAGCAGGGAGGGAGGAGGAGGCAGATCTGTCACAAGGTTTCCCCCTCTGGATTTATTTATTTATTTATTTTTTATTGGTGGTGGTGATTCTGGTGGCTGAAGAGGGAAGTTAAGGTCTTCATGTTTGTTTGTTGTTTTTTTTTTTTTTTTTTTCCCCCCCGGCCTTTGAAAAAGAGTTTTTAGAAGCAGCTTGGTTTCCCTCCATTTTTCCTGCCCCAGAGCCTCTCTTCCTCCCTGTTCTCACCTATCTGACTCAGTCTGTGTTAGCTGTCCAGTTTATTGCCATCAGTGGTAGATGTTTAATCATCACTTGTTTTTCTTTAGGATACAGTAGTTCTAGTGGTGTACAAGTCTCGATTTCAGTGCAAGGGCTGCAGCTAGCACATTTCAGCTGTTTGACAGTTTTATACTTTTAGATTGCTCTATCGTACCCATGAGTAGTTTAGTTTAGCTACATGTCCTATGGTATTGCACATCCTGAAGGCATTATGGTCTGCTTTTAAGAAATATTTGTTCCATCATATTGGCGTAACATTGCTTTAGTGGTATATGTGTGTGAAAGTGGTATATATGTGAAAGAATCATGTTCCAGAATGTACTGGGATGGGACTTGGAAGACAAGAATACTCTTCTAGTTCTGCCAGTCAGCTCCACAGTGTCCATGCACCGCTTTACTCTCAGTAATCCCGCTTGCCTCACCTTACAAAGCACTCTGAAACTTGGTTAAAAAGCACCACATAAGAGAAGTATTTCTTTTCAGACCAATGAAACTTCATTAAAGGTGTTGTTTGTCAGTTCTGTTACTTGCCACACACTGATTCAGCTATTTACTGATAATACCTCCTCTGTAAAAACTAAAGTTTCCAAAATGTATTCCAAATAAAAGTGGGCTGATTGTTGGTATTGAAAATATTTTTAAGAATTTGAGGGTCGTGAAACATGCAGTTAAATTAATCCTTGATCCCACCTTTCTCTGAATCATCATCCGCTGTTACATTTGCAACTTGCAGGTTGAAATACTGTACGATTTAAAACTGGGCAATAAGAAAAATACATCGGTGGTGGATGATAATGATTTCTATTTTTGAAACCAGTCTTTTTTTATTTTAAATGTAATAATTGTCTGACACAATTGTGAATTACCAGTTGTCAAACTTCTTATTTACTAACACACTTGGCCCATGTATGGCCTAAATGCTGTTACCCTAGAAGTCATTTGTATATATATAATAGTAGCGATTACTGGAGTTGTTACAGTTAAGGTTCTGTTGTAATACATACAGACTATCAGGTAAACACAGAATTAGACATAGCCTACTCCAAAGAAATTGTTGAGATTTTAAACGTTTTTGTGTATTTCTTATTTGAAATTGGTAACTCTGCTGCTGAGCCAACAACAGGAGCTTACCCTTGTATGAACTGTGAACCTACATAATGAACTTCAGTTCATAACAAAGTATGAGACCATGAGCAATGACTGTTTTTACATATAAGCGCATACTGGGAAGATGGTGCATTTTTTTCCCCTGTAGATTTCGTGATGCTTTCATAATTTAGATACTACAGATATGGTAAACTCCTATGAAAACTGAACATTTCAAAAGATATTAATGGCATCCTTTTGTTAGTGAGATGAAGACAAGAGTCTGTTCTCCAGCTTTGTGGAGGGATGGCAACTAAATAGGGCTTGTACTGGTAGCTTTGTTTAATGATTAATTACACTACTGAGATTCTTGCATGTTTCATGTCACTTCACCTTCTCGGAAATCTGAGGAAAGCCACAAACTCGATTTTTTACAAATAATTTTTCAACTTCTGCTGCAGTATTAGCAAAGCTCACTTGTCACACAGGAATGGTTCAGAGCTTTTCTTAAAATGCCACCTGTGAGTGGCACTTACCTTTGAGAAATCTAAGTGAAAACATTCCACTGACGTTTTTCCTTCTTTGTAGTATAGTGTTGGCTTTACTCAAACATTGTTCTTTTCTCTCTTGTTTGCACTTGCATCTTTTGGACTTTGGTACCTCATATTCATGTGCAAGAAAAATGTGATTTGGTGGAAATTTATTATACATTCTCTGCCTGCCTATGATTTACACTAATGTAGAGATCATCTTTGCTGTCTCCAGGTTGTTGTTGTTATTGTAACTTCATTTTTCACTGGGGAAGGGCTATGCAAAGAACTGTTTTACACTTTGCCCTGAAAGGAATTCTGTTGACGAAGTCTTAGAAAGTTTACTTTGTGCTTCATCCTTAGGAGTTTTATCTTAAACTGCTAGGTATGCTGGTGTAATTGACAACAGCTGTTGCTGAGAGTTGTGGAGGATAGACACTTTCTAAGATAATCAGTTCCTAGTCCATTTGAGGCTTTGTTGATTAGCACGTGTAAGAGCATTTTGGATCAGGAGCCAGTGATGTCTGCAGAGTGCAAATGTGGCATGTTACCTAAACTGTTTGACTTTGACTCTACACTGCTCTGTAATAAATAAGCTATAAGTTTTGTGTGCTTTTTCTTCTAGCCCAGGAAAGTGCCCAAAGCACTTCAGTCTGTAGTCTATGAAAACACAGGTCTGTGGCTGAGTTGCCCTCTCAGAGGAAGAGCGCTGTTAAATGTGATAGAAGGAGTTGCTTTCCTGTGTTCGGTTGTTACGTTAGTGAGGCTTAAACTCTATTTTCGACCTCCAAAAGAAGGAGCATAGCTGTTACCATTTCTAGTTTTTAGGAAGGTTGCTACTGTGGTCTGTGTTTTACTCAAGAATGTTTTTATCAGTTATCCAAATGTCAAATTTTTTTCTGATGTTGCGGCTTCTGTGATCAAATACTTTAAAAAAAAAAAAAGACTAGAAATGGTGCAGTTTGAGGTCCCTGTCATATTGGATAACATTATAACCTGATAATTCATGTTCTTTTTGCTGATGTTGAATATAAAAAAGCATGATTACTCTGAATCTTACGGGAATCTGTGTGTGACAGTCTTTGAGGAGAAGTGGTTGACCATATTTATAGTCTGAGAGTTGAGATAAGAAGCAAGAGCCAAGGTGGAACAGTTGTTCATCTCCAAGGTCTGGACACAGTTTGACTATTCAACATTTAGCATATTTTGGATAAAGGTTGATGAGTTACCAGACAGAATAGAAATGGGTATTTTGCCTCTGTTAATGGTTAGGTGTAGATTTCCCAAAAGTAGTGAGTCATAACATGACCTGAAGTCTGGCTGGAAATAGTTTGAAAATAATGGGAAGAATCACATGTCTCTGATGTTGAACTGAATGCAGCAGAAAAGAGACAGTATCATGGTATCCTGTGTTCTGTTTAAAAACCCCCAACATTTTCCTTCTGTACTATTTAATTTGAGGGGCTTTCTGTTCTGTTAATGGGCTGGTAAATCGTTATTTTAGGTTTATTAAAGAACATTATTACCACACTATTAATTAATCTAGTTGTGTGTATGCAAAAAGTTCATGTGCTTGCTTAAGCTGACTTGCATTTAGTACTGCATCACGTAGTGCTGCATTAGAGTGGGGATCGAGTCTATCTTAATACATGAATGTTTCACCTTACATGTATTACAGCATCAGTTTTTGTCTCAATGGGTTTGTTTTCTGAACTTCTAGTTGGCTAAGCTTTTTTTTTTTTTTAAAGTGTATCAAGATACTGAGAATCTACCATTTACTTCTCTGGATGACTTGTTTCAGTGATTCATCTTTTCCACTATTTAAAAATAAGGCATGCAATTATTGTTTGAATACATTTGAATGCATCTGTCTTTCACTGCTTCTTGTTATCTCGTTTGAATTCTCCATCATATCAGACTGCCTTAAAACTTGATTTGTCCCTTTGACACTGTGTTTTCACTCCTCTGCATGGTGAGACATTTAAAGACAGATACAGATTAAAGACATTTAAAGACAGATACAGATTTTAAAATACATAGTTTTAAAAGAGCATCAACAGATCATAGATTTGCTGGGCTGCCTACTCTAGGACTCTTGGATAAAGTTTAACAAGTACGCTGATTTAAAATATTTGTCTCTCAATGTTTTTTAACATCTGATCTGGAACATCTGTTTACAAATGAGTTGGAAAGAAAATCAATATAATGTGATACAATTATACCATTTTGAATCTTTCCAACTATAGAATGAAAGTATTTATTGGCTATTTTTGATCTTTCCTTACGATTTTTAACACTTGTGCCACCTCTGTCTAGTCATGGGCCTCTGCTGTTGTTGAGGTGGTGTTTGTTACTAACACTCTTGGCTGTGTTATACAGGGATATTTTGCGTTTCTCAATTTCTACACTCTGTAACTCTAATTTATGTTGGTGGTGATCCAGCCTTCCCTTTTCTACATTGTTGATCCTGCCTTTTTTTTTTTCCTTACACTTGCTTCTTTTTTCAAAAACATCAGGTCAGTTGTCCTCTTTGTTATCTGTAGAATTGCCTGACCATAGATAAAAGCCCTCTTAAGGAAGTTTCCATTTTCATGTTTTTCTGTCTAAGATTTTTCTTCCCAATCAATTTTGTTCATAACTCTTTTCAGCTTCAGAAATTTTGAAACCTCAGGAATGTGAGCGTGTATGTGCATCATATGTTTACATAGATGTCAGTAATCTCTATCTGGCGATGTAATCTGATCAGGATCAGTAATTCTTAGACTATCCCCAATTTCTAGTCCAATGACTTACTCATTTTAGCTGTTATAATGGGATATATGATAATTTCTCTGTGTCAGTTATGGTGAGTGCTTTTAGAAAACAGTTGCTAATAATTTTTAAAAACTGATGTTTTTACTGTTGCCTGCTTAAGATCCTGAGATACTAGATTTTATTATTAAAGACTTGTTTGACTTTTTTCTTTCAGCACATTACAAATATAGGCTTACAAAAAAAATCCTGCTGTTCTCTAGTTTGAGGTAATGGTCTGTAACAGGTCTTTACTGTCACCACCTTGTGAGTGAGCTGTCTTATTTAACCCTTAGACCCACATATAGTCAGTATCCTTTGGTTCTGAACTATCAGGTAATGAATGTCTGAACAATGTTTCTTGAAACCTGGATTGTGCCTGCTTGATAATATGTGGCATTTTATTTAATCTCTAGCTGTTACACAAATGGACTTTTGCCCTTTCCTTTTTCCTGTAGGGAAGAAGGATAGATATGTGATGTGTATTGAGAATAAACTTGCATTTCAAGAAGGTGTGGAACTTGTTGAAAGTTTTAAAGAATCTTTCTAGAACTGTAGAAGTGCACTTTTGGCAATTAAACTTCACTGTGATGTTAGTGTAAGAATTGTACCTGGCATCAGATGAATTGTTATCCAGGCCACTGTTTTGTCACTTAGAGTGGCCAACAGCAGGTGTTTTAAAGGAAGTTACAAAAAAATTCCCAGTTGTGGAATAATTGCCATACCTACTCCTGAAGTTCTTGTCAGTTCATAAGGGTTTACAGTGTTGTCTCCGAGTGTTCCTCCCGCTAGTATTTTTCTTGTTGATATGTAATTTTATATAGGTGGGCATTTTCATTATCCATGGAAATATGTAATCCTTCTACAAATTTTACAATGTTGTATTTATAATCTACCTGCCCACTGTCATGCTCAGCAGTCTTTTTTCTGAATTGTTGAGTAGCTTAAAGCTCAGTAGTTACTGGAGCAGCACTGATGACTATTTCTTATCTGCTGTGCTTTAGATGTGTCAACAACAAGTTTTATTTGCCAGCGTGCTGCCCATTTACTTATATTTTTTAACATCATTAATTTCACATGTGTTGATGAACATGATTGTATTCTGGGTCCTGAAATTTTCCATTAACACTGGTGGATGTGACCAGTGATTCTTCATCCTGTATGAAGTGGATATACACCCTCTTTCCTCCAAACTTTTTTTTCCTCCTGTCATTGTTCACAGCAAGGCAGCATCCATATCTGGATGAAGATCTGTCTGTATTTTACTGATTGAAGCTTGACATGTTGCAGAGTAGAAAACTGTTGATGTATTTTCTGATCTTCTCCAACAGATTCTCTTTCAAAATGAAGATTATATTCTTAAACCATGATTAGTTTTTCTATCATCTATGCTTTTAAAGGGTTTGTCAGTGTTCCCACTGACCTTTCAGATGTAAGTTTGACCCGTTTTGAAAGTAGAGACTTTTAAGCCTGTAATGGTACGTTTCATGTTTATTTCCTAATCGTTCTCATATCAGAATGCTTGCTGCACTGTAAATCTGAGTAAGAGGATCCAGTGTCAAGGTGGTACTTTGATTTCTTGTAGCTTCCTGACTAAACTTTATCTGGAGTATTAGTGATTATCGTTTAGTAGTTTTGTAGAGCCTTTCATCTATAAATTAAAATAGCATTAATCATTTTCAGTGAGAGGGAAGTAACTTATTAAAGGCCAAACAACAACTCAATGGGGAAGCTCCAGTTAGAAGCCAGATTTTATAATATCCCATCACAGCTAATACAGGAGCACACTGTAAAATATTTAATACACACAATTTAAATGAGTTTGTTAAATGAGAGAAATGAAAAGTAATTTAAACATGTTAAATAGTAGACTATGTAAAATAAATCTGAGAAGTAGAGTGAAAGAGTAGATATAAAGAGAATAGTACTAATGGTTATGGGACAAATATAAGTAAACATGTAGTATACTTCTCTTAATGTAAGTCTGCAAGGTTATCTGATAATTGTGCTGGGGAGAATAATGGGGTTACTAATTTCTTTAGTGAGAAGAGTGGCTCTCAGCTGATACTCATGCTTGTTTTGCATGTCCTGTTTCCTATAAAACTAAAACTTACCTGTACTTTCAGAACAGTGGCTTGAACACCTGCAGCATATATAGCCTGTTATTTCTATTGGAACCACATATTCAAAAAAATATGTGGAAGCCTTGCTTGTCTTCCAGTTATTCATGAGTCAATAGCATAGTGTTTCCTCCTTCAGGCCTGACTCATTTTTAATTTGCATTATTTACATGTATGCCTATGGTACTAATAAATATACACAGTTTGGGGAAAAGTTAATAAATTCAAATACATAACTGGGCAATTCTTTTATATATATGTGTGTATTTTTTTGTAGACTGAAAACTGAACCTGGTGCTGCTTGTGATGATACCTTTTAAAGTTTGTTATACCCCATAATCTTTATGTACAATGCATTAAGTAGTTGAGGCTAACAGGCCAAAGATTTCACTTCCTTTGGTTTTCAGTGTAGATTCACATTTATACATAAAGCTTATACTGTTTGTGCCCTGCCAGTTTTACTGCTTCATGAAAATATGTAGCAGATAATATTGAAAAGGTTCTTTTCCTTTGAAGTATGCAGAAGTCTGGACTCCTGTAAATTTAATTTTTGTGGCTGGATGGAGAACAGTGGATGAGCACAAGTAGAGGAAGGTGCAACAAGCAGGAAGTTTCTGATTTCCTGTAATCAGAGGAGGCTCGAGTCCCAGTCAGTGGAAAGGTTTCTTCTGAACACATCAGTGGTATATGTTCATCGTGCACAAAACACATTTAAAGCGCTCAATCAAAAGTCAGTGTCTTGAAAACTAAAAAAAAAAAAGGAATAAAAAAGCTAGCATTTTAGATTTATGGAGTGTGTGTGTTACAGTTAGGACTTGGATTTTAGTTTTTTTTCAAATGTGCTTTTCAAAGAAGGCAGTAAGTTAGAATAGATAGGAATGTTTTAGGAATGAAGGTAAACACCTTTTCGTTTGTGAATTTACTTCACAATTTTCTGGGGAAGTACTTACATCAGCATGAAATGCCCTTTGAAATTTTATGTTGGTACTTCATTTATTACTTTAAATAAGTTCATTTTGGGGAGTTAGTTCTACTTTGAAATTAAAAATTTGTTCCTATATAGCATTTCTGAAAAATCCAACAAACTGAATTACCTTTTTCCCTACTCTGGCTGTGTGTAAGGCAGTATAAATATTTTATACTTGGAAATTCGGTGTCCCTTTTTCACAAGGTTCCTTTCTGTAGTTAGGGTGGATTTCATCTAGTAGAAAGCTGCTTTGGTTTTTGGATTTGTGCAGTGGTCCCAACTTTTATTTATTATACTGCCCGTGAGTCTTGATTTGAAGATTGCTTGATTCAGGTGCAAGATGACAGTTGAGGCTCAACTGCAAGTCAGGGAACTGGAAAGAAATTTAAGGGATAGACAGAATGAAATAAGTATAGAGTAGGATTTACCTTCTCCATGTCTAGCTAATTGCCAACTGTTTGTGGCCCCTTCCATACTACAGATTTTTCAGAACTGCTGCTTTTGTGTCCTGCCTTTGATCACTGAAGTTGTTTGTTTATTTGATACACCTAGGTAAAATGTCAAAATTCAGTTTGCAGAGATGGAAAAGCTGCCCAGTCTTTTGTTTCTTATGACTTTTGTCTTGAGCCTTAAGTATGTTCTTAGGGTAAAGTTAGAGTAATTCTGTATCTGAGAAGAAATGAAAATGTATATTGGACAGACACAAGTTAATATTAATTTTTAGGAACCATATCTGATGATGATGTCAGACATATACTTGGTGCAGTCATGCTGCCTTTACCCACAAGTGCAGAATCATTTACCGCAAGGTTCAGTCCTTATGAAACTGAGTGGGAAGGAGCAAAGGACAGTAGCAGCTGCTATCACTGGACATAGCTCCACTTTGATGTTGTGCGTTACTGGGATGGATTAAGGTAAACATTCAGAATGAACAAGTGGCACTATCAGCTGTTGCAAATCCAGCTGAGATGCTGTGTTGGTTTAATAGCACTCCTGTGCACTCCACAGCCTCAGTGACTGAAGAAAAGTCCTAATTTGTTTTTATTATGTTACACATTTTTGTTTTGGTCTTCAGGGATTTTAGATAAACTGTCAAAGTTCTTGTATACTAGAAGAAAAATATGTAGTTCTACCGGTAAGTCAGTATTCAAAACTGACATATGCCAGGAATTAGAGCATGCTGTTGCTGTTTCATAGCTGTTGGGTGAGACTAGATTTTTACATTAATTTACAGTAATAGTGTATGATCAGTCATGGTTATAATCTCCACTGTGAGTAATTTTATCTGAGAAGAGGGCAAATGTGGGCTGAGTGAACATCGTTTTACTCCCTGTAACAGTTTACCCAGATTGGGATAAAAGTATGTTGATAGACTCATGCTGTAATTTTTGTAGGTTGACTGGAGTGCTATGTTTTCTAGAGCTGCAGTTATTTATCATTTAGCCCATGAGCATGTTAGACACCTCCTAATACAGATAGTCGGTGTTTTAAGGTAGCTTTCAGTAAGAGTCAGGGTAACCTCCCATTTTCTGTATGCTCACAAGCTTCAGACTCACACCATCCCCTTCCAGAAGTAATGGATCAATCTAGCTCAAGCCATGTGAGCTTGAGAAAGAAGAATGGCCAGGTAGGAAGTGGGTAACTAGGGGTTAAACCAGTGGATTTAAGAGGAAAACCTTCAACATAAAACTTACTAACAGGCATCAAATAGCATAGCAAGTGCCTTGTGCCTTTCTACCTTTTTTTTTTTTTTTTACCCTGAGCATTTCTTTTAGATCCCTATTACCTGTTTCTCTGCAGTCTCACTCTGCCCTAATGCTTGCAGCCCTGGACTTTGCTGAGTTTGAAAGAACCTAGCATACTTCTAAGATTCCACCTTCTGAAAAAATAGAATAAAATCAAACCCAACAAACAGAAGGTGTGTCTTGAACTTGTGCTGGCCATTATTCTGTTTTGTTTATTACAGTGTATGTCTCAATGTTTTGTTTGCCTGATTTTTGTGCATGTCAAGCTCCTCAGCTTCTGTGTTTTCAAGCTGTGAGTAGGTCCAGCTGCAATGGAAATAATTGTAAGGTAGTGTTGTGAGTTAACCACAGTAGGCAGCTAAGTGCCACATAACTGCTCACTAGAAAAGAAATGTGGGCAAGGAAGAACAAATACACTACCAATAAAGATACAGTTTTAGATATTGAAGCAGATTGTATTAGCTAACTGCATTTGTGGGAGTGATGGAAGACATAGACTTTTACACGGGTTTTAACTAAGGTTGTCTTCGATTGTCATAAAATGGTGTACAATGATAAAGATGTGAACAAAAAGAATAGTATAAAATTCCTGATGAGAGGCTTGATCATTAAAGACCACTGTCCTTACCATTATTGAAGACTTTAGCAACCACTGAGATGAGTATTTTAGAGGTTGTGCACTGTGTGGATTGGTTAGGAGGAGAGTTGGATTGCATGTATAAGTGAGGAGAATGAGAATTTTAGCTGTATAGGCAGGTTGACTCTTACATGTATAGGTCTTATTAAGAACAACAAGAACAACAACAAGGTTTCAGATGAGATATGAATATATTGGAAGATGAAGAGGAGTTGAAGAAGATCACTTCCTCATTTTGAACCTGAGTGGTGAAAATGGTGACAAAGATGTATTTGATACTGAGAGAGAAAAAGTGATCAAGGATTTCTCAATTTTCTCAAATATTCAGTTTGCTTTAGAAAGAAAGATATCTGTAGTAGTACATTATGTTAAGCTGACACTCTTTCTGATGTGTTTTGTATACTATGTGCACTTTCTCCTCTAAAAAAAGATTACTAAAGTTGCCAGCAAGTCTCTAGATTGCTTGTATTGTATTTCAGCTAATGTTTCTTACTTGCCCTGACCAGTCAACTTCTAAAATTATTATTCAGGTTAACTTCAGAGTAAGTGAAGGTTGGGTAGCAGTTTCATTTTTTTCAACATGAGAGAATTTATCTTTCAAAGTCCTGAGTTACAGTTTGCAATGATTTCATCACTGAAAAGTATCCTGAACTGACAACAATAAATTAACTGCCATTTCCTTTGGGACTAATTCCTGTCTACAGTTAAGAATTTTGCTTGGTGAAATGTTAAGGCTATGCCAATTTTATTCTTCTTCATTTTGCTGAGTTTTGAAGGAACCAAAACAAGTGTCAATTCCAGAATTCTGCCGTAGCAGCTAGTAATGGGTTTCTCATGATTCATTGCTGCGTCTGTTCATAGCATCCACTGGATACTATGACTTTCCATGTAGTCCCTTCTGATATGCTAACCTCTTCCCTGTAACTTGAGATACATTTCTGTACTTTCACTATTACACAGAATGTTTCAAATATTTTTACTTCCATTTGACATTTGCCTTTTCTGAGGCTGAAGCTATGTTTTACTGTCAGTTCCTCTCAAAGTCTGTGCCACCATTATGACATATTGCCTTGAAGACACAGGTGAAGGATGACAGACAGTGAAATGAAATTGAAATACAAGCAGACTTTCTAATCATGTGTACATGTAAACAAATGAAAAAACATTTAACTGACATCTGTCATCTTGCATAGGTGAAAGGAGGAGAAGCTCTCTGTTCCATCCCGGACATTTGCTCTGATACCTTTCTCTCAGAGCTCTAGCTCTGCCATCCAGCCTCTTTAGTGTTTCTGAAGAGAACTGTCTTAGAGCCAGAGCTCAAAGTTCAACACCCTGCTGTAAGCTCTGTCATTTATGACAGAGATCATAGATCTCTGTCAGAGGTCTGTGACCTCTGACAGAGGTCACATATCATCTAACTGCACCGGACCTTACTGGGCATTCCTGCATCCATAGGCATAAGTAAGTTACAATAGTTCTTGAAGGACTGGTTATTTTATTAATACTATGATGAAAGGAAAAAAACCCAAACAAATAAACCCCCAAAATCCCTGTGTCGTCAGCTGACCTGGTCTCTCGAGGAGAATTTCTGTGTGACCTGACATTAAGTCTGGAATAGCTGCTCCTTCTTAGTGACCCAGCTGCATGTTGATGGAATGGCAGAGATCTGTCTGCTCTAGGTCTAGAGGGAATGACAATGATGAGGTGAGATTAAAGCTGTACTTTCGTTTCCCTCTGCCCAATTAAACCTTCATTTGAAATGCTGTTTGCAGAAATACAGTGGGGAGTGGCTGGTAACCATGAGGGGCTGCTCAGTGTCTGCTCTCTTGTACACATTGTCAAAACCCGCCATGTGACATTTTGCAGGGAATGTGAAAGGAAATGCTTGTCACCCAAAATAAGCAAATAAAATCCAACACTGTACTGGATGTGAATGACTACATCTGAATTTAGTCCCAGTCTGTTGACTGGGTGCAATGAAAGTCTTAGATAATGACCTCTACATTGCTTAGAACAATCACCTTCATTTTGTTTGGCTGGATGTCCCCTGATCCCATTCTGCCCAAAGCCAGATTCTCTTTTTGCTTTGTTTTTTTCTCTTTTTACATCAGATCCTCACACTTTTTAATGTTCAGTAAGGCAGGTATAAAGCCAGTTGGTAATGTATTACTGACTAAGAAAAACTATTCTCATTCATTAATTGAAATATGTACATGGTGTCATGCATCTTTGACCATTCAGCTGTAGTGGATCTTGACATATATGCTTGCGTCACCCAGTCTGTCTTGGTTATGACAGTTCATGAAATGCATTTCCAAGTACCACCTGCTCCCTGAATTCTCAAAAAAAATAATGAGTTGTGTTGTATTTTGTGGGTTTTTTTTTGTTTGTTTGTTTGTTTTTTTTAATTTACATCTCTTTTGTAAAGCCATAGTAGGTAGTGGGAGATTTTTAATATTTACTTAGTGTAAAAGGTGCTGTGTATACATATAAGCATTTTAGAATTCTAAATTGGATACATAAACCTTACATATATGCATAGTATTATAACCAAATTATCTCTTTGCTTTCAGTGAATCTTGATCCTAAAAACATATCTGGAGCATTCTGGCCAGAAAACAGCTGCTGTTCCGAGAACATGCTTACATGGGAAAAAAGCAAGACAGAACTGTTCTGTGATAGCTCACCATGTGAGCTTTCTTCTCCTGTGCTTTTAGTGCTGCCTTAGTCCATCAGAGATTTCCTGCAGTCCTACAGGTGGACTGTATTTACTAAACTAAAGTCTACTTGTTATGCATTGCTACCCTCAGTGGCTGATTTGTGAATAAAGACAACGTTGTGGCAGCTGGTCTTGTATTACAGCTAGTGAAATGGTTCATTCGTAGACTTGCACTGTGAGAGCACAACAAAGTCTTGAAATATGCAGGAGTAAAAGTAAATTAGACTTGGATTTATTAAGAACTTTTACTTTGTATCTTAGTTGTAGTTCTTCAGCTCGCTCACTTGATCAGGTATGCAGTCAGTGAATTGAGAATTTTTGTTCGAGGAATCTCTAGTCCAGCATGTGGAATAAAGGAGGGCAAATGAGTAGCTAGAGCTTTGAATAGTGACCCAGACTAATAATTAAACACACAACTATCTTGGTAATCCTTGAATGATGTAATCTTCATGTTATCTTGTCATGAGATGCAACAGATTTCTTTTTGTATTTTAGATCATGTGAAATTTGTATTCATAGTGCACCTCTTTTGATCCTGAAGGTAATCCCTCATAATAAAAAAATGTTAAAGAACTTTAGGATACATTTTCTAAGTTGATGTATTTTGCATTAGTAAAAGCACAGAAGATTGGGAAGTACAGTGTATAAAACTTACATGGGCATTATTCCTGCTGTTTATGGTTGACTTGGCTTCATATTTAGATTTTGGGCTTTAACTGATTTCATTAGTTAAGATATTTTCTTATTTTAGTAAGTATTACTTGCACTGTGTGTGAAAATTTAAGGTTAAAATGAAATGGGTATTTGTAACAGTAAGCTCTCTGGATAGGTAGCCTATGCCATCTCTTTCTGGCAAGCATATGATTTCATGAAATTGGTTTACTGTGAAGTATTGTGTGTGATACTGTACATTACTGAAAACAGCTTTAACAGTAGTATAGAGAATTACTTCAATGCAGTTTATTTTTTAAACCTAGTTCACTTCCTCACTTTTTCTAGCATTTGAGAGGATTTCTGTTGTCTTGCTTTGCTGTTCTGAAGGCATTTGTCCCTTTTATGGAAATTAATTGATCTGACAGGGGTCAGAGGAAATATCTCTTGGTTGCCTGTATGTTTTTGCTGCATGTCAAACAATATGCTTGTTATCGTTATGAATTCTTATGTAAAATGGATAATAAAGTGCTGGTATGGCTAAGTGAAATAATGCATTGCTTTCTGGATACCTGCTGAGTAAGCAGTTAGTTCATGAAGTCAAACGTTGAAGTCCTGGGCTTCTGGATGCTTACGATTTGTTCCAGGAAGAAAAAATTGGTCTGTACATGTAAGTCCTGAGTGACTTCACTGTTGACTTCAGTGATGGAAAGACCCAGCTAAACTTGAACTGACCAATATAGTTATAAGCAAGATAAATTTACTGGAAGTAAGAGGTGGGAAGAAGAGGGTGTGTACCAGTTGGTTAAGTTAAACTATTGTCTGTCCATTGTTTCTGGCTCTTTTTCTAGTCATTAACTGTTTATTTCTGCTGTTACTCTTCTGTGGTGGTTATGGTGTCTGCAGTATGTTAACATTAGTTCACTTGGTGTGGCTTAAAATTTTATTTCAAATAAAGCCATATCTAAAATTAAAAAGTGAACATTGATGAATCTGATTTTTAATGAGTAGCAGCAGAAATCTTATAAATACACTGTAAAATTACACTGGAAGATACATTGAAAAGGATTTAGTGAATGTAGGCTTTTTTTAAAAATTAAATTGTTTGTGAAGGAAGGATGGGCAGAATTATGTATGACATTAGAGGTGATGCTGTGAATCAGGAGTTCAGGTAGGATAACTAAGGATAATTTCTAAACAGAAAATACGGTATAATTACCTTTATTTGAATTAAGAGCATGAAATAATGTATCTTAAGGCTGTTAGTCTTTAAACGGGATGAATTTTAGATTCTGATCGTGTCAGTGAAGTGTTTTATCTTGAAGTCTTGTGAGTAGCAATCCAATTTCCATGTGACTAATAAAATATGGATACTTTGGAGTTTAGTCCGTGAACAAATCTGAACAATTGTTCAGATTTAGGTAATGAAAGAAAAAAAACCATTGGTAAAACGCTGGTCAAACCTTAAAGTACCTATTTGTAAGCAGTCTTTGTACTGGAATTTAGGTGAGAGAAGGAAAAATAAGGTTAGTCAGGAAAACCAGTTCCATGGTTGTTAATGGGCCTGGGTCATATATGTTTGCCTTGCTAGCACCTTTTTAGTGTGATTAAAAATATCCAGAGCTTATGACATCAAAAAATTCATTGTGTGGAAAAAAATAAAGGATTCCTTATTGTTGGCTGTGGTGTTATGTTTGGCTTTCAAGAAACTGACTTGTTTTCCAGTTTCAGTCAAAGATCAACGCAATCATTTGAGCCTTGACTTTCTCTTCCAGGAGTCTGACAGAGCTGGTAGCATTTTCTTCTGTCAGGCTTTTGTTGTTTAAGATCAACTCTTTGACTCACTGACACTGTAATGAGGAGTAAACAAGCCCTATTTCTTTGCTACAATTTGTAGTATGTTTCTAGTGGATTCTGAATTTAACAGTACTAGTTGTTAAATCATGTAGCTGTAGTAAACTTTACTAGTGGTGGTAATTGTGTTGAGGAATTGAGTATCACAGCCCCATATGGAGGGGTTTATCTTCAGTCCTGATGGTATCAGCTTTTGCACTCCACTGCTAGCTGTCTGCTTGCTTCAGAATACCGTCTCTTCAGTTCTCCTCCTGCATTTAACCACTACATTGTAGTCACTGGATTTCAAATGTCCTGCTTGGCCTTTTTTTACCCACTGATAAATGTGTTAGGTAATGCAGGTCCACGTGTGCTTCCGATCAACTGCATGAATGACTGTTCTGTTACACAGGGCTTAAAAATATGTGTCTCTGTGAGAATAGATACTTAGCAGGGTTTAGAGGATAGGAAGCTGCTGAGAAGAAAAAGGTTTACATTTCATGTAATTTCTGCGACTAGAGAATGTAACAGTGGTGTCCCTTAAAACCACCATAAGAATCAACATCTATTGGTACTGTTCCTATCTAGCAGGTATATAAACATCTGAAGTCTTCTGGATCTCTGATGTTAAAAAGATGACAGGATGTTGTGTCTTGCAGAACCCTTATAAAAATAAGTTAAAAAAAACCCCATTGAATTCAAGATTCCTTTTTTTTTTTAATTTTTTTTTTATTCTGTGTTCTAACCGAACAAACGTTATCTTCATTTACTTCTCAGTGGTTGGTGTCTATTCACCGTGCAATTTATTGTTCATTGATGACATTTTCAGCAGGCCTGAAAGTTACGATAATTAGGTAACAAGAGTTAAAGGAAAGTTATGTTGGCATGATTATTTGAGTAAATTTGCCTCCTGTATTCCATATTCCATAGGGGTTAAGTTAAAGCATTATTTCCGTGATTTTTCCAGTACTTCACACAATCATTAATTAATGTTGAAATCTGTTGTTAACAAGTGAAACTATGTATTCAGAGTAGAGAACAGGTTACCTTCTTATTTACCTGGAAGATAATGAAGATTGGGTAATTTTCGATGCCCTTTACTGGGGTTTTCTTGTAAAGTTTTAGGTAAGAAAGTAATCTTTTCAGGATGAGGAAAAGATAAACCTTCTTCCATGCATCCCAAGATTAATATATTGGAGTTGGTCTTAGGCAAATCAGCAGTGCATGTTCTTTGATTTGAGGTCCTGTGAACAATTCCAGGCAGACATAAGTTTTCCACTCAGTGAACAAAAAGACCAGGAAGGGAAAAAATCTCAGATGGTTTGGAAACACTAAGTCAACGAAACTCTTGCATGACGTAATGGTGGTGCCATTGCCAGCACTTTATTTTTTTGGCTACTATTTCTGTTGCTAGAGCACTCCCGTCAGTCATGGAAGACCAGGTTCAATAAAGTCTTTTTTTGCACCAGAGAATTATCTTGTACCTGTTATCCCCTAGACTGCTGCTGGAAATTTTGGGTATGACATGCTTACAATCTCCTGTCTAGTAAAATTTTCTGTTGTAGAAATTAGAAATTCACTGAGGCTACAAATGGAATTCAGGGGACCTACATGATGGGTGAATATCGTGATCGACAGAGAAAAGAATAAATCTCAGTGTTTCCCTGATAATGGACATTTTTATACATAGTGAAGCAGAGATAAGAGTGAGAGCGCAAATAGCTGCTCTCAAGCAGAGGAGGGATTGGTTTCTCTGCTTTGTGTCAGTCCTCAAACCACATGCACCTTAGTACAAGGAGGGTACTACCTATTTTTAGTCATGTAATGACAAGGTTCTTTTTGACTGCAAGCTGCCTTTATAGATTGAATAACAGATATCATGATCATCACCAAACACCAATCAAACTGGAGACGAACAAAAGCTGGAGCTCACATATTTATTTTCCATTCCACTGGTAATTGTAACTATAGGAAAGTGTCATATGTAGTTCATTAAACAGTTTCATTAATAATTCTAAACATAATAAAGGGAGAAATGCATCTCTATATATGTGTTTAATTGAATTAGCTTTAAAAAGCAGTGGTACAGGTATGTTTTGTTAATCATCAATTACTATAGATAGTGAAGGTTCTATATAGAAAATAATGAGGGTCCTGATTCAGAGGTGGTACAATGAAAGAGTTTTTATTTAGTTGCAACAAGTTATTTTGTTGTTTTCAGCTCACATTGGAGCCTGAAATACCTAATCTGTAATGCTTAAAGGAGAAAAAATAACAAGTATTTCTTCCCCGTGTAGAAATTAGATACACAGCTGCTAATCTGAAGCATTTTACCAAATTTAAATCTTGTGGAGTCCTTTTCTTCTTTTATTATAAGAACTTAAATTCTGTATCTGATTCCATTAATGAATTACTAAACCTGGCTCAAACTTTTTCAGGTAACAGTTAGAAAAGAGGTGAGTGCAGTACTGTTATATCATGTAAAATATTAATTTCCCTTAATGAGAGATTTACTTTTCGTTAAAGAAATATAAACAGTGAATGTGTACAAAATATATCAACTGAGTTGTTGCCTAAAAAACCAAAAAGTTAACTTTTGGATATTAAACTTAGTTCAAAGATGTAATTTAATGCAGTCATAATGATCTTAATCAGTAGTTAATGTTCTCATAATAACATTAATTCTGTCTTCTTTCAGGTACTTTATATAGCGTAGTATACTGCTATGAACCTTATTACCTGTAGGATTCACATTAATGATCATCATCTTGAAAACCTTCTGAAATCTTCACAATTGTATTTTCCGATGTCCTTTGTGTTTAGGTTGTCTTAATTTAAAAAAAAAAAAAAAAAAAAAAAAAAGCGATGGCCAGGGGCTTTGTTTTTCCTACTTATCACGGTTTAGGTAACTTGTCTTCTAAGAAATAATATCCCAGACTTAAATGCTGCCATTTAAATTTCTGTCAGTTGAATCTTTCCTCCCCTTTTTACTGTTTTATAGTATGCTGGCAAAATTATGACATTTTCAACAATTAATCATTTTTTGTCATGAAAGACTGGTATTCATCAGCCTTCTAATTTATCTGAGTAACTTACAGGACATTGCAATGTATGACGTGCTTTTGTCTTTTGCAGATCAGGTGTTTCTATCCTTTTATATTTAAAGGTGAAGCCCTGATTTTTACTTCACTAATAACATATTATACTGTAAATCTAATGATCTGTTTGGGGATTTGAGTTAAAAAAGTGCTCCTGGTCTCTCGCTAGTGGATAAACCAACTTCTTTTGTACAGTGCTTGCTAACAGAGGTGGCTATTTTATTGATGAATATGGAAAAAGTGTATAGTCCAGTGCTTTGTTCCATTCCTCTAATTTATGACACCAGTAATAATGGATGATGAATGAGATATCCAAAACATTAATAAATTATCTTAAGAGTTGTACTAAATCAAAGAGGAGGAGACTAAGAAATAATCTCATATAATGCCTTCAAGAAAAGTAAGCTAATTCCAGAGTAATTTATTCAGCGATATGCAAAAACACAGAGAAATTTGTTGAAATTGAACTGCTATAGTTAGTATGATGTTAATATAACTCAGCGTTCCAAATGTGCTATTCTAGACATTTGGATCACCAGCTTCAGGTGGCAAGAGATGTAAAACGTACAGACTAAAATCATTCTTAAATATTTAAGTTAAAACGTTGAGTTTAAGCATGTTTAAAATAAAACCCAGCAATTTTGTCCTACGTTGATGACGCTTACATCCTCTTCCCTAAATTCATCTATCCACTGACAGGGTCGAAATTTGCAGCAGTTTTCTGCTGTGGTTTGCATTCACTAACTTGATGATTCTGTGTGAAATATGCACTCATTCTAAGAGAAACTGCAGCCTTGGGGGTTTTTTTTAGCAGTGAAGTTTCTACGTTTTGTCCATTTGGATGCTACAAGCAATAGTTCTCCCAGTGACACTGGCTATCTCAGAAGGAATCTTTATGTTAGGAGATGCATTTGGCTGCTTATGCAGTATTCATGTGACACTTTGCTATAGACAGAAAGCATCAAAGTAGTGGTCTAGTTTTATGCAAATGAACTATTGCCATTCTTATTAATCTGGTTCTTAATGTTAATAAGTCCAGTGAAATTTAGTTCACCATTATAAAATGGAGTGAGATTTAGGGAGTGAAAGTGTTACTGATGTTGGTAGAAATAAGACATCCTGGAGGTGGTGTAAGGTTTTCCATTTCACAAACTGATGCTCTGAGGTTCTATGAATGTGGTTTTTTATCACACTTAGATGACCTATGTGTGTGCTTAGATAATTCTGTCATCAAAATGAGCAATATGTTTTTTGTCCTCCCTCTGTTCTCCTTTTTTGCTATTTTCCTTCCACGCCTTGCACCTTTGCTGGGGTTTATATGGCTGTATGGAACTGATCCAGCTGATAGAGAATATATTTTTTCTTTGTTGAGGTTTTACAATGAGTTACAAAATAGTTAAATGTTTTTGGTATATAGTTAACTAAACGTCATAAAGGCTATACTTTCTACATCAAGGACTATTGAAAGCCCATATCCTTGATGATTTCTAATCAAATTGGATCACCTTTGGATACAGATAGTTACCTGCCTACCTAGTTGTATTAAACTTATGATCCATTTCCATGTTTATTTCTTATGTGTAAAACAGTGCAAAAGAACTTCTTACTGTGCAACAGCGGCAGTATAGTAAATGGTTTTCCATATTGCATGGATCTCAACTTCATTTTTATGACTAAGATTATGCAGTGACAGCTGGATACTAAGCCACTTGTATTGAGCTTCTGGATTTTTTTTCCCCAGTCCCCCCTGTCATGATCCCCATAAGAGTCTCAGTGATCCAAACCATAGTGGTCTGGATGGTGGCATGCTAGCACTGCACTCATAATGTTTGTCTTACAGATGGACATTTTCTAGCTATGCTACTTTCTGATTTCTCAGAATGCATTTTATTGGTTGTCTTTCTACTCACAGCCTTAATTTAACCTTTAACTGTGAAATTAGTTGTAGTTGCAATTTTTTACATAAAAGTTGTCATCAGAAGCTGTCACCAGTTGCTTTCTACTTTTTGTTTCCTCTCGGTTTTTAATAAATATACTAAGTATTGTTAGTCCTATGCTACTTCTAATCATTGATCTTTATGATAAGCAATTACCGTACTTTTTAAAAATAGTGAGTTGTAAACAGTATTTTGGATTTTTTTGTTCCTGCCTTAATCTAAGCTCAGGCATCTTGTGAAAATGTTGATATTAATTCTAACTTAAATGAATGTGCTGTATTTATGAGTTAGAGTAGGACTGCTTTGGCTCAGTCAGCCCATACTTATGCAATTGTTAAATTTGACTTGTTTTTCTCCATAGCTGATGTGACCGAGTCTGTAATTTTTAATGCTGTCATGTTTAAACATAAGTAGAGGATAGCAAGCATTTTTAGAAACTAGGAATTATATCTATTTTCTAAGTTTATTAGATCTTTACACATGAAGTATATATGTAGATTTTCTTCTCAGTGTATTTGTCTTACCTTTTATTTCCCGCTATTTTCTTTAGGCCATTTATATTGGAGTTTCACATATAACTTTAAGATCTTTACTTCACCCTTCCATTTATCTTAAGGTCTGCCTTGGCTACAAAAGTATAAACCTTATAGTCAGTCTTCAAGGTGATTAACTCATAGCATTGCATTATACAAAAGAAACCAGGGTCTTTCTGCATTGGTATGTGTGGTGTTAAAACTGGGTTAGTGATTACAGTGGGATAGCTTTCCCCTTTCTGCAGACCCCTAGACGGTCTCATTATGTTCAGGATGAAATCAAGATCTGTTGAAGACCAAGAAGGTGTTTACCAGTAAGCGAAAGATTGAAGAGAATTTATTTGCATTGTCAATATTTGCCATGATGCCAGACCTTAGCTAAAGGAAAATAACTATTACGAAAGCAACAGAATCCTATATATTCAGTACCTTTCTCATTATGTTCAGAAAAGTCTATAAACAGTGTTTTAGAAGTTAAGGTACTTGTTCATGATTGTAACACGGCTTTAAGTTTCTTCTGTCCGTGATACATCATAGGAACTTGAATCAGCATTATATATCTGAGACGAGTCCTCTAATGTCTCTGTGCTGCTTTTTGTTCTGGAGAATGTATAACAAAGTCTCATAATGGATAAATTTCACTTGAAATTAATTAGAGCAGACAGCCAAAAAGAGAATGGTAGCAGAGCTTAGAGCGTATGATGCTCACCTGGATAAAAGATGAATAGATTCAATACTTCATTCAGTTATTTATAGAAAGTAGAAAGATTCTCCATTTTGCAGAAATTAAAGTATCTGTATCGGTATTAAAATATACCAAGAAAGGGATTCGGCAGCTCTAGCTTTACGAAAATTGGAGCATAAGCCTTTACTCCAACAACAATAATTAAGGCCTAAATTGGGAGAGCCCTTCTATGGAACAAGACATAAACTGATCTTTTTGAGAGTAAGATGCAATATCCGCTCTCTTTTATATGAATATCCTTAAAGAACAACCACCATTAATTGTGTAAGATGATGATTGCACACTGTATAAACTTACAGAGTAGTCCTTCGCATGCAAATCTGTGCAATCTGTAATTTTGTATTTGATCCTTCAATAAATAGGGCATCTGAAATAAAAATGTAATTGCAAAGAATACATTTTCAGCCATGTAAAAAAAAAAGTAACTGATTCAGTAATAAGTTTTGTGATGGCAACAGAGGAATGCTTTGGCCTTAAGCATATTACTTGAGAAATAAGGATCTTAAAAGTAGGGTTGTACTCTGTCATATATATGACATTTGAGGGCTTATTAGAATCACAAAGTGCACAGCTAAGGTTCTTCGAAAAAGAGAAAAGAACTTTAAGTAGCAAAATGTGAATATGAAATAATTGTAAATTAATTTTTGCCCAGTCCATTCATTTAGGTGTTGATTATGTTTCATCATTCCTAATTAAAAGACAATGTATTGTTTAAATAGGGTAGTAATTGTGTTTTTTAAAAATGGTAGAAAAGTGTCTCTAATTGGAATATCAAATTTTGCTACCAAAATAAAGATCCCGTAGTCTGGAGTACTTCCATGTTAACGTATTATGAAGAAGTCTGCAGTGAACACTGCAAATCAATACAGTGAAGGGTTAATTGTGAAAACTGACATAAGTTTTATTTTCTTATAAATCAAGAGGTTGGTAAAGTGTATGCTTACTGTTGATCATTAGAATACAAAACTATCTGTTAAAATCAATTAACATGCATATCTGATGACTGATTGTATAAATATGAAAGTCAAATAATTGTAATCGTTAACCATGGCTTCAGGTCATATGAGTTGTCAGCTCAAAAAAACTAGAGGAGAAAGAGGTTGATTTGCATATATTTAATGTGGCATGCTGTACATGTGGGAATTTGAGATAAACCTTTGCTAGTAATCTGCTTGTTTTTATCTAAAAATCGACTAGGAAACGTGGGTCATAACAGTCAAATGAGCTATGTGTTGGATTGATAGCACTTGATTCAGTAGTTTGGGATTTAACATTTTACTATATGTTTTAATATTTTAAAATTGATTTTTTTCTTAAGAGAGAATTGGAAGAAGCTGGTTAAAAAGTTATTCAAGAAATACTCAAAGATCTTATCAGGAGCATACTCAAAATTATCCTATAACTGATTGTAAGACAGAGTTACTTTTACATTTTTAGTTGGACTTATACAATATGTATAACAAGCACTTCTTTGCCTTTTATGGTAAAAAAAAAAAATCAGAGATATATTAAAAATTTTAATGAAGTACTGTACTGAGTCACAAAAGTATCTTTCTATGTGAAGTGGACCAGACAGATAATTTTTAATTTAATTGATCAACTGTAATAAATAGAGGGAGGGAAGTGTGGCAGAGGAATGAGGCTTCTGGCCTGGAAAGGATTTACATATTATTTAAATTCCTGAATATAATAATCCATTGCAGTATTTTTTTCCACTGGTAATGCAAGATAGTTTATGTAACTCATAACAATTCAAAGAATCCTTGAAATGTGAGTCAGAATATAGTGGTCAGTATCTTACATTACCTAAAATTTGGTTAAGCAAGTCTATCCAGCCTTTTTCTTTTCCCCTGTATTTGCTCCTGAACATTAAAAAAAAAATTTCCTGTCCTAAATTTTGAAATATGGTAATCTGTTTCTAAAATTTCCTCTGGTTCCTATTTTCATGAGTTCCCAAAGCGAAGCAGCAGCAGTATGTGGTTTCTTTTGGTCTGATTTGTACCTGCAAACTAAGAAACTTTCTGATGATGGCAATATCAAAAGGTGGAGAAAAGAAGATCTTGTTGCTTGGTGCTTTTTACTGTGAGCCTTATTTATAATTTTGCCATTGTAAGTATTTGACATTTGTTCTTGGGTATGTGATACAATCCAGTTCCTTGCATTATCACCCAAATTAACATGAGTACCAGCAAGGTGGCCTCTTTACTGTAGCACTCATCTTCTCAGTCTGGGCAGAGTACAGAATGCATGCAATTACTTGATTTCTGGCATTCTTCCTCAACGAAGTATACCTGAATGGCACTGCCTTTTGCTTTAGTCTTCTATTGACCAATCTTTTTCATCATCTGTTAAGGCACCTGTACTGTGTTTGAGGGTTGGGGGGGGAAAGGACCAGCTGGCAGGACAGAGGAATGGAATCAAATTCAGTTTCTGTCCTTTACCTCTTATGTAGGGTGGACTTTGCATTTGATTGCAAGAGAGGGAAAGGTGGCTGTATCCCAGGTCACTGGTTTTGTGTCCCTTCTTTAAATGATTTATGTGTCTATTTGAGCAGGGAATTATGACCCTCTAACATAGAAATAGTTGTGTGAGGAGGTCAGTTCTGTAACCATAGATTAGAAGCCCAAATTAAACATGAAACTAATAAAAAAACCTAAGTAAATTTTAGAAGGAAGAAAAAAGGCTTTTTAAGACATCGGTGACTGTAATTACAGTTTTAGCTGTACTGTAGCTCTCTGGTGAAAAATCACTTTGCTACCAGAGGCTGCCAAGCTGCAGATGAAGGAAGATGATCTATGACTAAGTGGTACTTGCTAGAGAAGGGCTTATTCCAGAACCTCAGGATCATTCCTGAGCCATTCTATGTCCCAGTAATCCTCAAAATCTTCTAATGTGTTAAGGTATATACTGCTTTTACAAGGATCCGTTACTTTAAAAAAGAAGGATTTAGGATGTATATGATTTGTTTCGGGAGTGGATGGGATTCACAGATGTGGTGTGGGAATGGATGAATTGCCATTCTCAAACAGAAATCTGGGCACTAAAAGAGAATATCTTAGCAATAAAACCAGTCTCATTTGTCCCACTTCAGAATCCTGTATTGTGAGAAGAAAGTGCTTCAGAGTCCTTAAAATATAGAAGTTTTTTGTACTCTTGTGTTTTGGGGCTTGCAGTGTTATTAGCTCAAAGGGGAGGTATACTTTTTCATGATGACTATATTTAGCCAGGAGGAATAGTCCTTTTTAAAGCAAATTGAAATGAGTGTATGAGAGCGTGAAATTATCAGCAGCGCTGGTGCACATTTACATTACTTCTACATACCCTTTTGAATGACCACACAACAGAACAAGTACTTCATTTCCACTGTGTTGATTTTTGTTGACAAAACATGGCAGTCTATCCAAAGGAGGGTGTTTAGCCAAGATAAATATAAAATTTATGATTAAGCAAAGTGTTTCCTTATTATAATCCCTAAAGAGAATTTGAGACTTGTTAAATATAATGTGCCCAAGTAGTTTTAAGAGTAAATTATCCTTTATGCTTTTAAATGCTGAAATACAGCAACACCATCAACCATTTGAGATCTTACCAGCAGAAACAACACTGCATACTGATTTCCTTTGAACCAAGTAGCAAAAAACCTGTGCATATAAACAATATATAACCTCAGGTTTGATGTATTCATTCACTTTTACAGTCCTGTACAGAGATCAAGTCAGTAGCACGGTTTATGCAACTGTCTCACTCTTTTGTGTAATGTGTGTTACGGAAGAAAGCAAATAAACCTTTTTGACAATGGAAAAAAATTGATAACACGATTACACTTATGGCACATTTCTTTAACTGCTATAGTTACGGAATACCACTTTGAAGAAAACTATGGTGGTTGTCAGTATTATTCATTAAAATAAATGGAGAATGAAAACTGATTCAGGAGATGGGCGGATTTTGACCTTTGTGGTACCATTGTTGACATTGGAGTGCAGTGTTCTAATTAAATTGTGAATGTACTTAGATAGTGGATATTAAATGATCTCACTGTATTCTTTCAAGGACTATGAACTTCCAAAATCAAGGATAACATTAGATGTCAGCCAAGTATTTTGTCCTTCTCGTGGTTTGTCTTTACATCTGAATTAGTGCCAGTTTGCACAGATTGTGTGTCAGCTTAAATACAAGAAACAGGCCTCAGTCTGCTTGAACTCGTTCCACCAAAGACTTCTAAAAACTTTCGGTAGTCTGCAAACCGTAATGGTTGTTTCACATTAAGTTGCTTTGTAGAATTATAAAACAGCTTTTCTTGTGCTTTCAAATAAAATGTTGTCATCCGCTAATGAATGAGATACCATCTGTAATAATTAAGGTTATTCTACTTGTTTTCCCCCTGCAGCAAAACTTCTGAAGGTTTGCAGAAGACAGGAGGAGAACCACCAAGAAGGCTATTGCAGTATTGTAAGTACTGCACCCAGGAAAAAAAAGAAATATGTGAATTAAGAATGTTGTAAAGAGTTTTTCATTTTGGGGGGCAAAAAATGAGCTACATAAAGGGATTACGTGTAAAATACAGAGCAGGATGTATTGTAGCAATCATGTTAATAATTTACAAGGGAAAAACTGCACACTTGTAAAATCTAAAATTGTATCCTTGTGCAGTGTAATCAGGAATTTACCAATAGCAGTGAAAAATATTTCTCTATCCACCAAAGATTGATCTAGTTTGTATACATTTGTTTATTTAAAACTATCAGAATTTAGAAAATCATTGTAGTTTTGTAGGTTTGTCATTTGTTTTAGTGACTTATTGTTTAGGTTATTTTGCAGAATTATTTATTTGCTGATTTATTTATGTATTTCATTATTTATTTATTTGATTATTTAGTAAATTATTTATCTGATGAATTATTAATACATCTTCATGACATGCTTTAAATTATTTATAACTTAATTTTGAGTTTATTGCTTTTCGACGCTGCATTGTTACTGACTAGTTTTGATTTTTTTTTTTTTCTTGGTTCTTGAAAATTAAAGTACTAGCTCTAAGGCAAAAGTATATTCTTTGCAGAATCCATAGATGGTTTTCAGTGAAGTAATTTACCATGTAGATACTAGTTTTGTTTAGCTTTATATTGCTTAATATCACTTTTCTACTTATTTAGCTTTTGCTTCTATTATTTCATAGATGTGTCAAGATCAAATGAGTGACCTTTAAGGAGCAAAGATAAATGTTTACTTTAAAACACATAGAAGCAGAGTAGTTCTATTTTCCCCTTCATAAGTACTATTTTATTATTCTTAAAGTCAACTTGAGATATTTTTGTCCCAATAAAATGGATATTTTTAAGTGAGACTCTTGATATTTGAACTAATACATTTAGCTTCTAATAAGAAAATAATACATTCACCTTAACTCATACGGAGAGTTCCTTTTTAGTGGCAAGGTTTTAAATATATGGGGAGGAATGGTGGTATCTTTAGACACATGTGGGAGAAGATACATGTCAAGGGGGGAAGGTGGGTAGTAGGGGTTTTTTTCCCCCCACAGTGTTTTTTGCATGTGTAGGAATTTATAAGCTCGGAAAATTTAACATGTCTGTGTTGTTGTATGTAAACTACTCTCAGGTTCTGTGTTCACAAAGAATCATTCCTCATGTACAACGTACTGTTGTGAAGCCTGTTTTCGTGTTGCTTTCTTTTGCTAATTAAAAAGGTCTGAAATCTCATCTTTTACTCCAAAGAGGCTTGAGTGAATATATAAAAGCAGTGTAAGGGGCCAGTTTTAGGCTTCACGTATGAGCACCAGCTCTACGGAATTTAAAACACATGCCTGGGATCAGAATGTGACTCAGAGTCAATTCTGATTGACGGGTATTTCAGGACCGATGAGCATCTTACCTGAAGTTGCTTATTTGACTTCAGTTCCCAATGAGTAACTTGTTGGGCAGTCGGAAGCCACCTTGCAGGAGAGCACTGGGACTGACAGCCCTGTTTCAGAGCTGTAATGAATAGGGCACAGCAGCAGTTCCTCTGCAAAAGTGCAGTGTGCATAACGTGGCCTTTATTCTGTGTTTAGTGCTTGAAATGAATTACTATATACTTTAAAGTTTTAACACAGCATGGAAAGGCTGCATTGTACGTTTCAAGTTTCAATGCTGTTGAAATACAGTAGAAATGGCCTCTGTAGACAGGTTTCGCTATAGAACTTAAATTATGCATGTGTATATCCAAATTCCTTATTTTGAAATATTGAATGTATGAATATTTAATTTGTATCTTGCTTTAGTATCTTCATATGCTTGCCTTAAAGGAAGCTGTTTCCTTTGATTTATATACATGGATAAAAATGTGTGTACAGTATGTATCAATGGTTTTTCTCTCTACGGTGTTAGATGAACAGCTTTAGATAATGACAGCTACTGATTTTTATTCTGCAGCTTGCTACCATTGTATAAAACGTAAATTTGTCGTATTTGTTCTATTAATCTTACTTGAATTTCAAATTCATTTGCTTTCCAGAAATATTTTCTTAATTACATACATTAAGAAAAGTCAAGTATGTTGCAGATCTTAACAATGCAGTATTTTTGGTCCGTGCACAGTAACAAAGCTCTGAATATTATTATTTGGGGCAGAGTTCCAATCTGGAATTTACATTTCTCCTTATTTGAATGTTTTCACTGAAGCTGAGAACTCCAGGGGAGTTCCTCAACATATACTAGTTTATGCGACATGCTCTATGAAATTTAGTACAGTCACTCTTATTTCCTTGTGTAAACGAGGTCTTATTGTTGAATAAGAGCTATTATAAGCAGTTACAAAGGTAAGTGCTGTCAGTGCATTCTGCCACCAGTTTCTCAAGAGTATGAAACACTTCCTGAAAGACGTGCTACTACTGTTATAGGGTAATATAACGCAGCTTATGTGTTGGCACTGAAAGTAGCTACTTCATAATGATGACAAGTGAAAGTACAGCCAAAGGTCACATTAAACAAGAGATTTCTTTCACACCTCATCCATTTTCGGATGTGGTATGAAAATAGCTTTGTTCCCTACACTTCAGTATTTTTAAAAGGAAGTTATCTTGAAATAATATTTTATGCCTTGTATATTACTTCAGTCACGTTTTAAGAGATGGACTGTGGAATTCTAGCATGCTAACTTTGATGCTACAAAAGTGTTTGAAATTAGCCTAAATTTTGGGTGCAGTTAGACAACATAAGTAGTATTTTATCTTGCTACATTTTTTTTTTTGGTTTGCAAATTTGCTTAAAGGCATAGCTTTAGGTTCTGGAAAAAGAACTATCAATGTGCAAAGTGGTATTTATATTGATGTTGCATAACTGACTATGGTTTTATTCTTTTTTGTATCTTTTAAGAAGAAAGATACAGGTTTTTTTCTGAAAATTGCAGTCCGTTGTTCAGAAATAGAAAAAGAGTAAACCTATCCATGTTGACAGACTGTTTCTTAGCTCTGTTTTAGAGAGATCCTGCCAGTAATGTGAACGGATAATTTACGCTGTATGCTCAATCAGTTCCCCATCTTACACTGAAATGGCCAACCAGGATGCTAAAATAAGGTGTCATTTTAAAAATGTGAATAGTCACATATTAGATAATGAAAATGAAGCTGGCTTGTTTCACAGGGGATACTGAACAGTTAGGAGATGGTGGTTGGGAAGCCTAAATCTGGTGTATTATTGGTAGGTGTATTTCTGTTCTAATCTAACTCCATAGAAATTGCAGAAGCCATATTAAGCTCTTCTTCAATTTATTCCATACAGATAAAAGAATTTACATCTCATGAGTCATATATTTCCTGTTGTATCTTTAATACAGCCATTTTTAGTATTTTTCTTGCCTCTCTCCTCTATTGGTATGCTTAGAGAGTCTGTGTTTAGGAGCTTGTTATTTCACCCATGAGGCAAGGAGGAGTTCAAATCAATAGCAGTGTGTTGTTGACACTAAATGATGTTTCTTCTTGCCACAATAAGACTTGATTTTGTCATCCTAATGATGCTAGCTTGCTTCACAGAATAGGGATCAGCACTCTCTCAAAGCAAACTTTACAAGTATTAAAAAAAGTCCTTTGAATGAAGTACTAGAGAAATACTCCAGTATTTGTAACCAAACACATATGTTGGTTTTGTAAAACGAATAGTCAAGTTCTGTTTCACATTGTAGGGAAGCTGCTTTGCAATGCATTTTGGAAGTCTCTGTTAAAGGCTGTAGGATTGATCAGAGCTGACAGTGATGAAAGCATGATGTTTTAAAAAGAAATGATGCAAACATTATTTAAAATATAAGTTCACGTAAAGCATGGATCGTAGTAACACCTCAGCTAAAAAAAAACAACAAAAGAAAAAAAACCTCAAGCTAGTAGAAATTCCGTATGTTTCACAGAAAAATCTTTGCAGCACTGCCTAGAAAGAAGATGTCTACAAGAGGAAAAAGGTATAGCCAGCAAGATATTACCACTCTAGGTTCGGGATTACACTCTATAGCATAGTCAAGTAGTAAGCGGTTGTTCTCGACTTGCCCTAAGGATCCCACAGGGGGACAGAAGCTGGAGAAAGATGTAAATTTGAGAGGAAAGAGTTTAACCATGGGAAGCAATGGTATGATGATAGGAACTTACAGGCATAATGTTGGTAGCAACAGTGGGTTATTGAGAAGCACAGGGTCTTTTGTGTTGGACATCTGAAAGCAATAGCAGAGTTGAATCATCCTATTATATTATTAAAATATCAGCCTCCTTACAACAACATATTTGTACGTTCGTATACATACCTTTCACTGTATGAGAGATGTTACTTTTTTATGTGAAAGAACATTAGAAGATACAGCTGCATGGTTAAACATTCACATAGTAAGTTGTGAATTTTAACTTGAATATTGAACCCCAACAGCCTGTTCTATGAAAACCTTTTAACAGTAAGCAGCTTTATTACTAGCTACACACATGTAGCTTTTCTGTTCTATTTGCACTATTTTAATTAGTTTATATTTTTATGCAAAACATGGGTTCTCAGATGTTCATGGTGTAAACTGCAATCTAATATTTTTTAGTTTTACAGTATCTCCCCTTCTTATTTCTTCTATATGGTTTTCATAAGGTCACCTGACATAAACTGTCCACATACCATGATGACCTTTCCTGGAGAGGAAGTGCCTCCTATTTTGCAAGCAGTGAAAAAAGATCCTCATGAGAATTACAGTAACTAGTTACATTTCAGTAATGGTCGCGAGTATTATGTAAACTTTAAGCGATATTTTATGTTTTTTTTTTTAATCTGTGTTAACTGCAGAAAATGAGTAGCACCTAAAAGAAGATGACTAGCAACCTCATAAATGTAGCTCATTGAGTTTATCTACCTCAAATCCAGAAAGTTTTTGATGATTCTCCTTCTCTGTTTTAATGAGTTCGGTCAAGTCTACATCAGGAGCACTTTGCCAGTTTATTTATACTAGGAATACCCATCTACCTCAGATGGAACTTAATAGCAAAGTGGTAGTCACAATAGCTTAGTCTTGTTCGTGCATACTTCTTCATGCCTACCAGAAAGAGCCTCTAGCATCTTGTCAGCAATACAGTGAAGATGCAAGAAGTTCAGTGGAGAAGGCTGTGCCTAGTGTGGTGACTTGTCTCTACTGAAACATGTTTTTCCTTTCAGCTGAAATTCTGATCTTGTAAACATTTGAGCGTAACTTACGACAAGATAAGCTGATAGTGGCACTGAAGTTGATGAATATATTCTCTTACAGCATTATATATAGTAAACACTAATTTTAGACTATTTTCTTTATCCCAGGCTCTTGCATTTGAGATATGGTTATAGCTGGATTTAATATTCCTTACTCTGTTGTGAGGATCAACAAACATTAAAAACATCCCTTATAGTGTTTGCGAAAACAGCAAAAATATGAAATGCAAAGAACTTTGTTATTTTCCCTTTTTTAGTTTCTCCTGTGTGTATGTTTGTGTATCTGTCATGTTTCAGTTGACCAGAGTTTTCAAAGACCCTAAGCATCTGGGATTGTCCCATTTTATCACATTTATGTCAGTTCTAACATTTGATAAAAAAAGTTTGGAGGTTTTAGATTAATACTGCAAAACTTAACTTTTGTACAGTAAGCTTTAACATGAAATTCATACGATTTGTGGATTCAGGTAAACAAGAAGTAATTCCTTTGGGATAGATATAGTTGGGTCTGTATGAGTAATCTAGACACTTGATGTATAAGCTTTTCTTTGGAATTTCTTCTAAGCTGGAGTCAACAAATGAAATTGGTGCAATTATTTGACTAGATAAATTTACTTTTTTTTTCTGTTTCTATACAGAACGGGTTTTGTTTCTGTTCTATGCAACTCCTCTCCATGGTATTTCTAAGCTATCTCTTCTTTAATTGGTTCAAAAGGTAATTTTCTTAACACTTTCATTCACTTTCATTTTATTCATATAAAGAGTTCTGTTTGCCTTGCTCTGCCTACTTGTTCTTAATAAATGCCTGCACTACCTGGGAGTGAATGTAAAAATAGCTGGGGAGTGAGAAGTATATATAACCTGAAAAAAAATCTTTTGTTTCTCTTTAATCACCTAAAATCTACAGTACTACTCTTAAGACTCTTTCTTAGAGAAAGACTGTATTGTATGCATGTGTGTGCAATACATCTTAGAACAATTAGTAAAACTATGAGCACATCTGAAGGCATATTCTGCTTTTTCAGTGAAACATACTTTGAATAAGTAGCTGATCTATTGAGTAGAGTTGTCCATTGATTCTAAAGATATTTTTTTCTGTGCTCAGACAAATCAAGATGGTAATCATTTATAATTTCTTGCCTTCATGAAAAGGAGTGATGAATAATATGATTGGAAGGAATGCATGAGTCATGAAATGGGGAGCTGGGCAATCATGGAAAAATTCACTTTAAAAACTCTCTTCTGCTTACCAGGGTCCATAATGTGAGTTCAGTTTTCTGTAACATAATCCAGAAATTACGATGGTAGAGGTTTTAATGAAATCCTTGGATGGATGAACAACAACTCTCTTAAGTCAATTCGAACATTGGTTAGTGGGTTATAAAAAGGAGTTCTTTAACTTTCAGCTAAAGGTGATTGTGGATACAGTGATCAGAGGACATTCTTTCTTCTGACCCCGATATGAATGTGAAAATAAAATGTCTTAAAATATACCACAGTTAATATGGAATGAATGTGTAGACCCTCTGGTCCTGAAACTATCTGCACTACTATATAACAGCTTTTAAAAGCTGTTAAAATATTGATAACTTGGTAGAGCCCTTCAGAAACTCTTAATTCTATTTCAGATGTAGTTCTACATAGCCAGTCAACATTTGTACTCTTTTTCTTGTGTGTACAACTACACATAGAATAAAACCAAGTATTGTTACTAAATAAATGGTTTAATTTGTCATAGTTTCACCCACAAAAAAAAAATCTATTAGTTTTCAGCTTTTCTCGCATACTAAAATCATCAAGGATGTATTAGAAAATGGCTCAGTAGAATCAAGCACCAACTCCGTGTCCCAGGCAAGACTCACATAACCAGCTGTTGTTCTCCCTGCAGTGACCTGGGCTAGGCAGCTTAGCATCTGCCTCTGTTTTCTTTTCAGTGACCTAAGCCAGATTTCTTCAAAGCCTATTGCTGATATTTTCCCTGCAGTCACTCATGCTAATTTCTTTTACATGCTACAGCTGTTTTTGAAAGATCACTTCCCTCTTTCTTTTCTGACTTACTCTTTCTGTAAATTTAAAGTAATGATTTTTAAAATTACTGGGTAATGTTGGCCATAGGACTGTTCTGGTTGTCTTGCTTTAAGGCATATGTCAGCACTACAGAAAAAGGGCAAATTAGATTGACTTTCCAAAGGAAAGCCCAGTCTTGCCTGCGGTTCTTATGGACAAAGAATCCTGATCTTGAACTGAGTTAATTGCATTCATTTGATTTGTTGAGAATCAAGGTGAAGCTGTTCTGTTGGTGGTGGCTTGGGACAGGACAGAGTTCAGAAACATTCAGAAACAAAAAGGAAGATATTTTGCTCTGGGAACTAACAGTATGAAAAAACTACGTGGCAAAATGCTCTAAATGAGAATAAAAAGCTATTAATGATATAAACCTATTAATTATAGGATTAAGCTGACATCGGGAAGGCAATATTGCTAAATAGTTAAATGCAAAACAGTAAAGTGTAAGTTTGCCATTTGGGGGGAGATACAGCTCAACTTTCACATTCATTACTAATGGAAATTATGGAGAATCTTTTAGAAAGGCTATTTTTTTTTTTAGGTAAAAACAAAAGTCATTTTTCTTTTTTTTTTCCTCTAAGACATTCAAATATTAAAGTGAGGCAGAGGTTCTTGATTCTTTGCACAGTTTATAGTGACTGTATTATAGGAGAGATTGTGCACCTTCCTTTCAATTTGCAGTCTTAAAAATTCCTTTGGCAACTCCAAAACAGTTTGTGTGAGCAAGTGATTAAAAAAAAAAATACTCTGGCTACTACTGAGCAACTAGAATTTGCCCTAGCTGGAAATGCAAATGATATGCATAATATGAACATTTTACCCTTTCTAGATCAACATGAAGTGCTTTTTCAGTCATCTTTGTTCTAGGACAACTAGTCTAATTATTATTTGAATAAATACTGCTCTACAATATAAATTGAAGCATTTTAAGGATGATCAATTGGGAGAATCACTTCAGAAATTGAAGAAGGTAGCCTTGCTAAGCCCCCTTCCCTAGCCATGTGTTCTCACCACTTTTATGCAGGCTGCTGCTTGTGCATCCATGCATTCTTTTGCTATGTTAGTTTTAGTCTTTATTAATTTTCTGATCTGACTACATTAATGCTAGTGCTAGTTCAAGGAGGGGATGAGAAAAAGACAGTTGAAGAGGTTAGGAGGCAGTCATGAAGCAGTACTCTGAGCCAGTGCCTAGGTATGGTGTTAAAAGATACTGCCGCCAGGTACATAAAGCGCACTGGGTAATAATCGTTTACTGTCTCTGAAGTTTATCTCGCTGTATTTTGCAACAGCAGGAGTGCAAATTATGACATGTTTGGTTACTTTTAACTCTGATTTACTCATTTTGACTTTTGTTGATCTTCTTCAGGAAGTACAACATCATTTTAAAAACTCTTAAGACACCAGGAAAATTAATGCAGAAAAAACCCTGTATTGTCTGAAAGAAATGAGCCCTTTGGCTCAATATGGTAGGGCTTTTCTTAAGTAAATTCCCTCTGATGCATTGTTTCTTCAGTGTTCCAAAGTTGTCTAAGGTAAAAATTTATGCGTAATTTATAAGGCTTAGTTGACATTCTGTGTCAAATTTTATCTTGTAATTTTTCTCATATACACCTCCATTAGTTCATCTGTCTTGTATGTCTTTGGTTCTCCACATTTGCCAAAATTTTTTTCTACAGAAGATTTCTCTCCAGTTCTTGTACTCTTCTGGTACAAATATGAATGAATGTCCAAATCCTCTGTGTTCAAAACTCATGCTCTAGTTAAATTTAAGATACATGTCAATGTGTGTGTATATGTTTTGATTTTAAAGAAATATTTTTGTGTGGTTATTTCATGGAGATCAAGTACATTGATCAATGTATTTTTTTTATTGTCCTTACTGCTTCATATATAATCCATAATTTCATATATAATTCATTCCTCTGTAGTTGTTGAAAAATTGTAATTTTGCTACATACAACTTACTGAAAACTCAACATTAGGAATATTAACTACACAAGGCAGTTACCAAGTAATTCCAGCCTCATGTTGCTGTTATGCATCAAGGGTCAACAGCAACATTGTTCACTCAGTTTTGGTCACATCTCTTACTGAAGATGGTGTGAGGCGAAGGAGCCTAGCTGAAATCTAATGCCTCAGACTGGTTTATACCTGTAGAATTTTTTTCCCTATATTCCAGTTAAGGAAGCTGGATATAAAAATCAATAACGGGGATACATCTGGTGTCATTAAAGTATCAAGTACAAGTACATTAATGTATCAAGTACATTGTTTTGTTCACATGATACTTTCAGAGTCTTAAGAAAAGAATCAACAGGAAAATAATGCATGTGACAAAATACTTGAAGAAATAAAGTTAATATAGTGATTTGGGAAGACCTGCATTAACAAGCTATTTAAGGTCCAATTGCTGATTTCTATATAATTAACACTAATGATCTATAAACATCTGTTGAATACAAATAACTTGAGCAAAAACATTTATGGTTTCCCATAAATCAAATTACAGAATCTCAGAGTAGTTGACATCAGAAGGCACCTTTCGAGATCATCTAGTCCAACTCCTCAACTCAAAGCAGGGTCAGCTAGAACAGGTTCTTCAGGACATTGGTTGGGTTTTGAATATCTGCAAAGGTAGAGACTCCACAACTGCTCTGGACAACCTGTTCCAGTCTTTGATTATCCTCATGGTAAAAGAAGTTTTTATTATTTTTAAATGGGATTTCTTGTATCCATTGACTTTTATCTGTTCACTGGATACCACTGAGAAGAGTCAGGCTCCATCTTCTGTACTCCCTTCCATCAGAAAAGTCTAGAAATAGATGAAATCCCCTGAGCCTTCTCTTCTCAAGGCTAAACAATCCCAGGTCTCTCAGCATCTGCTCATATTTCGTATGCTTCAAACCCTTAATCATCTTTCAGGCCCTCTGCTGGATGTGCTTGAATAAGTCTGTGTCTCTCTTGTACTGGGGAGCCCAGGACTGCATACCGTACCCCAGAAGCGTTAATCACCAGTGCTGTTTAAAGGGGGATAATCACGTCCCTTGACTTGCTGGTAATACTCTTCCTAATGGTCTTGGCCTTTTTTGCTGTGAGGACACATTGCTGGCTCATGTTCAACTCAGTGTCCACTTGGATGCCCGGGTCCTTTTCTTCAAAGCTGTGTTCCAGGCGCTTTACTCCCAGTCTGTAGTGTGGCACATGGGGTGATTCTTTTTGGTGATTGATGTGAGGATGATGAGCCTGTAGTTCTGTGGATCCTCCTTCTTGCTCTCCTTCAAGAGAGGAGTGGCATTTGGTTTGCTCAAGTCCCTAGGACCCTGCCATGATCTCCATGCCTTTTTCAAGATTGCTGTGGATGACCTTGCAATGAGATTAGCTATCTCCCTCAGCACTTGTGAGTCTGTCCCTTCAAGCCTATGGACTTGTGTACATCCAGCTTGTTTAAATATTCCCAAACTTGATCCTGCTCCACCTGGATCAGTCTACTGTGCCCTGGACTTTCACGCTGGTTTCATGGACCTAGGATTGCTGGAAGCTTGTCTCACCAGTAAAGACAGAGGCAAAGAAAGCATTGAGGGTCTTGGCTTCCTATTTGTCTTTTGTCACCAAGTTCCCATTCAGCAGTAGGCCCACATGTTCCCTAGTCTTGCTTTCGCTGCTGATGTACCTGATGCCCTTCAAATCCCTTGCCACATTCAACTCCAGCTGGGCTTTGGCTTTCCTAACCCCATCCCTGCTTATTTGGATGATGTCTGTATATTTCTCTCAGGTTACCTGTTCCTGCTTCCATCTCCTGTATGCTTTTTTTTTGTGTTGAGTTCTGCCAGCTGCTCCTTGTTCATCCATTCAGGTCTTCTACCATGTTTGTTTGTTTTCCTGCTTTTTGGGATGAACCATTCTTAAGCTTGGAGAAGGACATCCTTGACAATCAACCAGCTTTCCTGGACCCTTCTCTCCACAGCCATCTGCCATGGGATTCTTCTGAGCCAATCCCTGAATAGGTCAGAGTCTCCTCTACTGAAGTCCGGGGTTATGATCCCACTTTTTGCTTTTTTCCCTCCTCTCAGGATGCTGAATTCCACCATCTCATAGTCGCTGCAGCTAATGTTTCTTTCAGCTTTTAATATCCCTGATGAGTTCTTTTTGTAAGTATGAGGTCCAGCAGAAAGCCTCCATCTCAACTTTGTATCATGAAGTTGTTGTCAATGCACTCCAGAAAACCTGGGTTGCTTGTTCCATGCTGTGTTGTTCCTCAAGCAGCTGCTGGCATGGTTAAAGTCCACCTTGAGGGCCAGGGCCTGCAAATGTGAGGGGAGTCATACGGAGTGTTACCCAAGTGATTGTTCAACTCATAGATTAAGTTGTTAAAGGTAAAAAGAAACAGTTCTTTTTCAAAAGGGAGAAGGTGTAGAATATACAGAATAGGTTAGAAAAAAAAATTAATTTTTTGTCCGATATTAGGAATTGATCATTGGCCTGATAAGATAGAAGTGATTTGGGGTAGAGATCTTATTTTTACCCAGGTATTGTATATGAAGCAAGAGATTAGTGAATATTTTGCTAAAAAGCTTAGAAAATTGCAACTAAATATTTTTCATTTCCTGATGCATTATTAACAATGCTTCTGTGAAAACATGATCATCCTCACTATTTCTTTTTGACAACCAATTCCACAAAAATTTCTACTAACAGATGATTAAATATGTGGAAGGCTGGAGGAGGAAGGGGTTGAATGGAAGAATTGCCAAAAGTCCTATGATGTTAGGTTCAATTTTTGTCACTGAGTATTTTCTGATATTCAGTCTTTTTCAGTCTTTCACCTTCAATTATATTTTTAAAATGTATTGTTGTTAGAACTACAACTGAAGTTCAGTGATTTATCTGTTGGAGCATGCTAGAGACTTGTGTTTGAAGGTATTTGAGCTTCGGAAGTTACAATGTTCTAGCTTTCTTACATTGTTCTCAAGTAGATAGTGTGCCCATAATCTTAATAATTTAAGAACAGCAAAGACACAGCTGAAATGCATTCCATTCATTCAGTACAAGAGACGTTACTTGTTCCATATGGTTGTGTCTACCAACCTGTTAGCTAAAACGTGATTAGAAGTTGAGTTGCTTTCTCTCATGCTGCCTTTGTTATGCTGATTACAAGAGTGTGTTACTCCGTAAGTCTGGGCATTTCTTTACACAGAGCATGATTTTTCACTGCACACTTATTATGCCTTTTATTTGTTGCATGAAATAGCAAAATGAAGTGGTTTGCATAACACTTTTTTGTGCAGAATACTGAAAAGATCATAGCATGTGCTGGTGTTGGTATATACTCAAAATGGCTATTTCAGGGATGGGCTATACATCCCCCAAGATAAGGGCAACATGAATGAGGCGTGCTTCTCCTACTAAATAATAAACCTCCTTTACTCCCTGATGTAATGTCACTTCCTATCTTATCTCAATTTATTTCATCCATTTCAGTCTTTGAGGATGTTCCTTATATGTAGAAAGAAAAGAAGACTTTACAACAGGATAGACCTGAATGTCTGCATTCGTGTTTGAGCTGTGATAATGAAATATTTTTTTTTTTCTTCAAAATCAGACCTTTACATGTTGGCTGGCTTGACTGGGCTGACTAGCTGAGTGGCTTGCATGTTAAAACTAAAAATAAAATCAAACAATCAAAAGCTTCCTTCAAGAGGAGGGGGAAAATGGGCTATTTTTACAGGTTTTTTTTTTTTCAAATATTCCTAAGTTGGATAAGGTTGACTTTTACTGATGAAATCTGAAAGTGAGCTGCTCGGTTTTGGGGTTTGGGTTTTTGGTGGTGTTTTTTTTTGTTTTTTTCCTTTTCTCCAAAGTCTTCAGGTGGTTTGAAGCCTTTATGATGATTAATTCAGGTGACTCAGAGGTCAATTCAGCATCTAGTGACAGTTCAGACTTTGGTTTGTAACCCTGAATTAGGTCAAGAAGTTATCTGATTCTTAATAGCTTGCATGGATTTTTACAGACATTGTTTTATAGTGGGTAGTTTTGCTTAAAATAATTTGCAAGCACTGGTTTTGGAGGAAAAGAACTTATGAGCATTTTGCTAAATAAAAGTCTCTCTCATTTGTTGTAGTCTATTGAAAATTTCTTGTTTAAGGTTCCTGTTCAGAAATGTACCTAGCAGGATTCTTAACTTTGGCTTACCTTGCATACCTTGTAGTTAGCTCTAGTTGCTATTTTTTGTTGGTGGTGGACAAAAAACAGGTCTTTGGTAGCTAAGGGTAAAACGCAGCTCTGGAGAATCTTGGAGGTTGAACCTATGCTGTCTGCCAAAATGGTAATAATGGATGCACTGTTGATTTGTATACCTCTCAAGTGTCATCAGGAGGTGACAAGTTCGGTTCCTAATTCACTGCCACGTGCACTCAGTGGCCCTCCTCTGCCTCACTTCCCTTTCATAAAGTGGAGATGACAGATTTGCTGAATGGTAAATGCAGATAAAACAGAATTTTCCTTTCTTCTTCCCCATCTCAAGGTTTTGTTAGAATGTACAAATAGCTGTGATGAAAAAATGTGAGGAAAGGGAACTAGATTGATGGAGGTGAAAAATCGCACTCAGAGTGACTGAGTGTGAGAAGATCTACGAACTTATACCTTAGGTGAGGATGTTTTGTCAAAACTGATATTTGCTAACATGGTTCTTTTGGGAGAAATACAATTATAAATTTACCCAGTACTCCCTTAGGGACATTTCTTATAAGCAGACATTATTGACCAAGATAGACCCAGAACTGATAGGAACATGAAGAAATGCGGTTAGTTTCTTATACACTGAGAACTATGTATGAGAATTTCTGATACACTTCTTTGTATTCTTATAGAGGCAATGAAGATTTCAGTGCAACTTTCTAGTTGGGTAAATTAAGGCTGATTTACTGTCCTCGGGCTTGATACTTCTGACCCCCATTTTTTAATCTCAGTCACTTCTTTTATTTAACCTTTGAAGAGAGTACTCAAAACATTACTAAATCATTTTTATGTGAGAGAGGTCATTTGGGAAGTTTCTGATTGTATCAATAGCTATAATTGCATTTTAATCAGAAAAAGATGAAGTATTGAATGCTGTTTTCTTACCAAAATTGTTTCAACCTCTATATTAGCCCGTTATTTTCTGTGACCAGCTGTCACTTTGGAATGCTTTTGCATAAGAGTACGAACAAACCCAAGAAGTGAAGTCTGGACACACAGTTTTTTGTGGTGGGTTTGGGGGTTTTTTTTAACCTATAAGGAAACCTGTACAGCAATAAAACTTCATTTTATACTTTCATTCAGGACTCTTATTAAGGCAATTGGTGTCCAAATCCATTTTTCTCCAAGTCAAAAAGTCCATGCACTTGTTCAAGAAAGATTCCATAATAAGTTAGCACCAAAAGTTAAATGACAAAACAGCTTCCTGGATCTCTTTGTTTATAGGACCCATATCTGGGTCGTATGAGCAACAGGCAACATACTTTGTTATTTTTTAAAATTTGACCACAGTGAATACTTTCTTATGAATCTAAATAACTGATTTCAGGGCAAATGACTTTTGGCTCAGTGATCTGATGCTGGGATCAAGTGTATTTTTATCTTTTGTAGGCTTCCCAAAGTATGTTCCCTCTGTCTCCTAAGACCTAAGTTCTTTGAAGGCTTTTTGGCCCTGCAGCAGAAGAAAGCATAGATATCAATACCTTGCTTGTGATTTAGTTTCTCTAAGTTTTTGTTTTATTTACAATATTGCATTTTTTTCAGATTTGGGAATGTTTTAGAACATCCCTTGTCATAGTGATAAAATACTCAGCCCTTATAACAGTGTCATTCTCTTGAAAATTTTGGGAGACTGAGTTCAGCATGTGCTTGGCTGGTTGCAGCAGATGATGATCTGTGTTTTAAATTGATGTTTGAGAAATACATAGGATAAGAAATTGCTTTCAAATTAATAATATGAAATTTCCTGTATTTGTGAAAATTTTTTGTATTGTTAGAAGTAGTGTGAAAACATATTTGTATGTTGGCTATTTTGGACTTGTAGGTCATACTGTATCTACTTTTCTCTATATTGAGATTAATGATGAGAAAAAGGGTAAGGCATTTTTGTTATGGCCAATTTATTTCATTTCAGACTGTATTATTTGGTGAAAGTCCTATTGATTACCCTTCATAGCTTTACAGAGCTTTTCTGCTAAGCACTTAAAGTTTGAGTTGTCTCAGTCCCATAGGACTGAAAGAAAGCTGTTAGTACCATGAAATTCTTCTTCTGTATGTTTCCAACAGCTTGAAGCCTCTTCTTGGAATGCAAAATATTAGCACATTAATGTTATTAACCCCTTTAGTACAAAATGCTTTTGGAAGTAAAAATATTTTTATATCTTCAAAGTCTGGATTGTTTCTTCTCTATGAGTACAGTTTCTTAAAGCTGAAAAATGTGTTGCTGTGCAACAAACAGATGCTGCTCTAACAATGCAATACATTATGTACCAAAAATGATCTTGGTTTTAATCATAGATGCTGATTTAATGAGACAAGACTAGCTTACATCAAAAATGGATTTAGGGTGTGATTTTTGTTTTCTCTGTGTTTTCTCTACATAATTAATAGGAATATGGTACCTTATATATTCTGTTTTAAATTTGAAAGTGTACTTTGGTTTTATGCCATTTTATACTCCTAGTTTATAATTCTGCCTTGTATAATACTCTTTTTTTTTAATTTCTTTTTGTGATATGAACACAAGGGCATTAGTAAATCTTGTATCTTTAATGTATTTCCTCAAAAAGTATTGCCTTTTTACAAAACCATTCTGTTCATGTTTAATCCTTCCATTTTGCCCACATCTCCTTTTTCATTTATTTTCTGATTGTTTCCTGTTCAGTGTTTTCATCCTGCATTTGCCATGTGGGACATGTAAGATGTTTGTCTGTAAGTAATGTTAGTTTATGGATCAGAAGAACAATGCTAATCGATATCTTCAGACACTATCAGTACTTTATATCTTGAGAACACGCCTGACCCCCTGGGAGCATTTCATTGTTGATATCTCTTCAGTTTAACTTTCATTTTATTCTGCAGATATTTTGTAAGTCAGCGCTGGTTGCTTGCTCTAATCCTTCTATCACCGATACAAATTTTGATTGACAATTTTACTTTTAGATAAAGTCAGATAATGCTATACTTGGGGGGGAAAAAGTCTTCATATTGTGTTTTTAATTCCACTGAACCCAGCAGAGTTAAATGTAGTTTGGATGCACAGGGAAGAATTAATGATTGGAAGATACAGAGTTGGTAAATTATTTATTCTGGCCCTGAGGAAGCTGAAAAGCTGAGTGAAAGACTAATAAATCATTTGTGGTAGTGCTGGTTGTCACTTCCAATTATTTTAGACGGTTTTGTGATAAACTGCAGCACCTGCTAGATATCCCTGCACCATCCCTTGATGCTTGCAGTGCAGCTTGTTCAGTCGATTATCAAAGGCAAATTTGTCTAAAGTTTCCTCAGGTTGGAAAAAGAATTACTTTTCTCAGTCACCCCTTCCCCCATTTTTTAAGCTGCTTTTTCATTGCATGCATGAAATAGATAAAATCGATGATATATGTAGAATTTTATTGACATAATGTAAGTTCAGGTATGGTAGATTGAACCACTGAGGAACAGGATGGGGGGTGACATGTCTCTGTGAGTGTAGCTGTACCCTTGAAAGGCTGGCTTGCTTTCATCTTTCTGAATAGCAGCTGTTTCTAAGGTATGAAAACTAGTATTCATTCTCTGGTTTTGAGGATTGTGTCAGAGCTAGTGCTGAAGTTACAGAGGAGACCAACTTGAATGTCACTTGTTAAACTTTTCTACTCCTTTTATTCAGAAAGTCTGTGTTTAAAATTACAGTTAGATGTACAGAGGCCCTGTTGATCCTCAGCATGCAACACTTTAATAAATAGATTAAGGCAGAGAAAAGTAGTTGGAGGACTGGAGAGAAGATTTAGAAAGAGCAACGGAGTGATTTTCAAGGAGAGGGAGCAAAACTTTGGAAAGATTAAGGTTGCTAGTAGAGAAAGACTGAAAGTAAGATGAATAGTGAAGGAAGAAAGAACTGGGATGGATTAGTGGAAGGCAGCTGTTTCTTTATGCCACCTCGCTGCGAATAGTGTTGTTAGGCATTGTCTCATTTAGCTTCAGTCTGACCACCATTTTCTCTGAGACAAAAGAACCAGGCCTACCCTGAAAATATTTGTCTTTCCAAACTGAAAAAGTGGTAAAATGTAATGCCGTTCTATATGCATTACTTGCAAACTTCTAAATTGGTCATCTCGGAAAAGAAGGGAAAAAAGAGTTTTAGAAAGTTGAGCTCAAAGTTTACTTTGTGTGTTGTCTGAAGGATGGGGAGGAGGGAGCTCCTGGTTGTGCAAGCACTCACAAATTCTATTTCTGCTCATCTTGGGGAAAGGACTGCAAAAATTGAAAATTGCATTTATTTAAAAAATTAGAGTGCATCAAGTAGTCACCTTAAAGATGTTGAGATTCTCTTTCATGTCTCTGTTACTGGTGAAAGGATGCACCTTACACACGGTGCTGAAAGACTTGCTAGTAAATGTTGAATGCTATAACTTAACAGTTATACAGTAAGTTTTCATTATCTTTTCCATTACCTTCCTAACCTAATCCATCCAAATAACATTGAATTCTAAAAATTCTGGGTCAATACAATCTACATCTCCAGTCCTTGGAAGATAAAAAAACTCAAGGTTTTTTTTGTATTTATTTCTGTTTTTCCATTAGTGGGTCCCAGCTTGGAATTTCAAGTGAAATCTTTGTCTTAGGAAGTGATAGTATTTTGACCCAGATAACTAGTTCAAGACAAATCAGAGAAGTGACCATGCTGACTAAAATCAGAATTAAAAGGGCTTTGTTTTCTTGCTCTAAATCTTGTTCAGATAGACTTTTTTCATTGTGCTCTCCTGTAGGTCAGGAAAGAATCAGATGGAAATACCAAGCACAGTCACCTTGCTTCCCCAGATGACTTCAGTACAGATTGATCTGCAGAATTTCAGCTCTAGATCTGTGAACTTAAAGAACGCTCCGTGAATACATCTGTTCAAGTTCCAGAAAGTAGATATTAGGTGCCAGAAGAACATACTAAGCTCTGTCAAGGGGTTCTTGTTAAATTGGCGGGGCTGGGGGTGGGGGGGAGAGGCAGGATTTTTTGCTCAGTTTCCTGGAAATATTTTTTATTGTATTATTGTCCATTATTTGCAACCACTGATGACAGTATAGAAAAGACAGGCTGTAGGAGCTAATCTGTATTATTATAATTGTATTACTATTAGAGAGTGTTTCTGTAAGCATGGTGTATCTGATGGTAACAGAAGTCAGTGGAATATTTTGTGCAGCTTGAACCAGCCATTTATTCATCATTTGAACATCTAGACTTACATGAATATAAATTGTCGGGTTTTTACTTTCTTACATTCCCGAAGAAAGGTGGTATCCATAGCAAATGTTGATTTTCAAGTAAATGTACTTTTGCTGTAGTATTTTTATATTTATTTATTACTAAACACAATTGGTACCTTTATGTGGTTTTTTTAAAGCAATTACAGACCTTAACATGTAAAAAATTAATAATTTTTATGGTTTTGCATGACAATGGAGAACCAATTAATTTATTTTTAGGACTTTTAAAATTCATTATTTATGTCCAGTTCATATTAAGTGTACAAAGATAGCAATATTTAATTTGTTTAAGGTAATTTCATTTACAGGATAAGAATGCTGGATATATGTTAAAAGGAGAAGAAGAAAAATATGCATTTTGAAATTAAAATGGATTTCTTTTATGAGATATTGCTTATAATAAACTGAACTGTTAACTGTGCTGTAAAAAACCAGTGAATTTTATCTTCAGACAATTTTTTTTTGTTCTTAGTTTAAAATAGGAGACCAAGTCTTCCTGCTTTTCCTGTTGTTTTACAACTTTGAAAGTCATTGAACTCCCCCCCATCAAAAAAACTGGAAAAATCAGTTATGGTATTTAGCACGCACCTGAGAGACTGTTACAGTCTGAGATGCTGGATAAGTCATTGAGCAAACTAATTCCAGGTTTTCACCCGTCTTTTCTTTTATACCTTTAGCAGAGAGGCTTATGATAACCACAGTGACTTGGGACAGACACACTTCTAATCTAGTTTCCTTTCTCCAGCCTGTCTGAAGAAGGGTGCTTAGGGAGAAGTTTGAGAAGTCTGTGACATTATTTCCCACATATGCTCCTCTTTCTTCTAGAGATCGGAAAGCTTATAGGCAAGGAGAATCATCAGTGGTGTCTTTTTATCTAGCAACTTTCAGCTGTATTGGGGTTTTTTGTTTGTTTTTTTTTTTCCCCCTCTGGTTTTCTCTCTCCTCCAAAAAAGTGATCACTTTTTGAACCTCTGTAAAGTTTTAATGTCCTGTAGCAAAGAGTTCCATGGCTTGACTTTTAACTCTATGAAGAAATAGCTCCTTTTGTTTGTTTTGGAAATGTCACTTATTAACTTCATTTAATTTTCCCTTTCTCCAGTTGTGTGAGATTACAGCAGCAAACACATAAAGACTGATGTCTTTTTGTTTTTGTTTTTATTTAAATTAATTTTCATAAATAATTTTATGCCCTAAATGGATTGCCATGATTTCAGTTTTAATTTTAAATATATTTTAGAAGGAATAATATTTACCTTAAATATTTCAAAATCTATACGTCTTTAGCCTAAGGCATTTGGCTTTTTGACTTCGGGATGAGAAAAGATAGGGTCAGTTATCTGAGTTTCCTTAAACAGGAGAAGAAATGAAAGGAAACCTTTCACACTATTTTATCTTTTCATGACAAAGTTTTCCACATAAATACTCTGTCAATGAAGTTCACAGTGTAGGTGAAACTGTTATTATTCACTGTTACAAAGCTGCAGTTATTTTACCTTTTAAAAGATTCTTCATGTTATGAAAGTCCATTATGACTTCCGCTGAGCATCATCCAGGATGAAGAGGCAGACAAAATATTCTGTAAGCAACTGGGAGAAGACTCACAATTGCTAGGCCTTTTTCTCATGGGGGACTTCAACTTACCAGATATCTGCTGGAAATACAATACAGCGGGGTCTAGCAGGTTCCTGGAGTGTGTGGAAGATAACTTCCTGACACAGGTGGCGAGTGAACCAACTAGGGAGGGTGCCCCACTGGACCTGTTGTTTGTGAACAGAGAAGGACTTGTGGATGATGTGGTGGTTGCAGACCATCTTAGGCATAGTGATCACAAAATGATAGAGTTTTTGATTCTTGGAGAAGTAAGGAGAGGGGTCAGCAGAACTGCTACCTCGGACTTCCAGAGGGCAGACTTTGGCCTGTTTAGGAGCCTGGCTGACGGAGTCCCTTGGGAGGCAGTCCTGAAGGGCAGAGGAGTCCAGGAAGGCTGGACATTCTTCAGGAAGGAAATCTTGAAGACGCAGGAGCAGGCCGTCCCTGTGTGCTGAGAGACGAGCTGACAGGGAATGAGACTGGCCTGGCTGAACGGAGAGCTTTGGCTGGAGCTCAGGAAAAAGAGAAGAGTTTATGACCTCTGAAAGAAGGGGCAGGCAACTCGGGAGGACTACAAGGATGTCGTGAGGCTATGCAGGGAAAAAATTAGAAGGGCCAAAGCCCAACTAGAACTTAAGTTGGCTACTGCAATAAAAGACAATAAAATATGTTTCCACAAATACCTTCACAACAAAAGGAGTGGCTAAGGAGAATCTCCATCCTTTATTGGATGTGGGAGGAAACATAGTGACAAAGGCTGAGGAAAAGGCTGAGGCACTTAATGCCTTCTTTGCCTCAGTCTTTAATTGTAAGACCAATTGTTCTCACAGTACCCAGCCCCCTGAGCTGGAAGACTGGGACAGGGAGCAGAATGAAGCCCCCATAATGGTTAGCGACCTGCTACACCACTTAGACACACACAAATCTATGGGGCCAAATGGGATCCACCCAAGGGTACTGAGGGAGCTGGTGGAGGTGCTCACCAAGCCACTTTCCATCATTTATCAGCAGTCCTGGCTGACCAGGGAGGTCCCAGTTGACTGGAGGTTAGCAAATGTGACACCCATCTACAAGAAGAGCATCTGGGGAACTACAGGCCTGTCAGTCTGACCTCGGTGCCAGGGAATGTTACGGAGCAGATCATCCTGAGTGCCATCACATGGTACGTACAAGACAACCAGGTGATCAGGCCCAGTCAGCATAGGTTTATGAAAGGCAGGTCCTGCTTGACTAACCTGATCTCCTTCTATGACAAGGTGACCCA
>NW_010972571.1:1431806-1485140 GCF_000737465.1 Haliaeetus leucocephalus | reverse complement strand
TTGGCAGTGTGAGGTTTATAGTTGGACTTGATGATCTTAAAGGTCTTTTCCAACTTAAATAATTCTATGATTCTGTCTCAGTAGGATTGCTTTTTAATGATCTTACATGCATTTCCAGAAAAAAGGGTGACATAGAAGAGCTTTCCTCCAACAAAGAATCAGTGATGTGTCTTTGCGTACTGCAGAATGGAATAATGCGGTCAAGGTAATTTGGGTGCTAAAGGCAAACTATAAAGTAAAGAACATTATCCCTGTTTTCCTTAAAAAAGAAGAGTGTGAATTCCAGATTGCTGGTGAAGACATACGTTGATTTGTTGAACTAGACTGCATACAGTGATTAAAATATTGATTTAAAGACAGTTTATCACTTCTATAAATATTTAAGTAGTGCACTTTCTTTTCCAATTAAGTTAATTTTAGGAGCTATTCCCAAATATTGAATTCTTTTTTCTCTGCTGTTGAAAATAGGGATAAATTATAGAGTTAGTAAGCCTTACATCACTTATAGGCTAATTATTGGAAACTATTTTAAGAGTTGTGGTAGGAGTATATCTGGAAAAAAATCCCGAGGACAGCTAACCTTGATTGAAGCATGGGAGGTCACACATGTAATTTACTGGAGTTCTTTATTATATTTCTGCCTTAAGAGGTAGGAGAAATACACTGTATACAGTGCAGTCATCTGTTCAAAACAATTTTGGCTAACAAGCTATGGAACACAGAAGAAGATAGAACTGAATAGAAAAAAAAGTAAGATAAAACCTCGTCTTCTACATTAGACCAGATTTTAGATCTGTCTTGTTTTTGTCATTTAAAGTAGGTATCCATTAAGCACAGCAAAGATACTTGCCAACGAAAAGTGATTCATATGTGAAGGTGTTTGTCGGCTTTTTAGGGTTGGCTGCTTTTGGAATGACAGTGTGAAGTGCATGGTGTAAAAAGAGGGGTAAACTTCCACTAGTAATAGTAGGGAAGGTAGTAGGAGCATGGCAACTGTTGGCAGGCAGTTATAATACTGAGGTGGACTGGGATCTTGCCTCCCTGCTGAGGTCGGATGCTATCTTCCAGACCGTGGTGTTGGGCAATGCTCCAGTGGTGCAGTAAGTGCTGTGTTCTATCAGTGTCTTCCAAGGGAAGAAGTGTTAGCAAAATAGAGTCTTGTTTTGTATTAAATAAGTGTCTTAAAAACATTTTGATGTGTAAGTTAGCAAGAGGAAGAAAAGCCCTTTGGACTTGGAGTTGATGATGGTGGTCATTGTTACCTGCTGGGAATGTTTTTTGTGGTCTTGGACCAACATCCAAGAAAGTTCTGTTCTTCATGTGAAAGAGTTTTGTCTTTCTAATCATAGGGAATTTTCTTCCCCATGGAACTTTGGGTAGTTGTTTAAACTGAAATCAAGCAAGTGCACAGAAAAGAGAGCTCAAAACCAGAATTTTATGCCTTGATCTTGAAATATGCTGCAGCTGAGCGATGATGAAGATATGAATAATTGAATAACTTTTAGTCATTGCTAGAATGGAGTAGAGTTTTCCAGCTAACAGAAGAGGTGATAAGTGTTTTTTCTGCAGATGCTGCCAAATACTAGGTTAACATCTACAGAGAATGTAAGAGTGTTGCTAAGCTACGGAGTAGATTGGCCAATTGTTGATTAAAAAGAAAATTCTACGGAATTAGTTTTCAGTTGTTTTCTTTTGACCATCCCCTATCCAGTCTCTTCACTGGGTTCAACATCAGCCAGCTGTTTATCCATGAGGTGGTTTTCTCCAAGTGCTTTAAGGTGGTGACATGACCACAGGAGGCAGTTGGAATGGTGTATTGGTACACTGTTAATCCTATGCTTGTGTCATTTATCAAGTCTCAGAACAGCTGCATGTAGATCTTGAGAAGGAGCAGAAAAAGAAATGATACTTCAGAAATTTCACAGGCAAGGGACTACTGGGAATCGTGTGAAATTTTCTACCAGAATAACTCAAATAATTTTAATTCAGTAACCAGGACTTGTGTCACATCTTTTAAAGTAGGTGAAAGTTCATCAATGGTCAAGAGCTGTTGAGATATACAGAATAGTGGAAATTAATATTTTTTCTCTTCATTGACAAAGAGATCAGAGATGCTGCTAAGTGCTTCCAGTCCCTTGCTTGGTCTGAAGCTAAATAAGCTTGTAGTTGGCCTTTGTCAAGTCATTTCATGACTTGCTTAGGGACAAGTAATGTGATACCAAGGAGTAAACTACTGTTGGTTACGATTGCTCACTCTTAGTTTACTGAATGTTTGAATGAGGAAGGAAAGATTAATCATTTCCTGCACTATTTCTGTCTAAAGCTATGCAAGTTGATAACTCTGCCACAAGAGTCACAGATCATGGATTAAATTGGGAAAACTTTACATTGCAGTCCAGACCTTCATAAAAAAAAAACATGCTGAAGATTAAAAGTGTGGATGATTATTACTTGTGGAAATGAGCTAAATAGTTCTTTATTGTTGCAAAAGCCTTATATATGTGCCTCATCTTGATAATGCTTTTATGTACTCAACACTGAGAAAGATAATTCTTGGAGAAACCTGCTAAGGCCTGTGCTTCACTCTGTATCAACTGCAGTTAGATGGTTACCAGGACCCATGCTATCCAAACATTTCTCTGTCATGAATAATCAGTTACCATCATGGATGTTTCTTTGAGGAAGAATTTGATACTTTCCTGGACACTGTTGGAAAGACTCCCTAGGCTTGTGGTGTGGCCCCAGCCCAGGCTTTGAGACATGTTTCAATTACAATACTTTGCTTTCTGTCAATTAACATTTTAATTTTGGGGTGCTATTTTATTTTTTAATCTTTCAGAAAACCTGCGTTAACTAATAGGGAAGGTGGCTGTTTTGATGGGCTGCTGTGTTCATGTGTGGAACTGAAATACAGTGATCATTTCATGGTTTCATCAATACTGGAGTTTGTGGATGCCGTTGGCCCTGTCCGGTGTAACCAGCAGCCATGGACACTTTTTGACCACTGCCTTAAAAAAGGCAATGTTCTGTCAAAGGCACTGATTGGGTTGCAGTGATCTTAGTTTTGACATCTTGCTTCTCTATTTAAATTTCCACCAGACTTTCCTGTTTGTTTCTTCTAAATGCCTCTATCCTGCTGCAATAGATGGGCTATTTTCAGAAATAACAGAGTCAGACTTAAGGACAAAGTCGCATTGTTGCTCCAGATTGTCAATTTTTCTCTCTAAAGATTTAGAAGATTAGATTTCAGATACGGAGATTATTGGATAGTATTTGAACACTAATTAAAGGTACTGAATATAACATTGTGACTATTACTGGGTTTTTTGGAAGTTGAAGTTTACTTCTTCATTACAGAACAGTATAGGCTGCTAACTGGACAGTGGCTACAGTTAATCTCTTTCTTCACTTTGCTCTTATCCGGATATTAACATTGTAGATATTTTCAGACCTAGCAGCTTACTATTTCATAATAGAAATCAGGCTGATTAATGTAACCAGCAACTGGAAAAAACATAAATATGCTCTTTAACCGAGTCTTTTCTTGATGAAAATGTGTGTAATGAGATGTAATTTTTTCAAAGTCTGCGTTGCTACTTATCCATTGTGGATTTATTTGGGGGAAAAGAAATGCAAGATGTGGGCATTTGATTTCTAACTTCTGCATTCAGGCTTGCTTATTTGTGTGATGCATCATTTATTTAAATGGTAAAATAGTAAATTTAAGGCAAGTGGCATATTTTGGTTTTCTGTCTTGAATGTGTTTGTTAACTGTCTATGTATCAGCACTACTGTTTGCTGAATTGTGCTTTGAAAGGATGCTTTCTTCTAGTAAACTTGAGTTGAAATTTGGTTTTTGCTTCTATCTAGGAAAATACTGTTACACTGCATATTTGGCTGAAGAATTAGGCTTTGACTTTCAGCCATTAGATTTCATAGGTAATTCTGTTCTTATTTTGTCTAAAGATGGATCACTTCAGGGTGCAGTTCTTCAGCACGACATGTTGGGAAAATGCTTTGGTTCATAACAAAAAGTCTGGGAATTGGGAAGGCAAAGATCAGGGTAATTCAAAATCAATCTTGAATTTTATTTCATACAAATAGCTTCTGTACTATTCTTAGCCTGCTGATACTTAGAGTATTGCAGCTACTTGCACACATGTGATTTTTAATGCTACATGCATGCAGTGGGAAAGGTGATACAAAATCATTGTGTCTGGATAGTCTTCATGATTCATATGACCATAATAATACGGATGAGAGGTTTCATCCTAGCTACAAAAGCACAAGTTTGTGATTGCTTAAAGAGTTCTGTTTGAAAGATGTGTGAACTACTTGTTTGGTTTCTGGGCTAATAGCTGTATTTTGAAGAGAGAGTTTCACATTGCCCAACTTTTGAGTCTGACATTGGTGACTCTGCTAATTGTAATAGAGCTGTGGAACTGTTTCATTCCAGATGGAACTTTAATCTGGCTTCTGATTGAGCTGAGTGTCCTTGTAGAGTCTCTTAGCATCTGCTTTGGAAATGTATATAACATTATTCAAAATTTGTACCAAATTAAACCACCCTAAGGCTATAATTCAATTTTTCTTTATTGAGGAATGTATTGTCAACAACTTTATGCCACAGAGTAAAATCTGCACTAGATCTATTATTTTTTTGGCTATTAGCTGGTCATTTAGATTACTGTGATTGAATTTCCAGGTTCTTCAAGTTTACCTTATCAATTGTAAGTTTACATTAAGGAATTAAGAAATATGGTCGTTTGTTTCTTGTCTGAAAGTAAATGAGTTTAAATTGATGCTTTCTAGCATTGATGATTGGATTATATTTTTATTTATAAAGTAATAATGTTTTCATAATTCTAGATAATTTCTGTCGATGAAGTCTGAGAAACCTGTTTTTGTATTTGGATTAGAAAATGAAAAAGAACACATGAAATATATTGAAATATACCATATCCCATTCATTTAACTTCTGTACCTTATTTTAGTTTCTCTTGTATCTGCAACAGCTAATGATTGTGACTTTTCTTATTTTTCAGTTCTCCAAAGTCAGCTGTATTTAATTATAGTTTTTATTTTAAAATCTTCCTCAGTATAACTGCTGTTTTGAATGTGAGTTCTGTTATTAAAGATAGTCAGATTAGGGTAGCAGATAGATGCAGTTTTTCTGTTAAGACATGATTTGTGAAATGCTCTCTAACTTGAGTAGATGTGCTTGAAAAGGCAAAGGTGGTGTTACCAGCAAGATCAAAGTCTGAAGCTTTGAGCATATTGTCTCCTAAAGCATTTCTCAGCCTTAAAAAGTCTTGCCCTTTAGTACTGCCCACCTGAAACATTGAATTGGAATCACTGACAACTTCAGCTGAATGTTGAAAACTTACAAAACATGTCTATTTTCTTTTACTTGTGGCTTTTCTTTTTTTCTGTGGTTCATCTTTATCCATGCTCCTGCTAAATCTATTAAAGAAACTTCACCAAAAACCACTGATGTGGACTGACAGATTCCTTGCCTTCAACATCAGAAGTTTGCTGCTTCTGCTGCTGAGAAACATGATGAAGTCAGAAGCATATCTTTATCAGGTTATGCGAAGCTATTCCAGTTTCATTGCAGCTTCTAGTAGAGTTGATGGGCAATACGTGTTTGCTGAAGGGTAATTTTACTGAAATGTGCAAAGACATGTCTCTTTCCAGAAAGCATCTATGGAAAAGTTTTAAGAGAGGAAGGAAGATCCTGCCCCCATACAGCTACTGTGTTGTTTTGGAAAGGTACTATGGGCAAATCTTTCTTCTTTATGTGGACTGATTCAGGTTGCAAAACTGTGCTCTGAGTCAGACAGAACAGTGAGTTAAACCTGGATGTCTTAGTTAAAACTTTTAGTAACCAAGTTATGAAGTGTTATGCAGCCATATATGTTGATAGTAACGTTCAGTAGATAATCTTCTTATTTCAGTTTTGGGCATAAACAAATTTCAAAACAGAAACAACAGAGTTGTTATGAACTGAAATTGTGATCATCCAGCTATCAATACTTACTGTCTAGCAGGATTGTTGTATTTTGTTTATTCTTTTTTCTCCTCTTTTGTTGCTAAGTGGAAGAGCAGTAAACACTTACCCAAGTTCAGTCCAGTAAACAGGTAGAGCACTGTGTTAAGTCCATTTATAACCTACTTTTCCTACTGCAACTGTGCTATACTACAGAAAGGGAAGTAGAACTTCTGAAGTAGAAATGCTATTCTCACCGCTTCCAGCACGAAGTGACTTGCCTAACTTTTTGAAGAATGGGTGTCAATACCTACCATCGAGAGTGGAATCTGGGCCCTAATTCACTGACATCATCCCCACCCCAACTTAATCCAGCATTAGATCTCCCCGTCCTCCTTTATTAAATTCTTGTGCAAGTCTTTATGCATTCATTTAGATTAGTGTTAAAGAAAAAGCAGGTAGTTATTTATCTTACATTCCAGATGCTTCTGATAGTTGATTTAAACACAATAAAATTGATATGAGAACAGAATTGCAACCATAGAATATGGGTTAGCCATTCAACCCCTGTAAAAGGAAATCTCCACTTTTCCTTAAATATCTTGGGACATATTAGCTGCCTTACTCAGTCTTTCTTCATGCTCCATCTTCTTATGCTTGAAATAGTTTAGAACAGGTTTATGTTTCCAAGCTCTTTTTGTCAGTGAATGGGAGAAGAGGGAGGGGTTGCACACAAGTTGGTTCACAGCAGAAACTTATCTTCTGAAGGAAGGCAGTGACAGGGCCAAAATGGATATCTATTCGGGCAAGTCTTCTGTTAGATCACCTTAAATCAGCATTAAAATGTGTCATGGATTTATTAGAGTGTATCAAAATGGCAACATTGTTGTGGTTTCCTTCCTTACACTTCAAGCAGCCTCATTTATGTGTTGCGAGAGACAATAGTTATGAAGTGAGAGTACACGTGAGCTAGAGACCCAATTGCCAATCAGTCTCTCTGATATCTTAATGCTATCAGCTTCTACCAAAGTCTGAAAATACGTGATCAAATCACTCATTAATTTCTTGAAAGCTATTTAAAGGTAAATACCATCATACAGACTGTCTTTACTAGTACAGTTTTGGAAAGACCCCCAGACTTAACAAGGCATCAAGCAAACAGATATCTAGGAACACAGTGATACTAATATTCCACCTTTTTTCCCACCATATTCCTTTCAAAATTTTATGTTTCAGTACCTCTGGGGAATTTGCTTTTCCAAGTAAGTTTTCATGTCAAAAACAAGTAAAAAAAATAAATCCCTCTTTCCTGAATTCTTCCATGTGACTCTTACAAAAACCCATCATTGCATTGTGACTCCACTGTTCACTTGGTGACTTTCAAACTTCTGCTACTTTTTTACATGCAGAAAATTGTTATAATCTGGTATATGTTACTTTGCAGGTATATATCTAGTTTTCAAAGGACTAAATATAAATTAGGCCTTGCCTTTAGTCACAAATAAAAAGACAATGTTCTAACATTTTTGAAGCACCCAATGACAATTTTCAGTCTCCACAGAATGAGAATTTTATGATGTTTCTTTTGATTTGTTCTCATCTGAAATTGAAAAATAAAACATGGAGCAAAATGAACCATAAGAAACATGAGTTGTGGGAACATGACCTACTTTCAGAAGGTCACTGTTTCCCTCGTTTCTCTGTTATGAGATAATTTTTCTTGTGCCTTGCACATACCATCAAATACTTAGTATGATCCCCAGGAGATCAGTGGTTTTACCATTCAGCTGGTCAACTGCAGAGCTGAAGCTATTTCAACACCTGTGTGATACCCGCATGGGGTATACCAATAGGAATCACAGATCGATGTATAGTATTTGTAGACTTGTGTGACAACGTAAGTGACTATTTTACATAGTTAAAATGATTTGTAGAAGTGTGAAAAAGTAACAGTCTGTTTCTTGTGAGTTTTTAGTCATTGATTATTAGCAAGTTTAATTTATCCTCACTAAAAGAAATTGAATTACATAAATACATATCTCTGATAAATGAAGACATTATGCTTCAGTGAAATTGTTAAAATCAAGAAGAAAAGGGGATTAAATAAAGTGAAAATATTTATCTCATAGCTACTTGAATTTCAGTTTGACCTATGTTTGTTAAAGACAGATATGTTTGTCATTCTGTTGAAGATACATTTCTTCATACCTTGCTGTTGACAGAATCTCACCTACTTTTCCCATTTATTATGATAATAGTCTAGCAGATGTCATATGTCACAGCCTAGTGAAGTTGTCTCTGCCTATTACTACTTTATAGATAATGTGCATTCTTGGTTTTCTTTCCTTAATTTAGGAATTTTTAGATGTTCTTTGACATCGCTATTTTATGAGGAAAAGAATAGAGGCAACTATTTAAAATATTTGAAAGCGATTTTAGAAACAGTAGGCTATTTTCTTCCCATTGTAACTACCATTATGTTAAAGTATGCCTTCATGTGGATGCATAACCTAAATCTCATAAAAATGGTCATACATCTTAAAATTCTACTAAATGCTGACTTAATGTCTTATCTAGTTGTGTTGTGCTACACAACTTTTTTGAAAATTGCTGGTTTCAGTGGATAGATACATAGAGACGTGCTAGTAAGAGAGGGTGAAAACACAAATTATCGTATGTTATGGATACCTGTGGTGATAAGAGTAACAGAAGTCATAACTCCTTGCCTAAAATGTAAAACTGGCAAATATTCTTTTTCAGGATAGTTACAATCTAAAAGACAGGATAGTCCCTTATGTATGTGTACAGATATGCGCAGAGTCAAAACAAGTTTTGGCAGAGATACAGCAAGCTGTCTTTTGATTCACAGCCTTTGAGCTTTAGTGGGACTGGTCTTCAGCACTCATCATTCAAGGTGTGGTATTGTACATCCCTGTGTGTTAAAACTGTACTGAATACACGCCACACTTGTGATGATAGAAGTATCATGTTGCAGAAGTAGAGCTACTTGGAACCACAGCCAGATTTCATTCATTTTTTGGCAGTTGAGGAACTAGCACTTGTCAATTGTATTAGAAAATTTTATTTCCATACAAAGCTTTTTGCTTAAAAGGTTCTTGGGAAGAGTGCGTTTTCTACAAATGTGAGCAGTGTTTATTTTGCCTTATGTACTAGCAAGGAAGGTAATTTTGACTTTTCTTTCTTCTGTTTTGTTTTTATGTTTGGGGTTTTTTTGTGTATTAAAATAAAGGTAAAAGTGCCCCCTAGATTTATAGATTTCTGTGCTTACATATTAGAATCTACAGAAAAATTCCATATAAGACATTATTTTTCTTTCAAAATCAATATTAAGAAGTTTAAAGGCTTTTCTTTGTCCAGAGCAATAGAAGAACATGCAACTCTCAGCAATTTAATGGAGTATGCTTTCCGGTATTTTACTGTGGAATTGTTGATACATAAAGTTAACTGTTTCATGAAAATGCCTTTGTTCTTCTACAGTAATATTTTAGATGAAAGACTGAGTTCTCTGTACATTCCTGGATGGATCATTGCAGTCCTTAAAACTGCATTATATGGTGTAATATAGATGAATATGACAGAAGTCAACATAGGAAACTATTATGCTTGAAGTAGAAGAAATCAATATGAAGCCTGACACTGTTGTTTTACATTTGCAATATCTGTGCAACCAGAATTGACCAAGGCTCAGAATATGTGAAGTTAGACAGACAGTCCTGAAAAAATCATATTTGAATAAAACCTATGTCACTGTCTGAAATCAGTATTGAGCTCCTGAAGTTTCTTTCAAAATTAATTTTAATTTCTCTTTTTAAACAAGGTACTTACGTTTAATTTGTATGTCTTTCAAAGACTTGACTTTTTCAAGTCACTGTATTTTACTTTCAAAATGAAAGCAAAGAAATAAATGAAATTGTAAAGATTGATTATCTTTAAAAGTCAAACAAAACTGAAACTTTGTATGTTCAACAGGTGCCCCTCTTTTGTTGGAATGATCGTATATGTTCAAATGTCCATATAAAGAAAAATTAGAGGAGAGAAATTTGTGTAAAATAGCTGATTTCTTAGGTTTTTTTCCTCCCCCCTCTTCAAAAGAAATGTTGTAGATAGCAAAAAGCAGTGCTGTTACAGTCCTGCTGACACTGAGCAAAAGCCAGACTTGACGCACAGAAAGGAACCTTTTATTCAGTCTTAAGTTGAGAACATTTTTCTAAGTGAGCAAAGCTTATGATACTTAGAAAATATTTCTACCTTTCTGTAGAAAAGACAACTCTAGTATTTTAACTGATTATAGTAATGAGGCATCAAACAAGAATATCTTTAGGCTGATGGAGCAAATATGGAGCAGTTGATGTGCTACCTGTACTGACAATTTCAGCACTTAGACATTATTTGAGGATTTAAGCACTTTCTTCAATCTTCACCTTTTCAAAATGGAAGCAGTAGCTCCTTTAATTAAAGGTGAAGTAACCCTCAGTTTTATCTCCTTACAGTCCATAATGCCAAGTAGACATATATACTTAAATTTCTTATAAAACTTTGTCTGAAATAAGAGGAGGAATTAGCATTTAGAAATAATTCTACTCTAAAGTTTTGTTTTAGGCTTGCAGTCTCTGTTCTGTCTTCTAGAGCTTTTTATTTTCTTGTGATGATAATATGATGACATAATTTTGAATTCTGCCAAAATTCCAAATATGATCAAATTTATGACTGTATTATGATTCTTGCTCAATTCTTTATCTGGATGTGTTTTAAATAAACACCAGTAATACTTATGGTTGGTGATAATTTCCAATATGCTCAGCACTTAATTTGCTAACATTTGAATTAGCAGAATATACTTTTTTTAAGTAGAATCATTAAATTCATATAAAATGAGCAATTTTTTTCAATTGTTTAATTCTACCTTTTTTCCCAAAATGGCTTAATCATATTTCATACTTCAGTTTGTTTGCAGGTTACCACTTTGGATAAGTGTTTGTAGTTTACTGTTTTTTTTTCTCAGTAGCAACATCACTTCAGCTCTAAATCCAAGGAAGAAACAGATACACAGATTTTTATTTTTTTTTTAATCTTTGCATTCTGTCTGCATTTCACTCATTCATTTTCATTTGATTGGGCCAGATAAACTGAAGTGAGAACTACGACTTTGTATGCAAACCGATATTAACCTGAGGCTAATTTGATTATTAATTAATATCTTAAAAAAATCTGAATTTTAACTGTTAATAAATAAAATATGCAATTCAAAAAATACTACCTTTATCACTCATTCAAAAAATATAATTAATGTAGTATCAAACCCAGCAGATTTACATTTAATTTCCTTTAAAATAATGCCCAATCTCTGAACACTTTTTACTGAGAATAGGTATAATCTCATGTGTTGTGTAATCTTACTAATTTTAGCTGAAGTCATTCCTTTGCCTTATCAAAGTCGGCTCAACTACAGGGAGGTGTGCTTAGCTGGAGTAGTTGCTGCCTCCTGAGCAGAACTCTAGCATTACCAGTTCCTGACAGCTGCAAGCCAGCCTCTGGGCATCTTGCTAAATTTTCAAATGTAATTATACAGTAGACTTCCTTTAACAAATTCTGTGTTCCCAGCTATAATTATAACAGCTCTTCTTGCCTCTAGCTTGTTCCTTATCTTACAGCCCACCTCCATATCTCCCACTGCTGGCTAGTGTTATCCAGTAGAGCTGATGGATCTAGAAAAGCAGAGCTTATTCTCTCTATCCTCACAAGGCTGGTTTCATCAGTACAGAAGATCCATTTCTTTTGATCCACTATACTGAAGTGACGTCCCATAAAGCTGAAGATTGTTCTCCAATTCACAGAAGAGCTGTTGATTAGCATGCCACTTTAATTTTGCAAACAATTTTCAATTGTTATTACAGGACGTAAGGTAAGGAATTATTAAGAGCTATTCATGAAGTGGCTGAAGAAGCTAGCACAGGGAAAGGAGACCGCCTAAAAACACTTTGGTTTTGTGTTGTGCAATTCAGGATATAATTTCTTTATCTATATCATTTGTGCATTAGGCTTTTGTACACAAAGCTGTTCATGCTCCTTTTAAGGGCACACATGTAGCATGAAAATAAAAATGATCAGTGATGGATTTTTTTTATTACATGAAATGCTAGGTAATTTTAGCCAAAGAATGATAAAACAGGAAAAGTTACCCACAGCTGTGCTCAATCTAGTATTGGCGCATGTTAAGGAAACTTAAAAGCAGCTATGCAGAGTAATAACCTCCTCTCCACCTGCCTGATAGCCAGGGAAGTTGATGTGATGGTTTTGAATATGGGAGTCTGAAGATAGGAGGTAAATGGGAGAGCTTATGCTGTTGAAGACGCACAGAGGCAGCCTTCCTTTTTATTCAGTCCCTTACTGTAGTTGGCCGTGGCAGGGGGACTGGTATTGGAGAAATGTATTGCCTGGAAGATCACAGATTACTATCTTTTTCAATCTTTCCTGCAGCAGGATCAAACACATTGATCAAACCTTTTCTTGGGAAGCTTCAGTGAGTGAAATACCCCAGCACTGCTAGAAGTCGCACTCCTAGAAGTCACGCTCCTGCTGACGTTTCATAGTTTGCCTACATCTTTCTAAGAATATAGGCATTTTATGATGTCCAAAACTGTATAAAGCACAGCAAGAGATTGAAAAAAGTAATTATCAGCTCTTCACATGCATGTGCATACATGCGTGCACACACCCACCCACATATATAACACGTGTGCCAACCTACTTCAGTGAGATGTCTTTTTGAAAGAAAACACAAAATTTACTCTTTTGATTTGTATTCTTCTCTGTCCATTGATTCCCTGCATAATGTTTTAATTGCTGGTCCAGTTTGTGTTCATGTCTGTGATGCGTCTTTTCTAAATGTAGCACTTTGGATTTGTCTTTTTTGATTTCTGACCATATCTCCCATTTTTCAAAAGCATTCGGAAATCAGATCCTGTCCTCTGAGGTGCTGCTAATTTCTCCCAGTGTTGTATTAGCTGCTGATTTTATAACCACACTGCCTTGGAGTCACTAGGATTGTTATGAAAATACCACATAGAAACAGATCTAAACAGAAGTCTCTGAGATCCATTTGAAATATATACCCAGTTTGATATTGCTGTTGAAAATTTCTTTTCAAGAACAACTGCTCTCTGATTTCAATCATTTTTGTGTCCAGCTTGTGGTGATTATATCTGGACAGTGTTTTGTTACATTGGCAACAACAATGCAGAATATGTTTAAAATCTCTCTAATCTCAAGCTTGTATCACATCTACTTTTACCTTTCATCCATGAAGCCAGTTAACAACCTTCCAGTAAATTAATTCAGATGAGTTTGAAGGGGATCTATTTTTTTTTTTTTATCTTCTTATATCTTCTTCTTAAAATTTGGTTGTGCGATAATTGGTTCTAAAATCTTTTCAGGTTTCACTGGTAGACTGGAACTTGTGGGGGGACAGGAGAGGGCTTGTTCTAAGTTTGGTTTGGTTTTTTGTTTGTTTTGTTTTTTTTTTCTTTTCTACTTCTTTTGATTTTCTTTATTCTGATCTCTTAGAAATAATGAGATAGTAGATCCTACTCTGTTACATCTCTCTTCCTCCATAATTTTCAGCATGATTTGTTTCAGGGGTTTTTTTCATTCCTTTTGTTATGTTATTTCCTCTCCTTGTTTGTAGCAATGGTATGTGTGTCTTGTATCATTGTATGTCTCATTGATCACTGATACAGGACATGAATGAAAACTTTATTCTAGTGAGACAAGCTGACAGCATGTGCAGAAGAAATTTTCTTTGGTTTTGCCTGTTTTGTAACTTCAGAAAGGCACAGTTGGCCTCATACGCAGTAAGATTTCAAAGGTTAACATCAGAAAATTAATTAAGTGTTCTTTCATCATATCTTATGTACTAGGTGGAATGGGAGTAAACAGGTCAGTTCCAAAGGGAAATGAGATGCAATATTTTGCTTATGTGAAGTGTAAAGATAGAGGTGATTACATACCAAAATCATCATTTGGCCTTTTGAACCACAGGCCATTAAAATGGATTGGGGAAAAGATTGAATTAGGACAAGGGGAACTCTATTCTGAATTGTTACATCAAAGTATATAATGGAAATCCTTTTATCCTGAATGACTGGCTTTGGTATTTGGTTTGATGGCCCATGGGTGGCCTTTTCTCAGCCATTTCTTAATAAATTTGTACATAACCACCTAAAATCCATCATTGATCTGTTGTTCAGCTGTTCTTGTATATTGCAAGATGGAGAATTTTACCCAAAATAAAACTATAAAATTAGGAGCGGCAAAAGCAGGGTGGATTTTTTTTCAGGTCTGTCATTTGAGCCAAACCCCTGTGCCCACCAATAGAGAATGAGGACAGAAGCCAGAATGTTTATACCAATTGATATTGTCTCTTTAATATTCAGTGTTTTATCTTTTACCTTTCAGTTTCCTTTATAGGTCACTTAATTTTTGTTATTTTTCTTTAGTATGAGCTAAGAACAGAATATTGCTGAATATGCTAAAATAGATGTGTATTGTTTTTTAAGGCTGGCATTTAAGCAGACAAAGAATCATGCTTAATGCTGCTGTGATAATAAATAGTACTATAATTGATTGTTGATAGAAACCCTTAAAATACATTTTTATGGTTGAAATGTACTTTGGGTAAACAGTGTTCAGTTTGCCTATTAAAATAATTCACTATATACCATGCTTTCTTTGAGTATTAAGGAAGTAGGACTTTTCCAACAACAGTAATTGGTTGACACTGCTTGACCTTAATGCAAAGCTGCAGTATTTAATGAACAAACGGAGGGGATAAAGTTTTGATAAATAAGGCAATTTTCATGAAACCTTTAGAAATATGCTTGAAGTCTTTTAGTGTTAGATTGACGGTTTCTCCTTTTGTAAAAAGAATAAGTGAATAATTTAAGGCTATATTTCATGTTTTCAGATCTTCATTCTGTCATATAAATAATAGACTGTGAAATGCAGCAGCTCCTGCATTCACAGATTTAATAGACCTATACAAGTGAGTATCTTACTCAGCTTCTGGCATCTTAAAATGCTCTTTTGTGCATATGTATACCTGAGAAGCAATGCAGAAGTGGAACATTCCTAGACTCTATTCAGTAACAAAATTCCATCCTTTAAGCATGCCACATGTTCTGTTTTTAAATGAATTGTTCTTACTGAAATACTTTCAGTACAGCTTGATGTCAGTTTCAGTATTTTTAGTTTTCAATTCTGGTACGTTATTATGATGGACAGATATCAAAAAAGTAATACGTGGCAATTCAAAATTAAAGCGTAATCTAAAGTTTACTTATGTAAATTGAAAGACATTAGGTTTAGATCCAACATAGGTCTTTGAAACACCATTGAATCTTGATGAGAAGAGAATCAAATGTATTTACTAAAATAGTGAAATATCAAGGTAATTTATATGATTTGCTACATTTATTCTTAGTTATATAATTTCTTTTTGAGGGAAACAGTATTGGGGGAAGAAGAACAGAGAATAGCAAAATTAAGCTAGTTTCTGTTTGTTTCCACTCCCTTTCCCTTCCCCTGCCCCGTTAACTGGCTTTTGTTTAATGTATGTTGAAAGGATAGTGAAGTAAGACTTACTGAGAACAAGTGGCAAAGTATTGGGTTGTTTTCATGTTCTCAATTTTCCAAGCAGGAGCATAGTTTTAGGACTAGTGGACCATGGGAAACATAAAGACTCCCTTGGATATGTACTACTGTGCCTATTTTGTTAGCTGCAAAATGTAGCTTTCCTAAACACTTCCATTTAGAAGTTTAAGTTAAATTATGTGCATTTTCTTCCTGATACCTACCTTCAACATTGGAGTAACTTTGGTTGTTAGGAACCTTCTACTAGCATATGATATGATACCGAACTCTTGCTTTCCTCCATCCTATGTAGGTATGCAGGCATCTACACAAGTAAGGAAACCTCTTTATTCATATTTTGAAGACTATTTTCTGTAAATAATGTTCAAGAAGTGTGGCAGATGGTCTGCCTTCGCCATGGTATTGATTTATGTAGTCCCCATGTAAGTTCCAGAATGTCTAATACAGATCCTTCAGATGAATTGAGCAGTCTACATGAGGATGTCATCACTTTTGCTAAAATACAGGCAGTTTCTTTCCTGTTCTGCTTACTGGTACTCTCTAGTTCATGTAGTCAAGTTACTTTCTTTCTTACTTCTCAAGAAGAATAATCTTTACATCTTCTGTCATGTTATACAAATCTTAACATAATTGTATATTCTGTTCTGTAAATTATTTCAGTAACTTATTCGTATCTTCATCTTTTTCATTTCCACTCATACAGTTTCTTCATATTCACAGTAAGTCTGTCTTTTGATTTCAGGTAGTCCAAATGCTTAAATGGGGAGACATGCTCTTCCCATTCTCCATACTCTGTTCGACTCATTTATAACTCAGAAAACATCAATGCAGGGATAGAGACCGTTCTACAGTGTAACTTGATGCAAACTATTATCACAACTGTATGAATAATGTCAAAATCATTGTGCTGCACTCGTATGAAATATGTTGTCATCACCTCTGTTTCAGAACTTATGTAGAGTAATATTTTCTATTTCTTTTGCTCCATAAACATTATTTAAGCCACTGGCTGGGAATGTTTCTGTTGTTTCAGTAAGAATTTACAGGATTAGTATGTTAAATACATTGATCTTTCTAAGCAAACCAGTCACTGATTGGATCCAGCTGTGACTGAATTGACTTGTGATACTTGAGTAATACATTTCTTATTATTCTTTTTTACTTCAGTACAAGACTATGGTCTCACTGTAGTAAGTCCTCTGCAAATATACATATTCACTATTCTTTATTTGCAGGCTTTGTTTGAGGGGAAAATGCAGGAAGGAGGGTATAAAAAGCAAAAGAAGGAAATAGGAAAGCAGAACAGCAAGGAAAGGCAGTAAAGATACTTAGCTAATGGCTATATACAAATGATGCTGATGGTTGCTTTTAAATCCTGAATTGGCTACCATCCTTTATTTAGTCAGTGCGGCTTTTTTTGCTTAATTTGTTAACACCTATAGAAGTTAGAGCAGTAGTTATGACAAATGGACTATGTAATTTGAAAATTGTATTTTGTCACATATTTTAGTCACAAAACCTAGTTGAAATCAATTGTCCAAAGATTCACTTAACATATTAATAAGTAATACAGGAATACTCTAAGCCCTCTTGAATTAGATATATTACATCTTGTTACAAAATTTAATGCCAGGCTTAATAACTCAAAGTATGCTCTAGAATAAAAATACATTTATATGCTGTTATATTGCAACTAGGATGCTAATCCAAATTAAAAAAAAACAAACCCACTATTTATTTGGAACTGTTTAATATACTCACATGTAGACAATTGTATTTAATTTAATTTCTTAAAAAGAAATCCCTAAATTTATTCCTTCAAAGTGAGTATGTTTTCCATAGTTTATTTCTGAATGCGATTTAATTTGTTTTGACAACAGTGGTCAGATTACAGGAGCTATTCAGGTACTTACCTGCAAAACCAGTGTCTTCTAGGGCTTTTTTTTAAAAATGTATCTAGATGGTTGTGTTCTTAAGTTTTCTGATGGAAACACTGTAGAAACAGAGTAAGTACCAGCTTTTCAAAAAGGCAAGATGCTTCTTCCAATTCAACACTACTAGCTTTGCATAGTTTTAATAGGAAAAATTATTTTAAAATAAGCGTATCCCATCATTATGTGAACAGAGTTTAACTCACAGTAGTTGAAAAATTCTGCATAAACATGTTTTGAAGAGAGATTTTTTAAAAAAAGATTTTTTTTCTTGATTTACAAGTGCATTTTTGAACAGTTAAAAGGGAGTTAAAAGATTGATGGCTGATCAGTTGCTGGAATTTGATTTGTTAAATTTTTCTTAGAACCATAGCCTTGAACATTTTTAATGTGTTTATAACCAGCAGTAGTGTGCTATTGAACCCTGTATAAATTTTTTTTGTCTTATTAATAATGAATTAACCACTTTCTAGAAGATACTTCTAACAATATCAAGTTACTGAGATTTGTAAAATACATGTTTTTAAGAAGCTCAGTCACAAGAAAGGAATTGAAAATAATGCTGAGAAATAGCCAAGACTTGCAAGTTGATATAAATTTCAGCTTTAATACTGAAGAAGTCTTTATAATGCTCAAGTAGTTAAGAGTTGTCTCTCTATCACTATTGTCACCTTAAAAATAAATTGAACCACATGGACTTACCTTACATGTTGTTTCTATCTCTCCTGTTACATGATTATGTGAAATACTTATTTGACTTGAAAAAAAATACTAGTTTTGGTCACTTGACTTTTTGTTATATGGAAATTTCCAGAAGAAATCCAATGCCTTAGGTCACTTGAATCCCTTTAGGTCAAATTAAAAAATAAAAATGTTTTTAGCATTTTTTTTTCATCACGCATCTTTATTTTCCATCCAAAGGTCAATTCCAGAAGTCTGGTACCGGGACTGCTACTCCAGCTTCCTTGTTGCTGCTTGTGTCTGGGCCTTATCCCAATGCTACTTGACTGTTGAATGTGCAGAGAATATCATTCTAAGGACAACTGTCTCCTTTGTGTTTGAGCACCTGCCACTATGTGAGTTATTTTTTCTATGTTTTTTTCTAAAAGACAAACTGAATTTGCCTCATTTTCATTAATGTCATAGTTATACATTTAGCATATATAAAAATGGTGTTTGTTATGTCTTTCCTGTAGTTGTCCAAAACTCATTTTAAATACCCTTTCTGTAACAAAAAAATAAAATAAAATAAAATCTTATTTTACAAACATAGATGCTTTTCTCCCCACTTTACTATGTTAAATTTTGAAAGACAAGTGAAAAATATTAACTGTAGTATTTGTTTTTAAAAGTGACGAATGACTGTATTAAAGTCTGCTTTCCACAGAACTGGTGAAACATAGTGTCAGTGGGAGCTTTTCTTTGCTTTCTCCCATAATATGCCCTAAGTCCCGACCTGGAGGGCCAATTCATTGTCTTAATTCAAACCTCTCCTTACATTAACAACATGGCAGTGTTTAGTAACGATACAGTGTTTGCTGTTAAAGACTTGCCAATTTTGCCTTAAATAGCTAGATTATATTACCTCAATTTGTCATATTCCCTCTGTTTAGCTTGGAATTACCTTGCAAATGTTAAGGTGATACTATTGAATTATATAAAGGAATTTAAAAGTTGAAATCCTCGCAACGTAGATTTAAAGTACTAGTGATTAAAGGTCAGGAAACTTATTTTAATAGGAACAATTTTTTTATTTTACTGACTTCCATCAGTGACTTTAGTTATTTTTCCTTCATACTGCTCTGGATAATTTAAAACCCTTTCTGAAGTGATTTTTTTAAGACATGTATGTGCTTATGGTTTTGTATGTATAGTTTTTGTACCTTTTAAGTGTAGTTAGTTTTTTCCAGTGTTGCAATAAAGTACAGAACACTATGCAGTACATTAAAGAAATAGAGCCTATGCATCAGAACAATTTTCATGCTTCACTCAATTCTTAATGTAAATTAGTAGGAACATTGGTTATCCATTTGAGAAATTGAGTTGGTATAAAAATAAAAATGCACTTATGGTATGTGGTGCTTTGTGTATCATCTTGGGAGTGTTTTGCTGTTTATCTGTCACTTGCATTAGAAAAAGCAGTCACTGGCTGCAGGTGACATTAAAAATTAAAGGTTAACCTCAATTTCTTTACTGACCAGACGTGGGGCAGAAAGTTCTTCTGGATGTGTGCCTGAATTTTGGAACTGTCAAAAAGAGTTGAAATGTAAAGACTTGTGCTTTTGGTGGCTTTTGTGTGTGCATGTGTAGTTATACAGTTTCACTATTTTCAAGTGTTTAGACTGCTTATTATAGGTTATATAAAAATCATTTGTCATTGCATCCAACTTTGTGAAATTAAAAAATGACATGATAACGCTATAGTAAATAATTATAATGAACTCATTGTACTGATCTACATAATTTTGGGAATGTCTTTTTATTTTGTTACTTAGAAAAACTAATAAAAATAGCTTTTTCCCTATTACTAGAGAATTTGTGTCTTTCAAAAAGTAGTTAAAATTGTTGTTGAAAATTGCTATAGCAGCTTTTGAATATTCTGGTTAGCTCAATGTACACTTAATATAAGACAAGATTTACATACTTATGAACAAGCCCGAGAGATCTTTCTTTAAGTATTTATTAAGGCTTTTGACAAAGTTGGTTTCTACCCCATGGTGAGTTCAGAGTGAGCCAAATTCGGTAGCGTAATGCTTCCCTCCTCTCTCACTCAAAGTGTTGGAGGCAGCATTCAGACCAGTGAAGAAGACTAGCTTCAGGCAACAGGGGTTCCACATAACCGGCCAGATACCTTTCATTTGCAAAGTAGGAATTATGCTTCTTCAGTGGTAGACCATGCTATGGGCAAGTCTTGATACTTGAGATGCAAACTCAAAGCTGTGGCTGCTGCTCTTTGCCTTCCATTTCATCTCTGGATTTTACTTACCCATGCAATAATGTAGTATGCATTAAATCATTAGATCAATAGATCTGTTGCTTCTTGTTGACTGCTGGGTGAAAATGAGAAGGGAAGAAAGAAAAATGAAATTGCCTGCTCTGTCTTCATGATTAAAATAGACTGCCAAAATACACGTGTTTTCTTTCCCTATCCCTCATTTGCTGAACAGTGAATCTCTTCTGTCCTTGGCCGTTTTGCCTCTTACAGCTCTTCTTAGAAAAACAAGAAAATAGAAATTTCATTAAGGAAAGCAATCAGTATTGCTTTAGAAAAGAACATTGCAATTGATGTTTTTTAGGAGCCCTAGTATTTCAGACACATGTACAATTGTTTTAAAATTATGTATCCATGTGCTTGCTTCATAGTAAGCTTGACACAGTTGTTTCAGGACTGGTATGCTTTAAATTTTTCAGACTTTGAATTAAATCGTGTTAAGAATCCTTTGACTGGAAAGTGATAATGTGCATTTCATGTGTTTTACTTATTATTCCTAATTTGTTAAGCCTATATTTAAGACCAATAATTTCTTTGAAGACAAAGTATTTTTAAATGCCAGTTATTTATTTTCCTGTATTTCGCCTTGTTTGAAATTATTCCAATCTTCTCCAAGATTGGAGTTTTACTTAACACTTCCCAATTTCTTGTGTTACAGATTTTTTTATGTTGACATAATAATGAAACTGGTCAAACAAGTTTCACTATTGAAATAATTCATAAGGAAACCAAAGTACTGTATAACTTTATACATAGTTCCTTTGACTTAAGGAGTAATTAAATCCCATAAAATAGTTGATACTTGTTGGCTTCTAGCCTGGCTCTAAAGTCTCCATTTTATAAACTGGGTTATGAAACATCAGGAAACATGAACTGTATTTTTCAGAGGAAATATCTCAGATAATTAAATACTGCAGAAAGTGGTTATAATTTGAAATGCAGTACTTTCTAAAAAGAAATCTTTAAGTGATTTTATGTATTTTCTTACAGGCTCTAGAATAGCAGCATTTTATGATTTGTCAGTTACTTCCTTTAAGTTCAAATAAACTTCACTATCAGTCTAAAAAGCACTATCTGGTGACTTGCAATCATGTTACAGATGGCATCTTTTCTTAAACACTACAATAATCTGTGGTTTGTGTAGCAACTAAATTACCCATTTGTTACACTGTTACACAGCTCATAGAGGTCATCACACATCTGTATGAGCAGAACATTTTAAGTCTTAAAAAAATAAAAAACCCAACACACATTCATTGCAATGTTTCTGTTATTGCTGTTCCTAAAGTGTGGGTGGTCCATGCACTTATGTTTAATTTATGGCTGTATTGCAGAGATCGGCTATAGAGATAGATATCCATGAGCTAAGGACTTTTTTCTCAGATGTACCAAAACTTGCAGGACATGCAGCTTCAAAGGGTGGAAGAACAGGTCCCTGATTGGGAGTTATTTTGCAAAGCACTAAAATGAAATTATATCAATTCCCCACAAGGGTACATAATGTCACCTCAGGACTAGTAATTCCCAGAGCTTTATTTTAGGTAACTGTTAGATCCTCCGGGTGAGGAGTAGCACTACTGTGTGTTACTAGCCCATTCTTTTCAGACATCCTTTCTTCTCTCTAGGTATCGTGTCAGGATTTATCCACTTTATGTAGCTGGTCCCCACTTGACAAAATTGGTACTGCTTCACATCCTTGTTCGTTCAAGTGGCCTCTGGCAGTGATCCTTGTCCGCTGCATCTCCCTTGCCCCTGTCCCCTGCCAGGCTGCCCCATTTGCCTCCTGAGCCACATTTGGGGCACTGTGGCTCTGAAGGCTGAGCTGGCCTTGGACAGAGCCCAGCCAGGTCTGGTAGAGCTTTTTTCATTGTACTTGGTGCTTGCTTTATAGTTTGTTTTCATTTTAACCAGGAAACCAGCCTCGCTGGTTGGAAATCCCAGTACTCAGGAAGACCTTACTGCTGCCTTTCAATACTTAAAGGGGGCTTATAAGAAAGTCGGAGACGCTTTTTACCAGGACCTGTAGGGATTTAGGCCTTTAGTTTTAAACTAGAAGAAGGTGCATTTAGATGAGATATAAGGAAGAAATTCGTTACAGTAAGGGTGGTGAGACACTGGAACAGGTTGCCCAGAGAGGCTGTGGCTGCCCCATCCCTGGAAGTGGTCAAGGCCAGGCTGGATGCGGCTTTGAGCAACCTGGGCTAGTGGAAGGTGTCCCTGCCCATGGCAGGGGGGTTGGAACTAGGTGATCTTTGGACGTCCTTTTCAACCCAAACCAGTCTATGATTCTACTTGAGGACAGTAACTTCTTGCCTTTGTTGTCACCTGCTTACTATTATGTATGTTTCTTACATAGTTTTCATTATATGCCAGCTCTTCTGCATTTTGTTGACCTTCGAACTTTTTCAGAAGCATCGCACTGGTAACAAGTGGTATTACTTGAACCTGGTCAGAAGACTTTTATGTGTGGGGTTTTTTTTCAGTAAGAAACAACTGCTAACTTAGATGATCCTAAATGCTAATCAGAATTTGTTAAATCAGAATTTGTTAAATCAGAATTTGTTAAAGTTGTTCTTAAAGGATTAAAAGTGGCAGCCTTAAGTGTTTCTGAACGAATAAAACCATGGAAGGGAGAAACAGTTAGGTTGTCAATGGTATATTTTTAAAAACAAGATTGTAATGATATTTTGGTGCATTTCAAGTGACCCTCTTACCATAGATGTGACCATCACAGACAGTTGTCTCTGGTGTGTTCAGAGCTGTGATAATGTTCCAGTAAAGTTTTAAGGAAAAAAAAATTTCTAAAAAATTGTCTGCAACTTCCCTTGAAGGGGAAGGGATGCTATTTCATGGCTATCCTTGGCTCTCTTTTGTTTGCCTCTCCTCCACCCCAAGAAATACTGTGGGACTTAGAGAATGCTTTGTTTCTAGGACAAAGTCTTAAGGAAGTTCACAGATTTTTAGTGCTTTTTACTCTTAAGTTATACTGATTTGAATGTCTGAACAAAACACTGGATGATACTGACAGGTAGCAATGTAGATGCCAACCGTGTGCAGTTGCAGTCCAGTATTAGGGACTGTATCTCCAACGCAAGTATCAGCAGTTCTTGGTTGTTGTGACTGGCCAGCATTTGTAATTAGATGGAAAGTGGATGAATAAAGTCAGATTAAAGTGACAGTGATAACCAACTGCGTACTAATTTAAGACCCTCTGCCCATTGCTGAGTGCTATTTATTCAACGAACACGTATATTAAATATATAACTTTATAAATTTCTTTAAGGTAATAGGAGCCATGATGGTCAGAAGTTGTTCTTTATTATTAGTACTCTGTTGTATTTGAATAAATTGGTGTGCAACTTTATATAAAACTCATATCTTTCTGAGCAACTTCATGTGGTTCTATTCAAGGTTGCACTGAGTGATGTACAGTACATGACTTCATATTAAACACTTTCCTTGAGAACATAGTGTTTCTACAGATTTATACTTTTTAAAGGAGGATTAAAATCTTGCCACCGGCTTTTGCAGTAGTTTTCTCAATGTTATGCATCTGATCCTGTAAGATCTTTTCTAATATGTGTTAATTTAATAAGCATTGATTCTGGTACAAATGGTTGAACTAGATTTAGGAGAAATGGATGAATGTTGTTTTATTATTGTTGTTCAGGAGCATGCATGCCTTGCAATATTGAGGTCATATAAAAAGCACAATCAGAAGGTTACTTGTATCTTGAAACTTGCCTTATTTCTTGGCATTTGCAAGGGAGTTGTAGATCAGTTGCAAGATTTTCTCTATATTATAAATGTTCAAACTTTACTTTGAGTTATTAATCTAGATTATTTTAAAATCCCAGAAATATACTCTATAGTGGGATCCAAGCTGGAGCCAAGAAAAAATTGTCATTGTCATGTTAACTCTGTTTGGTGGAGGGGAGCAGAGGGTCGAAAAGGAAGAAAATGCTCTTTTTAGGTGAGTGTATTCTTCCCATAAAGTGTAACAATAAAAAGTAGATCAAGACACTCTTGCTTGGAGACACTCATGCCATCTGACAGGAAAATGATTTTAATGAATTTAAAATCCAGAAGCAGCAGTATTTCTTCCCTGAATAAATGGTAGGGAGACCTTAATTACACGTTGCTCTTGAAAGCACAAGATTGTACTTAGTTTCTTCTTGGTCATTTAGACTCAGACTTTGGAAAGTATTTCACTTAAAGCAAATATAAATACAGGAGTACTTTTCTGAATTTTCAGACTGTTACTGAGTTTTCTCGGTATGAAAATACTTGAACAGGAATTTAGTGGAGTGGGTTTTGGGTTGGTTTTTTTAACAGAAAAGTCATACAGTATCTTCAGTTGGATTTTGGCTTCAAAACTTTTTAAAAGGCATTTACTTTGTAAAAAGTAAGTTTTGACAAAAGCAAAGGAAATGGCTAAATGTTTAAGTTGTGAATCAGTATCTAGTTACATCTAATCAAGATTTAGTGCTCCAGTTAAGGATATTTTATAGTGTGAAACTTTGCTCCGGATGAATAGTGACCAACTAATTGTATATCTATATTCATTTCACATATTAAATGCATTTTGATAAGTCAAGTGTGAATGTTGAATGTATTTGAGGTTATTTTTGTGCATGAAAACTATAGTTACAAAAGCTGCATGGATTTGTAGCATTTTGCGGGGGGGAACAATCATGGTTTTGTTTTACTTACTTTAATATTTACTTTTTAGCAAAGATATGTAATAGACTAGCATAAATATAAAAACATTCTCATACAAAATCTTTTTCTCATTCCAAAAGATAATGTATTATAATACACCATGAAAAGGATGAACTATTTCGTATAAAAAATAAAGTTCTCATATTCAGCAGATTTCTTAATTCATGACATTTTCACTCTACACAGGGATCTGCCTTATGCCCCTAGATTCTTTGCAAAGAAAATTTGTCTAATACAGTTTTTTGTAACTTTTCTGACACTACTCTTCTGATGTAATTGCTTTCTTGAATATATCATTAGTGGGCAAAATTAAAATGCAGGAACCTGAAACACAGAAGAATTCATGTGCAAGCTTCTTTGAAGTATTGCCGTGAAAGCTGCATATAAGACGTAGGCAGTATTCAAATAGTTTTCAGCATCTTGTTTCTTGTGATTATTTTAATTTTTGTAATTAACGTTGAGGTTAGTTTAAGGTTTCAGTATTTTCCTTGCAGCAAATATTAGGGAATGATATTAGATTGACTTCACTGTTCCCTGTACAAACAAACTCTGTGAGTTTGCGGTGGTCTCCTCATTGTCCCTGAAGGTTTTGCTGTTAAAAGTCTGACAAAATAACTGTCCCTTTTCATGGTATTTGTAGGGTGCTGAGAGGAAGGGATTTCTGTTTGGTAACCATAATTTGGACCGGTGCAGCAGTGATGCCCCTACTGACTCCCCTTTTGCCAGGCATTCTGCAGAAACTTAGGAAATTTAGTACTTTACACAGAAAATAAATTGGTTCAAGTAATTGTGGAAAGGCAAATGATACTTAATGGAAGAGGCAGTTTGATGGTGTGGGTCATTGTCTGAGTCCATACATTCTCCACTTGCCAAACTGGAACATAAACTTGAAGTCCTTTTAGACTCATTTCTATTACATGGCTCAAAGGTAAGAGTGACCAGAAAAGTCACTCTTCTTCTAAAGAGTTTCTCTTTGAATGTATACACAGTCCTTGCATTTCAAGTTGAGTCTTCTAATGATTGTATGTTGAGTAACTTGAAAAACGACATACACAAGCAGCAATTTCATTATACTCAGGGCTGGCCTGACTTGTCTTACATACCCAATTTTGCTTCCTTAAGATGAGTAACATTTCTTCATTCACATAGTGGTTCTCGGATATCCGGGAATCACCCCTTTAAAAACAACTTATATATCTGAGACTGTGGTAGTCTGAGAGCTGTTTCATTACATGCATTTGCATTTACAGTCTGAAAATGTCATAGTAAGCTCTTACCAAAACAAAAAAAGAGTTCCTCATTTCAAAATAAGTCAGAATATTCAGACCAATTTGGTTTGACAGTTTTTCATTCTGGAAGCATAGATTTTTTGAGTCAGATTTCCATGTTAAAAGATTGAAGGAACTACTTAGCTGACCATCACAGAAAAACCCCAACAAAGTGTACATAGAACGTTAAGACAGGTATGAGAGGTGAATATTCTTCTTAACTGAAAAGTTAATTTTCCACTCTGAGGATCTTTAAAAATCATTCTATCCATTTGGTGGAGCAATAGCTTAGTTAATGAAAATTGATATTTTGGAATTTTTCATTCTTGTGTAACATCTGTAAACATGTTCCCAAACTCTACATGCAGTTTGTAATTAACATAGTGTTTCCATGGCATTTTGTCAGTGAATAGAAAAAATATTATTTATACAGATGGGGAAAAAATTTCATTTTCATCAGCAATATAGTTGTTTGATTTTGGTGGGGTTAAAATATTAAGCCATCAATGTGAAACTTGTTTTTCATTACCTTCTTACAGACCTCTGTAGGTATTATGCACTCTGAATGAGCAGTGAGCTGTAGCCCAGCACCCTCTCTATACAGGGGTGAGATGGATTTAGAAATAAAGCATTTTTTCCTTTTACAGAAGATCTGTACCTCTGATCACAGCACTTAGTTTCTTTAATTTTCATTGGTGTTTTCTCTCCATGTAATGTACATAGGAAGTTAATGATGAAAGAGTAGTAAAGTATTCATTGAAACTGAGAATTATAGTATTTGCAAATGTAAAATCATAATTTACATAAATGTTATAGTCAAGAACATTATGAATGTAAATATGCCTTCATCTATTCTCAGTCTTATAATGCCATTTGTTGTCCAGTGGGAGATGAAGAGTGATGTTGAGACTGCCGTTTAACCTATTATAGCAGCCTAAAAAAATTAAATAGCCTTGATGTAAATATGAGGTGGGAAAAAAGTATTCATCTCCATTAAGTGACATAAAAAACCATGGTAAGAATAACAGGCGGGTGGGTGTGCATTAAGCAGTGAAATCCCTAAATTCGGACTCTAATTATAAGCACAAGGACAATTGCCTCCCACGTACTTAAACTGTTATGGGTTTTTCAGACAGAAAACATGCTTCATGGTTCTTCAGGCACCAAATATGGATTTTCTTTTGCATTCTTTTTGATCTGATACATGATTCCTTCTCCCCTGCTGCTAAATGAGGGCCTAATACTAAAAAGCTGAGTTTGTTATGTTTTCCGTAGTAAGATTAGGTCCTTAGGCATTTTTCTAGATCTCATAACTATGCTGAGGAAGTCCTACCCATTTTGTGGTGCCATAAGCAGGTGTTGCACCATTAATTCAGATTATTTGGGGCAATTACTTTAGCTTTGATTTTTGTTTAATTGTTTCAGCTTCATGCTAATGTTATGTAGGCCTGTGGATGACCAGTGTTTGATTAATCTATTGCACCACATAGGTCACTCTTTCTTTGTTTCTCGATGATGTATTCTTGTAAAGATAGATAATATGCTTGCACCCTTTCCTAACATTATTTTAATGTTACATTAGATAAAGTAATTTTTTCATGTTGAGTAATTGGAGAAAAGTATGACCCATGGAATCATAAATGAGAACAGAGTTGGTCTGTAAAACTGTCTTTTAAAGTTAATTGTGTATTGCAGTTTCTTTAATATTAAACTGCTTTCAGTGCAGGAGAGATCATTTTGATTATTTAGCCATTCCATCTTTGACATAATACAAGGTAAAGATTTAATTCTTTTTTTTTTTTAATCAAAATCATTACTTCACCTTTAGCTTGATATTTAAGATACAAAAAGACATGCATTATATGCTCAGCTAACGTGATGTAATAATTAAGATGATGTATTTCTAGACCGAATTTGTCTGATTTTGTTTTTCAACAATTGTGTCTTACTGTCCTTTTCTATGCTTGATTAGAGAGTTATTGGCTATTACATCTTTTCCACATGTAGTAAATTGTAGATCGCAATCAAGTCACCTCTAATCTTATCATAAATAAACTGAACATACTGATCTTGTATCTGTCTCTCACACACATAATAACAAGACGGTTTTTGTGATTGTAATTCTTGTAACTCCTTTTTGGGCTCTTTTAATTTCAACTTTCTTTTAAATTAAAGATACTAGGCCTGGTTATGGCATTCCAGTGATGCCATATGTGCAGATAATTTCAGGTCCTTAGTACTACCATATATTTCCCTGTAATGCACCCAGGGATTGTTTTTAGCTTCTTAGCTACAGCAACACAGTAAGAGAAAAAAAGCAGTTGGGTTATTTACTATATGACTTGTAAGTTCTTTGGGGATTCACTGTTTTCTAGGATGTAATCCTCCATTTTATGTGGCCTGTCTTGTATGTTCTTAATGTTCTTAAGGTAAATAAATGAAAATAAATGTAATTTCTACTCTGAGATTTGTTTAATTTGTGGAGCTTATTGGAAGAATTTTACTTATTTTGGTTGTCATAGAGCTTCAGCTTTTCCCATAACAGTGAAGAGTCAGTTACCATGTTTTATATGTATTTTGTGTGATTGATATTTTAAAAGAGACAATAACAGGGACTTCACAAAGCATTAGAGCATTAATACAGCACAAAGAAGGCTTATAATGTGTTTAGCTTTAGCTGATACCTAATGATACAGCAAAAAAGCACTCTTCTACAAGGCTGCTTTTAAGATCTAAGGGAACCAGAAGAATTGTTAAGAATAATAGATAGCATATCTTGGATTAATTTTTTAAAATTTGTTTTGGGGAGTAGAAGCACAAAAATCCTGTCTTAATCTTACTCTTTCTTTTAGGTATGCTGCTTATTTAGCTTTTAGTAACTTGTAATTTAAGATCACAGTTATTAGGTGTATTTCTGCATTTTATATATCGCTCCCAGATGCTACAGTATTAGTTTTTATCACTGCATATTTTATGAAATGTCAGCCTTCTGTTGGCTGTTCACGCAGCATTGTTAGTGATCAAAGCCACAACATAAAGGAGAGGAATCTAAACAGTTGGCTTATCTTTGTCCTTCATTGTGACACAATACCATAAAATTACTTTACTATATAAAAGGCAAGCAAAGCTTCGTGTAGCACACTCTGAACAGGTGAACTTTTTGTTAAGCTCAACAAAACAGATAAACTCTTATCAATGGTATTTTGTATAAGGAAGGTAAAGTTAACGATATCTTTTCTGTTTGGAAAAAGTTTTCATCTTTTGCTGCCTTTTTAAAGCACAATAGTCTTTTTTGTATTAAAATGCTATTATAAATCTATCCATTAAAACTTTTTGAAATTGAAGAAATGTTGTGCCCTTTAGAGTAATCTGTGTGTTGTGTTTTGGAGCTTCTCTGGGATACAATTAGTCAAGACATGTTATATCATTTGTAGAGTGATAATTGAGAAGATAATAGTCTGTATGTTGTGAAAACTGCTGGTGATTTTCAAGTATATTTGGATTTTTTTTTGGTTTTTTATGTGTGAGATTATTTTATCTAAATTTCTGGTTAAAAATATCAGAACAAATATCAGTCAGCCTTAATTTTTCTGCTTGCCTAAGTGAGTTGTATATCAGAACTGAAGTAATAAAGTAGGAAAAACTCTACAAGCTCTGGAGATATTCTATAGGAATAAAAATCTTGAATGATTTTGATCAGCTGTTGTGTATGCCCTGCACAGCAGTTGGTTCAATCAATTTTATGTTTTGGGATGGTTTTATTAAAACGAGCTGCTGCTTTCAGTAAATCATTGTAAAGATGCTAGCTTTGTATATGCTTTTTGGGGACCTGCAGCTTACCAATGCAGTCTCTCAATATAAACATACTTCAGCCTGCTTACTAAGAGGCTGAGCTGAATTAGTGACCCTCTTACAATGTGGAGTATTTATCAGGGCATGATGGAACATGAAAATGGAAATAAAGTCTCATATTAGGATAGTTGTGGAGAAAGTAAAAGAGCAAAAGTAATTCTATCATGTTGTGGAGGTCAAAGACAGGCATGATAGTAAACAAAGCTCTGGACGGTGTCTCTTAAAGAAGATGGTGATGCACACAACTTGATAGAACGTGTTTGTGTTTGTCTTTCCAACTGCTGGTATCATCATGCTTTTCAGTAACTTGTATGCATGTATTCTCTTGCAGTGTGTGACCATATTTTGATACACACTTCAGAGGTTTTGAACAAACTAACAGTGGTATTTTTCTGCATGGCATGATCAAGATGGCCACATTCATCCATTTTTACTTAAAATCTGGCACTGGAAGAAATCATTCCCATGTACTTTCAAAGGTTTTGTTACTTCTTTCTTGATGTGCTTAGAAAATACAGCAGGTAAAAAACAAACTTAAGAAGCATTAATTAATTATTTTCAATTAATTGATTTTGAAAAGTGGAAGTTGGGAAGACAAAAAATTCTGACAATAATAAGTAGTTATCCATCAGCTCCCTGACCGTAGTGTGCTCAGTGCAGGTTACCCTTCCTGTATGAGTATGGCATCACATAAAGTCCATGTAACTGTTGTCTCCTCCTCAGCCTCGCTGCCAGCATCAAGTTTATGAACCTTCTGCTACCCCTCACAACTGAAAGGGCTGAACATTCAAAGTTACAGACCTATTCCCCATCTTTCTCAGATAAGGCCTTTTTATAATGTTTCTGTTCTGATTTATTGAAGAAGTAGGTCTCCTATTGTATGTTTTCATCCACTGGTTACCTGAGAAGGTGAATTTTACATGTCTTCTATCCAGTGGAATTCTGATTTACTGAGGAAGGCAGAAAAATCTCCCACCTGACCTGGCTGTGATGAAGGATTTGGAGTCGCCACAAAGATTGTGATGCTTATAGCAAGCTTACTGTCCACAGCAGGAAGAGCTGTGCTCCTAGGAAAGAATGTACAAGGTTGTATAATAGTCCTTTAGCTACCTGAGAATCAGGAGGCCAAATATGTTGGCACTTTTCCTTGCAAGTCCATAAGAAGTTTAGGTGAACAAGGAAAGAAGGCAGAAAGGAATGAAGACAGTCTTTAAAGAGAGTGAAGTGATTTTTCCTCTACTGATCTTAGTATCTTTGTCAGAGGTTTCAATAGTCTGTAGTTGGAGGGTAGACATTTTGCTCAGGACTCCTTTTTATTTGTACATTTAAGACTGCTTCAAACACCTGATAAGATAAACAGATGCTAATGACACCGTAAGAGCTGGAAACATACAAAGCTTATCAAAGCTGGTTCTCATATCTTACACTGGTGAATCTCGTTGATTCCCTGACCAAGCAGTCATGCATTCATTATTAAATACACAGCTTTCACATACCCATTTGCAAACCTAATATATACCAGTTGTACAGTGACCAAAAGTCAAGTCGAGTCAAGTCTTGATGAAGCACAATACATAGTTTGAAAGATGTGATACTTGTTTCTGTAATTGGTGCTTTGTGGTGCAGTTTCAATCTTTGCGTGAAGAGGTAGTAAAGAGATGGGATGATAGCTCTTTGTTAGTATACTGGATATAATCAAGGTAGCTTGGTGCCCTTTAACCTGATGTTCTTGAATCTTGATACACACTTATGCAACTGATACGCTTTGGAAACTTAATTTCACTTTACAGATATTTTGCATGTGCATATGCTCAAAATACTTTGTAGATTGGTCATACAATTTGTGAGCATGTAACCTTATTTCCATAGAAAAAACTTTTATGACAGTTTTGACAACGTTTCTCAGCTGGTTGCAAAGGCATTCTCTCCTAGGTAAATGAATGCAGTGGTTTGTTGAGCTTGCAGGCAATGCTAGCACCAGCAAAACCAAAGGTTTTTCACCCCTTTGTTAATGTGCAGTTATCCTCGGATCTCTAACCTGAGGGTTATAAATGTAACTGACAGAGAAAATTGAGTCAAATTCATAGTCAGAAATTTCTTAATAAGATATAAATTGTTAGTTTGGACTTGATTCCCTGTCGATGAAAATTGTGTTTCTGAAATGTAGCTACATTAGTTTACGCAAGGGATATCACAGTGCTTTTACCTATGGGATGTAGTAGTCAGATTGTTGTTCTGTGCTGCAGAAAGCTCAATGAAGGTAAGAAGTACTTATAAACAAAATTATGTACAAGAAGAGATGTCATACTGCAGCCACATATTTAAGGACTTCCAGTTGACCCCATGCTCTCTTATTAACAACATGCTAAATTATTTTGAAACACTTGCATTTTCATTTTTTGTGAGCCTTTGTCTCTGGGCTGCTAGAATCGGCAAAGGGAAAAGTCAGTGAGGTTTCTAGGAAGCTGTCTTCAGTATACCTTTTTATTTAATATGCAGATTAGTGTTAATGATGGGCACAATGGGAACTGTGAGTGTTGGCTCACCTGCAAGAGTTAAGATGCTTTCATGGTAACAGTAGAATATCTCAGATCTTTCCAAAACTAATGAAGTTTTAGTTCAGAATTTATTGGTAAAATGTAGAGTATGAGTGCTAAAGACACTTTTTTTTAATAAAGAATCTCAAGTATAGCTTAGATGGAAGCTGTTAGAAATTCCTCTAACTAAACTTTAAGCCATGTCATATAGTGCCATCTTCCTCTCCTGTTTTTTGCCTGAAAAAATTACACTCAAGGGGAAGCAATTCTGCTTAACAGAAGTTTCTGTCTATTCTCTAGCAACTGAGGAAAAATTGCAGTGCTTCAGACTTTGTTTTGATAGTTTCATTGATACTGACCATAATGGTGCCTCCTTAATTTATAGTGAAAGTATTGACTTATGATGTAAAAAAAGTTGCAGTCACACAGTGATACTTGTGTGGCATCTGAGAAAATCTTTACTGATTTTTTTATACCTTGCAGTTCAAATACAGACCAGTCGAATTTGCAGTGATGGTACAAGGTGCTAGTTCATAAAGCCTTGCAAATTTGTGTCCAACTCAGGCAAGCAAAGGGGGTGGTATCCTGCCTGTTCCATCTGAGGAAGAGGAGCTTGCTGGTCAAGTCTTTCACCAAAGTGAGAGGGACAGGATTGGAAAAGGAGGGCAAGGCCTTTGGGATTGGTGAAGAAGCTATCCACAGGCTCCTTAGCATTGTTACTAAAGAAGCAATCCGGCCAGCCAAAAGTGGAGTTTGCAGCAAGGGGGTGCTTTTTAACTGCGGCAAGATTTTGAGGATTAATGTTTGGGTTTGATGCATCAATAAATCCCAGCTTACACTTCTTAGAAATCTACATTTGTAAGGATTCAAGCTGGTAACATTCTTTGTGTTAAAAACATGCAAATGTAAAGAAAGATCCTTAGAAAACTCAAAAGAGCTTCAGAGTGCTTCAGTTTGGAGGATATCAACAGAATGCTGAAGAAATATGAGTATTGCAGAGATTTTGGCTGTATTAAGTGTCCACTTTGCTCACAGAATGTGTGCTGCTAAGCTCTTCTATGTAAATACTGGCAAAGACCCAGGTTTCAGTTTCACTGAAGTCCACCCCAACTGTAATAACTGTAATCATGAGATTGCAGTATTTATATATTCATCAGGTGCACTTTTTTTAGTTGTGATATTAAAATGTGGCAAATTGCTATACAGGTACGAATGGAAAGTTCATATTCCTAATTTTTATTATACTCTGAGAGGATTCTTATTTCAACTCGAGGTTGAATACTTTTTCGGAGTGTTCAAAAGAAATGTAACATGTCCAACTTCTGATTTGGGGACCATAAAGACAGATTGTTCTCTTTCATAGCAATTGAGAAGGTTACTATTTTAAAATATGTATGTGTCTGAGGTTGCAAAGGGGCTAAAGAGAAGAAAGATAAATGCTTCCTCCATTTAACTGACATGCCATTCACGTCAGTTAAAGAACAGTTTGGTTAAAGGTGGGAGATGCATCACTTTTCAGGGCTCTTTGTTGGATCACCTGCCAGTCAATGGTGTACTATGACTGTATGGGGAATGTGATTGCCTTTCTAACTTTGCATCTCATGAAACCTGTAGGGAGAAGGTGCTGAGAGAAGTTAGGTAAAGCTAACAGTGATAGGCATTGATCATGTTTTCTGCTTACTGGTGAGCTGGCAAATGAGGAATATGTCACTCTCTTCATAATGGCTAAAATGGGATGAGCTCAGGAATATCTGAACTTTAGGCATGAGAGACTTTCAGACCCAGGAGGACACAAGTGGGTCTGCTTAGGCTTGCACAGGGAGGCCATGCTCTCTGTAGGGATGAGTAGACTTCTGCCATGAATAGCAAAACAGAGAAGATCTGACAGGTATGAGAACTATAAGAGTCTTCTCCTTTCCTCCCCACCTCTTCTTCTGTTTTGAATTGCATTATGGATTTTAAATTCACATAAACATAGATGATGTAAGCAAACCAGTGTTTATGTAGAATATATACAGAAAAGGATGGCATGTGCTTTTATTGCACTTGGTTTTAGATTTGTAGCAAGAAGATGGTAGGAGGAAGATGGACTAAAACATACTTACAGTTCTAAGGCCTACTAAGGAAGAACTTAATTGTATAAACATATGCTATTTTCCCCCTAGTTCTGTAAAAGTAAAGGGATAAATTCTTTCCACTCCCCTGACTTTATTTTCTCCTCAACATTTTAGATTTTTAACTTAACTTTTAGCAATTTGCTATTGGATGAAGAACACAATGTAATAGCAACATTCACTGTATTTTTAGATCTGTTTCTAATATAGTTGACTTTCAGTGCTTTGTAACGTCTAGCATCAAATGAGTATTTTAAGCATTGGCAATGAGAAATAAAAAACCACAACTGTGGCATCTTACATCACTAAAATTTGATTTGTACTGTCACAGAGTTTTACTCTCTGCTTTTATATACAAGCTGAAAGTTTAGAGGCTAAACTCCTGGCTTAATGTCTCTGGTACGGGTGGGGGATCACTCCCATTCCACTTTTGATGCATGAACAGAAGACTGTATTTCTTTGGGAATTCCCTTTATTTTTATATTATAACCCATTGTAGCAGATTTTTTAGATTATTTTCTTAGCATACTTTCTTCTTTTGGATAGTCTGAAATATTTTGTTTACTATTCACCCATTATTCCTCCAACCAAATTTAATGCTTCATATATGCTGAGCACCCCACAGGAACACGTGACTTAGCAAAGGGACAAAATCAGCAGAAAAATAGGTGGTCTGAGCATTTATGCGTTAAATATGCATGTTAATTAGAAAAAATTAGAAAAAATATGAAAACAGATGTTACATAAATTATTTCAGTCTCAGGATAGTAGTAACTTATACACTGACAATAACTTTTATACGTGCATATGTATGTGTATGTCTGTTTCTGTATTTTGGAACATTTATGCAACCCCGACATGGATAGCACTAGAAAAATAACTTATAGCTTGGGTAGGCCCTTTGTACTCCACCTGCACTTGTGGGTGTTTCTCTCCTGTGTTATAATATCCATTGAGCTCCTGAACGAAAGTTCCTGAAAAAGGCACTGCCAACAGAATAGGTCAAATCTTAAGACTCATGGAGGGTATTTCAGGTAACTGGCATGAAATAATATGGAAAACATTTTTTCTGCATATTGATATTGTACTGTGCAGCTGAAATTTTAAAATGTAGTTGCAGTTAAGTCCTTTATTATCTGACATACCCCATTGTTTACTGTGATCTCTTTTAGTTCTCTTAGCTCCTCTTTGGTGGAAAAAAATAATTCCTAAGGCTTGCTAGTAGAAGGTAGTCCAGCAAAGACAACTAAAATGTTGAGAACATGTTAACCGAGGAGAGAATTTTGTAAGTGGATATTCATGCTACAATTCATCTGCTCTTAGTGCAGTCGTTTTGTCATTTTATAAAGACGACACTTTTGACTGACAACCAATTTTCTGAATATAAATTCTGATATAATTTGAATAATTACATAACTTCTGTCCACGTTAAAAAAACAGACATATGTGCAGTTCGTATTCTAATTATCACCACCAGAGACTGAAAAGTTAACTTCTCAGAAAATTACAGCGATACAACATGCAGTAAGGGGAAATTTTGAAAAATAAAGACCTGTAGCCTTCTGTAAATTTTCAGATAATTATTTCAGTGTAGCATTCTACTTTTCTAGCTTGATAGCTTTCATATTCTTTGGAACCTGATACGTTTCTGTTTTGTGGGTTGGTTGGGGTTTTTTTAATTTTTGTGAAATCCAGCATCTACAGTAAGAAGATAAAAGGCTGCAAGAAGTAGACAATGAATTGTGGAAGAAGAGGGATAACAATATTTCTAGCAGATTGTTAGTATTGAAGAGTTTTTAAAATAGTGTTCAGGGTATGCAATTGCTATTCTAGCAGATGCATTATGCTAGTAAATGTATGAGAATGTGGTACTATATGAAAATGAATTACAGAGAACTATTAAGAAATCTTATTTATGTCTTGAAGAGGAAATATATTACCATAAATCCTACTTTATACCAATAAATTGTGTTGCCTACACAGAATTATTTAAACAGGGAAAAAAATCAGTGATGTGTTAATTCTTCACTGCACATGTATTCATTCACATTGCAAGAGTCAGATTGCATGGGGAGAAAAGGAAATTGTATAAAAAGGAGTAAAATTGTTCCAGCTGTGTGTCTTGAATTTTCAGGAGAAAACTACTTTGGAAACTTAGATATCAAACCCATAGTAGTTATGACTTCTAAGCCTGGTTTGAGCCACCGTTTTTCTCTGAGATGTTGTTGCCTTTTCTTTACTAGTTTTGTACATTTTTGTGAGCAGGCTGTCTTTGATTTCCCTATTGTCTCCTTGAGAAGTCATTTCCATATTTCAGCACATACAGAAGTTTCCACTCCCCTGGAAGATATTTCTTTTACTGTTACTTTCTAGTGAAATAAGAGCAACCTTAACCTCTGAGCCCAAACCTGTTAGAATCCCTCCATGCCCTTTCTGCCCTGGTCTTTTTAGAGAAGTAACTCAGCTGTGCACTAGCATGGGTTCTGGCTTCGGTAGAAGTGTCCAAGTTTTTCTCCATAGTCAGCTGAAACTGGTGTAAACCTTTGGTCATTGTACCTTGGTGCTCTTACTGTTGCTGACTTTAATAAAATAATAATGGTAAAATTGTAATTCCAGCTCAGGACAGTATCCATCCATTAATTTTGTGATGGTGGGAGGGAGCAATACATCTGCATTCAGTCAGCCTTTTGGTTTCAGGGTGGATCTATGCAATTCCAGTGCATTTCCACAAGTATTATGAACCCCTATGATTTTGCTTCAGTAGAAGACAGGACTACTGAAATTTTCTTTGGCCATAGATTATAGTGAAATTCCTTTCCTGCCAGAAAACAATGGTTCATTCAGGTAGCATTCCCTGTTATTCTTTGGTCTGGTGACCTTCCTTCCAAATTCAAGAAGGACTATTCTGAAAGAAATGTGGAGAGAGCAACTGCTTTGCTTTTGAAAACCACAACCTTACACAATCAGAACCAGAATTTCCAAGGATCTCTGCTACTGTTTAGGCATCAATAAATAATTAAAAAAAAAAAAAAAAAAAAAACTTGGAAAAGTGTTTGAACGAAATGATGACATGTCATTTTGTTTATAAGTTAAATACCTTGTATTAACCCCGTGGGCCCTAGCAGTGCCGTTGATTTTGGTCTGACTTAGTTAATGTCCAGGTATAGTTAGAATTGAGCATTCAATTTCCTCTGCATCATTCCTTTTCTGCATAGAAATGTGGGATCAGAGAACTTTTGTAAGATAAAGGGTAAGGATAAAGATAAGGATGACATGTAAGACCTGTAGATGGAAATGAGAAAATCTTCTGAGTCAAAAGATGTGAGAAATAATGCTCTTAAGATATTTTGGCTTTCAAACATTTCTATCATCATGTTTTTATTGTAGGTTATGGTATGAACAAAACATGGAAGTTTGTGTTCTGTGAAAACTTCATTAATTCAATTTATGACTCTTTGAATAGCCAAACAGCTAAAAGATGTTGCAGTGCTTCTCACTTTTCTTTCTTTCAGTGTTTCCCACAAAAAATTGCAAAAAGATCGATACATCCTGATAGCCAGACTGGCTTTGCCCAATTGGTGTATATTTCAGAGTTTTCTCATTATTAAATGAGATTATGACCACTAGCACTTTAAACACTTCAGAAAAAATAAATGTTGTGTCTCTGATTTTAAAAAAAAAAGTATATGTGTATACACACACACACATATATATGAATGCTTCATTTTCACAAATGCAATGGTAGTAGTAAAGATGGTATTTTTTGTAATACAGTAAGCATTTGTATTTCACACAGTTCTTTTCTACAGATTTTCATCCTACCCTCATTAGTAAATCTCAAGGTACTTTCCACCCCAGCAATATTTATTAGTATGACTGTTTTTAATAATATATCCCTATTTATTGATATTTATTAATATGACTAGCATTTTTATATGGGGCACTTCTCTCTCATTCACTTTTCTGGGAAGGGTATGATTTTTGTAGGTATGTGCTTCCATCTGTCAATGCTAGATGATGCCGAATTGAAGGAATGTTCCTTGTGTTTGAAACAGAAGGCAGTGAGGCTTTTGGCTATAACTTAGTTTTTGTTGTGAATTTGTTTCATGATTTCCAATTGGCTTTTGAGAGATCTCTGTCTGGTGTACCAAAAAAAAAAAAAAAAAAAAAAAATCTTGTCATAGAAAACTGTGCTTTGGTTGACAAGATGTGTGGGAGAGCAGAGGTATCTTTCAGCAGCTTTAGATTGTAGTACCTATTGTATTCAATGGCGAGAAATACTGCTTTTGATTGCTGTTGAAAAAGGTGATACTGTAGTCTGTGTTGCTGAAAAGATGCTCTGAAGCATTCAGTACTAGTTGCCAAGAGCTAGGACTGATTCCCGAGGGGTGGTATGACACGGCAGTGGTCCCTGTGAAAGCTGATGAGTGTTATACAACCTCACATAAGAGGTCTCAGTGCGAGTCTGAATCCCAAAGATATGTGGGGATGGTCAGAGGTACTGCTTAAGACCTAATATGTGAACTTCTGATTCTGTACTGTATCTTAAAAGAAGCTTTTTGCCAAACATTCTTCCATTAAACTTTTTTAATGTTTTTGATTTCTCATCTTTCTTCAGGGGAATAGTCATATCTGTGCTGTAGTATCTTGGTTTCTCTTTCATATGCATGTATGTCTGTATGCAAGTTATGTATGGAAGGGAGAGAAGGTGCAAATAAGTGATATGGAAAGCGATGAAACTTGTCGTTTGAATTTATTTCCTATGGAAGCTGATTCTGTAGTCTGGGAGTCATCCAGAAAGGGAATATAGAGGAACATTGTTGTTACTGTGGAAAGTTCCTTCATGTCCGAGGAAAAGGGTCATAAGGAATGGTTTCATCCTGACATTTCCAGAGTTCCTGAGACTTAGCCCATGTATATACAGGGCTGAGAAAGAAAAGACTGAGAAATTCATTGAATTATGGGAAATAAATGCAGGAAAGCCCAGGGTGGTATTATTGCCTTCACAGTAGTTAGTAGTATTACGAGGGAGACATTGTAGACCATTTTTTCACCAGGTGTATTGGAAGCTGTGAAGGCTCTATGCCCAGGTACAATGCCTTTTGGAAGTCCTGCTGGAATGAGGAGTAGTGGAGATTGTCTGCATTCCTCAGGACAGTTTCTCGTAGTTGAATGAAAATGGTAGGAAAAAAAGAATCGTGGTGTTACTGCAATCTGAATGTCTCACAGGAGCAACATTGCCAAGAGTACTCTTAAAGTAGGGATTAAAGTGACCATTTGGTATTGTAGCAGCTGATGATGAGCATCTTTCAACCTCAGTGCATACATTATTTTTCTTGATTGCTTCAAAAATATTTGGAGGAATTTTTCAAGTAATACGTGTTTCCAAAACCAGTTTTGTAATGTTATACAATCCTTGTTTCTCTGAACCTTAAATATTTTGCTGACTAGTCCAACAGGAGGGAAAGTTACTAAAGTAGTTTGCAAGAAAAAGATGGTTGAAGGTAGTTAAAAATGTTTCTATTGCTATGAACAACACACAGTAAGAGTTACATAGGCAGATACATCAGGCACTGCATTTCAAAGACTTTAATATGTAACGTGATTTGCCATACATGCTTATAATTTACAATAAGAAATTTGTCAGAAATACACTGTGCCTCTAATAAAAAAAGTGTATACATTAAATGTAGCAGTGTAGGATCTGCTGTTTTACTGCATGTTAGTCATTTGCAAAGCAAAGTCTTACTCCATATTTTTAAATTACTCTGGTAGCAATAGGATCCATAACTCTTGAGTATCCTCATTTTTAGGTATTTCTTCCCCCTCGCTCATGTTGCATAGTTAATATGGAGGATAACACATATTACAGCGTTCACACTCCAGTGCATGGTGGAACGTCTTTAAAGCAGACCTAAAATTAATAATGCATAAATTACAAACAGCACAATAATCGTGATGTACCACTCCTCCTAATTAGGTACAGGAAGTTACGTATCTGGAGAGAAGGTGAAATAATAGTTTTTGATACCAGCTAGGTAAATAAGATTAAAATCTGTAGTTGAAACCACTTTTATGAGCAGTTAACCTCAGTATACATGAGTTTGTAAGGACTTCTGTTTAACGACCAAGTTAGCAGTGAATTATTTTCTTGCTCTAGGCAAGGGATGCATTGCGCGGTTGGTTTTGTCTTTCAAGCAGTGTGCCTTACCTCAGAAAGTAGATAATACTGGCTAACAGTAGAATAATATTTGTCAGATGTTTCTTGGAACAGGCAAAAGTATATACCGGTCTGCTTAAATGTGAAAATCCTAGTAAACATAGGCTCGTTAGTATTTGTAGTTGGAAATCTTGAAGTGCTTTATAAACAGGAGTGAGTATTAGTCATACTGTGGGATTTGATTAAGGACACTGGTCCTCCCCAGGAACTGATCTGAAAAAGCAGCTGAAATGCCAGTTAAGCATCTCCTTTAGTGCCTGAAGCCTGAACTCTCCAAACTAAATTTGATGAGTTTACAAACGTAGCTTTCAGTTGTTTCTGAGAGAGGTACAAGCTTGTAAACACAGTCACTGATCTGGGACTGAATCAAGGTCTTCTATTTGTGAAACTAAGAGAAATAGCAGAAAATTCAACATTATGCTGCAAGTGAAAGGGTAATCCAGATGAGCATTTATTTCTCATGTAGTTAGCCAGTACTTTAGCTGGGGCAGAGTGTGTGCTTACAGTGTTTGCGTGAAACTTGATTTCCTCTGTTGTTGTTATCCTTGCATTGAAGCTAACTTCAGCTAGAGAAGGATCGTCCCTTCCCGGTGACCTCTGGCTCACTGTCACATTTATAGAAATAACATTAAGAAATTAATTCCTTACATATTGTGCATTTGCTGCAGCAAATGGGACTTACAGTACAACGTTAAAATTCTAGTACCCCAGTTTCCGTGGCTAAGCTTGCTGCATTGGTGATGGGTAGTAACATTAGGTGATGGCACCGTCCCCAGGGCAGGATTGCCTGGACGTTGCAGAGACCCCTGTGGCACGATGCTGCAGGTGGACAGCGGGCGTCAAGTTACGCAGATGTTTGAGATCGACTTTTTCATTCTTACGCTTTTGCCTACAGCCAAGTAGGAGACCTTACCAGCATTAGTGTTTTGGGGGGGGGAACCCTGAAGTGATGGGGGAGCGGAGGAACGGGAGCAGGTGGGGATGCAGGAGGCCGTGGGGTCCCGTGGGGACCTGGCCAGTGGCGTGGCGGTGGGGACAGCTGCAGGCCACCGCCACCGGTCGGCAACAGGCTCTTACCTGCTTCCCCCAGCCTCCTGGGGACTTGGAGCTCTGAGGCAGTTTCTTCTCTCCCTCGGCAGTCTGTGTGTTACTGATGCGACGTGTTTGAGGGACAAAACGTTCATTTCTTTCCTCATTTTATCATCATTTAAATGTCGGTGGTTTGGTTTTTTCTGGGGGGCTCTTTAGAAAGTGTTTGACATTAGTTACTCTTGTGTCCCTTTAAAGGCACAGAAAAAGGTACTAAAATTTTTGAAATGGACCTTTTTAGAAAAGGGTCCTCTGACGCTGTTGTATACAGCCAGAGACTGTGCAGCAGTGTGTGTTACTTCACTGATAAAATTTTGCTTTTTTTATAAATACCTTCTTTAAATGGAGGGCATTTTTAAAAGGTAATTTTTGCAATTCTCAGACGATCATGTGATCCATTTACCTAGTGAGCTATTTATTAAAGTGACTTTTATTAGATATTGATTATTAAGTTGTTAGGCAAATGTAAAGCACTGTTATCAGTACATTCCTGTATCAAAAAGTAAAGATGGTTAAACAAATTCTCACACATTTAAGCAAACTACTTATATACATAAGTGGGATTTGTTGCAAACAAATGGGAATGGATGCAATTCTAACAGAGTTGTTTGTTTTTTTGTTATTTACTGAGCATTAATATCAATGGAAACATTCCTGTTTAAAGATGCTGCTTCTCTTATGTTGGAGTAATGCAAGTGGCTTTATTGTTATCATGATGTTTTACTTCTGATAACGGGGGATGTGTTCACGTATACGAACACATATTTTTCTCAAATCTGATTTGATAATCCAATTCCCATTGTTAGGTGCAGATCAAAAAGAATTTTGCACTGGTAGGGGGTTCTAAAGCCTTGACATTGTTTTAATCTGATAACGAATGGCTTTAAGTTCATGTTCTTTCAGTTGTTGGCAACAAATCTAAACCTGTGTTTTTTGGATTTATGAGGATAAGTCCTGCTTTGGCAATCTTGTAGATCCTCAAGAGAATAGTTAAACAGTGATTAATCATTGTTTCTTCACTGAGTGTGCAGAAAAGAATGGAAAAGCTGCATTTCACACTTCTGAAGCAATTAATCCCCATGATCTTAGCCAGGTTTGTCTTGTAGATAAGTCGGGATACAAAACTGTACCTAATTTATCAATGTATGCATGCCATAAAGTATAAAACACACAATTTATTTCATATCATTTATAGTCAAATGTAAAAAAAGAGTGACTTTGCCATATCCAAGAGTGTTTCTTACATTACCTTCATATAAACTAAGTACCAGAGATTACAATGGGATTCCTGTTTATTGTGCACATCTGGTGCAGTCACTATGCATTTTCTCATTCACTTGCTGGCATTTTTAGTGATTGTGGCATAAATCACCTTGCTAATCAGAAACATAAGTGACGGGAAGTCATCTCCTTTTTTTGAACAATGGGAAAAAACATATGGCTTCTTAGACAGGACTTGGCTGTTGTACTATTTATGTGGCATTATATTCTGTATTTAGAATTTCATATTAATTGCTGTGGTTTGATTGAAGGCATAGAATGCCCTGTGGTTTTGGTCAAAGTATTTGTTTTATGATCTACTCATGATGCCTTCCACGCTTAATATCTGTTGTATCTGTGAATATCAAAAATGGAGCTAAACATGCAGGCTGTATTTTAAAATGTGATAAAATGTTTTCAAACACTTTTTAATCAATATGAAATGGGTACTGTATGTTCTGAGTGACACCATATAATAGAAAGTTGTTATAAATTGTGTGGCGTAGTAAACAAGAGAAAGGAAATGTTTGTTCTTATAGGGAACATGTATGCTCTAAACTGTTCCTGCGCAGTATCTGTCACTGGGATTTACCACGGGATATATAAAACCAGTTGCTATTTGCAGGACTGTATGAAATCAGGCTAGGAAGGGAGACTGGTAGTTTTTCTGAAGAAAGTTTACTGATAATTGTGATTCTGAATTAAAATTCCCCATGGGATAAAACATATAATAAGATGCCAAAATTATATTAACATGTGAGGAAGATAATTGCACCCAAAAGCAATTCGTGTACAATACCAGTTTTGTATATCTAGTTCGTCTCCTTACATGAATATTTTGCGCTTCATTTTTTGTCACTTATTTTGTGATCCATGACAGTGATTACTCCTTTAGCCAAATAGTTTATTATTAATAATAATTACTATGAGGAATTTTTAGTAGCCTTTTGAAAGAACATATTTATTCATAGCCAATGGCTCACAGTTTTATGTACTATTATATTATTTCTTTTAAATAATTAATTAAACATGTAACCTAATTCGGTAGTGTTATTGACCAAGATTATCTAACCAGTGTGGAACTCAAGATTTTTGCATAGTGTTGGAATCCACTAATTTCTGAATTTTCGGGACTCTGTCTTTGTATATCTAAAAGAAAATCTTTATTCTATCTCAGGAAACTCCTAAATAATTACAAAAAATACTGAATTAAGTAACTCCTATTCATAAGACTTGCATATTGGGTTCTTGAAGTCAGGGGAGATAAACCGGATGTAAAAAGAGACCATCCCAAGTGAGCAGTTATTACTGATAACATCTCTCTGGCAATTCAGATTGTGCCTCAGTGGTACTAAAGAAAGATAATGGGAGAATGCAGAGTAATGCTAAGAAGCACTTGTTAAGCCTTATAATAGAGGTCTCCATCTTCTTCGCTCAGGTATGGGTCTAAATGCACACAGTAGAGATGCTGCTTTTGAAAGCCTGTCAGAAAATATTTTTTTGCCCAAGTATTTGGCCCATACTGGGAACTGTGCAAAATCCTGAGAAAGTAACCTGAAAGTATGTGGTGTGATGTCCTTAAGAAGACTTGTACAAAAATAGAAGAACTTCAAAAGTAACAGGATAGCACACTACCTTAATTTTTTTAATAGTTGCTCTCTGTAAGTTTTCTGCTGTTTCTTTTGTAGTCTTTTTAATCTTACGTAGTGAAACTGTCATTTCGCTACAATATTTCAGATTTGGTGTATTAGTTTAACAGGATGGGGTTTTCAGAATTACTGTAAAGTATGTTGTTGTCCCTAATCAGTGCCTTTAAGTACCAAAGCAAAAAGATCTCATCTCTATCAAATAACTCACTGAATCTGGTTTCTTAAACCTGATTGGTTTTTGGGTTTCTTTTTTTTGTTTTGGTTTTTTTTAGTTTTCACTCACTAAAAAAACCCACAACCTAAAACACAGGCACATAAGCTTCCTCACTCACTTAGCAATGGTTGTGAAAATGTTAGAGCAATACTTAGTCTGGAATTGCAGATTGGTAAATGGCACTAGCTAGGCTTAAAAAAACATTCACCGCTTTCGTGGTCTGACATCTTACTGAATGGTCATTAACCTCTCCTCATGGACCCGCCATGTGCTCACCCTGCTGCCTGCTGAAAGTAAAGATGAAGGGAGGCCAGTGGTATTTTAAGTGAGATGTTGGTCTTTGCCCAGCAGCTTTATAGCACGAGAAACTGTTGATCTAATTTAGCAAGTGTTGATCCTTCTTTCTCTTTGCAGGCTCCCCAAAAATGTTTTAGTAGACTCTTATGTACACCCTTAAGTAACCAATTTAATTGAAAGCAGGTTTGATTTTCCTGGTGTGATCCAAGGTTAGCATTTTAGTTTGGATCAGGAATGTATCTTTGAAGCAGATTGTCCCCACTGTACCTGTGTTCATACTGCAGAGTAGGGCCAGCATTGGGAAAATTGATTTCTTTTGGATTAAGCTAAACCAGAAGTTGCACACCAGCAGTGTATAAATGAACTTCTTTTACAACAGCTGCTAGTGGGCTTTTGGTCCTGAACATGACCAGTCCAAATTAAAACCCCTAAAAGATGTATTACGTCAATGTTGGTCCTCAGCATTAACTGTTTCATTCTACTCGTCTGCCCACATTGAGCCGTTACCACTTGCTGATGTAGATCCACCTTTTGTGAATCTCTGAGAAGTACCCAGTGAAACTCTAACTGGTTTGTGCAGGGCTCGGACTGATCATCAGGCTTGGATGGGTAACACATTTATCAATGCATATTTTTTAAGTGATGCAAATGGAGTTAGTGACATGAAGTTTAGTTATCATATTTAAATACCGAGTGACTTGCAAAATGACCTGTTCTCCTTTGACATTGTCTAGCAGTGAAACTCAGAAGTCAGCATAAAGTGTAATGACGGAGGGCTAAGAGGGAAAGGATAAAAAGGATGCGCAAAAAATTGGGAGATGGAAAGGGATAAAGCTCTTATAGGATAAATATTCAATATTTTTCACAGGCAAAACTCTTGTAGAGCTGTGGTCTTTAAGGGAAAACTGTTTTGTTCACTTGCATGAGTTATGGATGGAGTTTTTTACTTTATGCTTTTGTGCCTGGCAATTTAGAAATTTTCTCCTGGAAAGAATTAGATGAGATATAAACTGTAGACTTACAGTTTAAGGCTCTTTTCAAAATGGATTATTGTAGAATTCCCTCCTTTGCCCTAAAACCAAGCTTACTTTTGCCCAACACAATGTAAAAAAATATTATGTGTATCAGACACATTTTAATGAGACACATTTTAAAATTCCAGTAAATGAGTTGCAAATTCATCAGCAGAAACAATTTAGGAAGTTCACTTTCTTTGATAAATAGTCACAAACAACTCAGGAGAGGGTTAAAGACTGTGTTTAGATAAATTCATTCTCCTTCTAATGAGGAGGGTGGATAAAATCATTTACTTCATTTTAATACAGTTATTTAAAACTTAAATTTTGAGTTTACAACCATCTGTCTCAAGGGCTAAGCTCACTATAAACTATTATAATCATTTAAATAAATAGAGGAAAAAACAATCCGTTCAATATGTTGAATCAATATGTCATGCTTTGAATATCTATATAATTTTCCTCACATTAGGATCCATGGCACATGTACAGTACAATATGGTCTATAAATAGGCCTGGAAAGAATACGACTGTATCTTGGACTGCAGAGGGAGCGATAGTGCTCCCCAGAACTTGGTACTTGGTTTTGCCTAGCAGCCGTCTTTCCCTGTAATCGGGGTGATTCAAAACCTAACCAACTGTAATTAAAAGAAGGTAGATTTTAATGGCTGCAAGGTAGCAAAGCATATCTTTGTGACATCTTGTGTCCACCACAAGATTCTTCACTTGGTGTATGCATTTCATTCCCTGCTTGGGCTTGGGAGAAAACATGTTTTTTCTGCTCTCACCAGCACTGTTCAGCATTTCCACTTTGAAACGACAGAATTGTACAGTGTTCCTGTCCAGTTAGCTTGGTCGAATGAATTAAACATGTATGGCTAGTGGAGTCCGTGCTTGTTTTCAGCACCTGACACAACAGCGTATGTGTGCTATACAGACTACCTACTCTAATCACTTGGAAAATATCGATTGGAACATAAGCTATGGGCCTGCCAGAGCTAAGTAGCTCAGGAGTACTGCTGAAAAAAACAAAGGTAAAATGATGGATGGATGGATGGATGGACATGGGTGAAATTCATATAAGTACAGCTCTAAAAGATATAGTACCTAAGTTCCAAGTCAGCTTTGTCCAGGAGGGAAGATTTTAATCCTTTTAACTGCTAAGGAATTATTTAATCATTTTTAAGTAGCTTCACAGACTGTATTATGAAAGTATGGTGGAGACATGGCTATTGTTAAAATAAGTGGCTTATAATATTTAAAAGATTCAGTAAATTTAAAATGTAAATTTTGCTTACATAGTACAAGTACAGTCTAAAGCTCTGTATAAAGAACAGTATCAGAGTCTGTGTAACTGAAAATACCAATTTGATTATTGTAAACTGCCCTTCCACTTTTATCACGTACAAAGAGTAGAATTAAAACTGTATTGTAGAAATGGAACAAAGGACAGCAGTGAGGGAGCGGTTGAAGCAGAGTAGGTCCTAAAGCATATTCTGGGACTCCAGTCCATTAACTACGTAAATTGAGAAGCTGCCATGTTCTTCTGAGTTATGGAACGAGAAATCCCTTGAGGGTTTGTAGTGACATCACAAACTATTAGAGGTTTGGTTTTAATGTCACTAGAATGCCTTGATGAAGTCATGGCCCAGTAATTCATCTGTCATCTGTATTTATGCTGCAAATAAAAATTATTAAGGTTAGATGGATGGATGAAATGTCTTCATGTTCTGTTCCTTACTGTATAAGTAACATACCATCTCAAGGATACTTAAAAAGAAAAATGCACTATTCTTAACATTGTGTCCTGCTCTTCTGTATTTGAATCTAAATTAAAACAAGTCAAATGTATTTCTGTTGTGTGGAAGGATAGTATAGGATTAGAAGAGAATATTGAACCTCAAGAAATCTGGATTCTTGTTTCACGTATATCCCCAACTCAAGGCTGTAAGAGCCAACTCTTCATGGAAACCATACTGAAATTTTTGTTTGCCCTCCCTTAAAGTTCCACGTGAACACAGAAAAGCATAGTGTTCAATACACGTGGAGTATTTTACACTGTCGAAGCCTTGACATATGGTTGTGGGTGTCACCTAGCGTCCTTGTGCCTCACTTTCTGTATCCATAAGATGAGGGAAATGCTTTGCAAGGTGGCTCGACTCAGCAATATTTGGAAAGCATTGTGGTTTGCAAAAAGAGCAGAGTATATTTTTTTTTCTGAAATAGAGAAGTGTGTTGTTGAGCGGTGGGCACTGTTAAACATCTAACATCCAAGTACTGGTCAGAATGCAAATATTCCAAATTCCTATCTTAGTGTACTTTTTAGATTCCTAATACAGTAATATCTACTGTGCTGCATTAATTTTAGATAAATTTTAGCCACTTGCATACTTAGAACCTGTTTAACAACATTTTGTGTAATGCTGTTCTCCACTTTATTCATATTTCTGTCCCTTTGACGTTAGTATTTAAGAAAAACTAAATCATCTTAGTAAGTTAGATGAAATACCTGGTTTTTTCACCATTTTGTTTTGCTAGATGGCTCAGGCAAATTGCATATTTTTACTCTTAAGTTCAAAATTCTACAAGTAAGTAGAATGTAAAAATAGCTTAGCTTTTCTAGACATTCTTTAGTTTCTTCTGCAGCAAAAATATGCATTTGTTTATCTAGATCTATTGAGACTTATGCATGCTAAGACCCATTGAAAGCTGAAGTCTCTATGTAATTTATTTTCAGTGTGTAGTGTAAACTGCTGTGCTGTATATACATTTTATATTTATGTCAGAAAAGGGTTGCAGAGGGGTACTTTAAAACCACCTTTTTGGCTCTAAATAGCTATTGTGTACATATGGTAAGGTACTGCTGCTTAACAATTAGTAACTGCTTTGATGAAACTAAATTACATGTTTAAGTTCCCATCAGGAAGTCGCTTCACATATCTGTATTAATGTATTCAAGGCTCGAGAAGGAAAGTTAATTTTCCAGCTTAAATATTTAATTCAAGCTTAAAATTTAGTCTGTAATTAGAGCTCCCAAATGGCAGGAACATGGAGTATTTGTCCATTTTAATTAGATTGTTGTTTACCTATTAATTATATATCATATCTTGTCATATAGTTTTGATGGTAACAGATGGTGCTAGGAGTTAGTAAGGGTTTGAACAAAATAAGATTTCACATGATTTATTAAGTTGCACTTTATTAGTGAGTGGTCTGCTTTCGTCAGGTTATTCTGTGGAATAAGAAGTTTGAAACATTTCACTAATTTTGGTGATTACTCTTTATGTGTTCTATGGAAATATTGAACTTAACTCCAAAAGGTGCATTCTTTTTGTTTAGAGGAAGACATAGTACCTCTTGTATTTCTCCAAAGTTGTAGCCTCTTAGACTACCCACATGACAGTAAGCTTACATCTTTTTTCTTTTTTTCTAAATGTTGTACATAAGACTTTTAAAGAGCAGCATCTCTTTTATCTGCCGAGTACTGTCTGGAGCAGTTGTTTCAGAAGTGAAAGACCTGACTGAATTGTAAAAACATTAGCATCCACACAAAATCTGCGGTTCATTTTCAAGTAAGTTTCAAAGGGTTGAAAAAACCAGCATACCCATTTGTTGACTGCTGCTTTCAAAGTACACGTGTGTATATACACACACACCTCTACCACACCTAGCAAGCATTTAAATGTAAAAGCTAATGGAGATTTTTCAGAGTTCTGTAATTCTGGAGAAATCATACCATACACACTTACCTGGTATGCAAACAGTTTTCCAGATCTTTGGTAATATCTACTGCTGACACAACATGACCTTTATCACACAACCATATCTTACCTAGATTGATTAGTCCTGTATGCCATATGTCTGTCTAAGGATGTTTTAATGGAATTAGTGCAGGGCAGCCCACACTGTAAGCCATGCGCACAAATACATAGGTCATACAGTATCTAACCTGTGCTATTTTGGGGTTCTAATTTAAATATTCCTTTTTAAGACCTGGGACGGAGGAAAAGAAAAAGTGAAAATAAGGGACATCTTCTCTGAGTTTTGAAAGATAAAAAGGGAGAAAGAGAAAGCCTGAAAGTTTTTCAAAGAAAAATCTGTCAAAATTTGCCGGGCTCTTGAAAAAGGACGGGAAATAGAAGTAGATACATGACACATATAAAACAGGGAGAAAATTAAGAAGGTACATAACTAAATAAGATTGTATAGTACAGTTTGAAGCAAGTGTATGTTGGTTCTTAAAAAAAAAAAAAGCCTTAAAATCTGTACACATTCAGTAGAAGTGCTCGTGAGATGTTGCATCAACGTTGGTAAATGGACTGTGGCTTTCTCTGGGTAGGTTCTGCACAGTGAAACTAATCAGTAGTTGAATTTAGCAGTGTGGTATTTGTCAGTGATTTGAGAGTATTTGAGCTTTAAAATGCACTTTATCATAGATCACTTGAACTATTCTCTTCTTTGGTCACTGGGGGGAAGAGGGCAGAGACAAGTTTCTTAAGTCCAGGTCAATTCAGAAGCTCTCTGTTACAAAGTGAAGTAACCAGATCACTTTTTTTGTGCCAGGCTAGTCTTTTTGTTTTCACTGATTGCTTTCTTGGGACCTTGATAGCCTAATCCCTTTGGGGTATAATATACCTGAATAAATAAAGATCCTTTTCCTGTAGTCCGTCCGTCCCGTGTCCCCGTCCCCCCCCCCTTTTTTTTAAAGCTAATTATGTACTTCTGTTTTCCTTCTTCCTTCCTTTTGTCCCCTTGCCAAGTTAAAAAAAACATGCACAATCATCAGAACTGTACCTGTTTCTTGACATTGACCATGGCTTCAAAGAAATGGTAAGAGTCAAGAGTTTTGCTAGTGAAAAGTAAACAGATGGCCGCAGTACACACACTGATTTCAAGGCTTGCTTCAGTGGGCGACTTGACAAACAGTAGATCTACGAAACTGCCTTCTTGTTCTGGCACTCGCTTTGTCCACACACCAGCAGCAACAGATGCTTGATGCTGACACTAGTTTGTTTTTTCCCAGCATAACTTTGGTCACATACTCCTAGTTGGATTTACTGTGACCTCTCTCTTGTTTCATAATTGTCCCCATCAGCATGGTTGCTACCTTAAAAAGTATTGATAAATATGTCTGTGTTCAAATCAACTGGAGGTGGGGTGAGTAGGGGGAGGTGTTTGGGAGTGTGTATGTATCTTGGACGTGTTCCCAAGCCGAGGATCGTTTTATCACCACCTACATCTAAAAAGAACCACTATGCTGAAATTGTGCAGTTTGATTAGCTAGGAAAAGCTAAATGACTTGGCCTATTGCCTCTTGTATGTGTGAAAAGATTACCTTCTGAAAATGTGACCTTTTATCCTCTTTTGCTCAGATACTGGATTTTTCCCTGTGATTTGTAGAACTGTGTTAATAACATGGAAAACTGCATTCAATTGTTAGCGGCTAAAATATAAGTGATTACAAAACCATTATCACAAGATAGAACTAGTAAAAATATTCCACTTGCTGAGCTTGCACCATCAGAATTTATTTATACATTTTATGCAAAAATACAGGGTTAATTTTTTTATTCCTTTGACCCTGTATATCAAATGTGATAAAATATGCTATCCTGCAGCTAAAAGCAGATGGAAAAATAAATTGAAGAACAGCATTTAACTGCAGTCTTATCCTAGTTCATATAAAAATATTACAAAAATAAAACAGAGACATAACTGGGTCATTGAAATGTTCTTTAAGAAAGGCTGCTTACGCAACAAAATTACCCCATTTTCCAATACTGTGGTTCATAACATTCCTTTAAAAAAAAAAAAAAAAAGAAAAAAAAAGAATTTTGAAACACAGTAGAATGAATTTTGGGTTTAAAATAGTTTATACTCTTTGGAGTTAATCTTTCATTGAGAATTTTTGTTTGTTTCTTTTGGAATATAATAAAAGCAATGTGTTTGCATTAAGGCTTTCTTATGGCCATTAGAGAGTTTTGAATCATCACTTCCAATTTATTGCAGTGCCTAGCAGAGCTTCAGCTTTACTCGCTACCTTTCTTTGGAATATCAGGGCCATTTATAGCTTCCAGAATAATTCTGTTTTCATGTTTGACTTTATAAATAGATTTTGAAAGATAAGGTGCAAAATCCACAGTTCTAGTAAAATATGTTGGTATGGATGCTTTGATAGCGAATGCAGCCAATAGCGGCATACTGTCATTTCTCAGCTCTTGACCATTTCATCAGATCTGCCTCAGGTATCAGACTGAAGAGTACTGAATCTCCTCCATGAAGGCACCTGCCTCTCTCCTTTACTGTCTAAGCAACTTCAGCCTCTAATTTCAGTCTGTAAAGTCTCATTTGACTTAGAAGTCTTAAAACAGCCTAAATTAGGCAGTGTGAATAACCCTGGGAGTGGAAATGTGAACAACAGATAATCATGTAGTAGCATCAGAGTGAAGCTTTTTGTTTATGCAAATGGCTGTTTCAAGTAAGAGAAGTGGGATTCTTACAAAAAGGACTGCAAG
>NW_010972571.1:1386806-1426806 GCF_000737465.1 Haliaeetus leucocephalus | reverse complement strand
CGAGTCATCTGTAACAAATTTTGAATTTCCTGTGTCTTCACCTGGCTAGGTGAAGCACCCATAGAAAGCACCACAAGAAAGCAACCCATAGAGTGCTTGCCAATTTTGCTGGTTCTACAGAGGAGATGAGGTGGTGGGAGTGTGTCAACTCTGTGGCTCTGCCTGTGCCTCAGTCCAAAAGTGTGATTGCTCTTTTTATGCAAACTTGCTTTAAATTGGCAAGGTCAGGAATGCTACAGATGTGACAACATGGGCTTTCACTGTAAGATGCTCACTAGTTGTCCTTTATGAGTGCTGTGTGGCTGTGCTTAGACAAAATTTTCAGAGTTTGTAGCAGGGGCAGATCCAAAAAGATACTAGGATGCTTATCTCTTTGCACTTGTGTTAAAATCAATGGGAATTTAAAAGCTTAGGATTTAAATACTTACAGTTTGGAACTATCCCAAGATCTTTGACATCAAAAAGGCGATGGCCTCGTTTTATGCAGATGTCCTAGCACTCAAAGGGTGCATAAATTATTGCACCACTTATCAATTTCTCTTTAATGTATTCCTTTCTTATATCTGGGACACTGTTAATAGAGGAAAAGGATTAAAAAGCATAAAAATAACTTGTATGTAAGTTTCTTTGAGTTGAATTTATATCAGTCAGCCTGTCAGCACTAACATATGGGAAACATAGTTTCGCTACCATGCATAGCAGGGGCTAAAAGTGCTGTTCAGACCATGTGCTCAACTCCTACAGAAGAGGGACTTTATATCACTTGTGCAACCCACTCACAAATTTAAGGGGTGACATCCATGGATTCTGAATATATGGTAACCCAAATATTGATCTTGTTACAGAAAATGTAAAATGGAGGTGGCAAAAAAGAGATAAAGAAGATCTAGATCAGGCAAGGAATTCACTAAACTTTAAATACTCCATTTTTTAAAAGCTTATTGTATTGCCATTGCTATATTGAAATGGTAGGTTTAGATAATAGGAAATTTTCACGTAGCTTTTCCATGTCTTGGGCTAACTTGCAGTAACATATAACATCTCCTTGTATCAATTACTGTAAACTAGTAAAGATCCCTACTGTTTTTGTTTTGTTTTGCTTCCTAAAGCCCCCTGCTGCTGTTGATTACACCTAGATCTGCTACTGATTGGAACTGTTAAAAGGCAAAGATAGTGTGGATGGTTTCTGAATCATTTAATTGTAGAACTAATAAGATGTTTTCGCTGGGACCTAATAAAACAGATCATATTAATAAGTGTGTATACTGTCCATGAAATTTCTGATTGCTTTTTCATAATTCTTGTAGATATGAAGATAAGACTTGTAGATAAGACTTCTAAGCCTGGTGGGCATGTGACGTGCAAGTTTCTTTTTTGAATAATATTACTGGATGTGGTTTTAAGAAAGAGGTGGGAGCGTAAGCTATCCAAGAGCATCATACAGTAGAGATTTTGCTTTCTGTGAGTTTTTTACATTCTTAGTTGTATGTAAATGTTGTGTGGGCATGTTGAATTGAGTGGATAATTACATGAACAAGATATATTCAGTCTTATGTTAATGCTGCTTTTTTAATAGCTGTATAATGCACACTGCACTTGGTGCATGTGAACCTTGAAAAATTGCTTCCTTAATACAGTAACGCTTGCCAAATAGTGTCCAAAATTGGCCTAGAGCTATGTTGGCTTATCATGAAAGAACCTATTCTCCTTCAATGGTCTGTCAGTGTCCATTCAACCTCTCAGCTCCAGCAAGGCTGAAAAGAAATATATGAATACATGCAAGGAAGTCCTAAAATTAAGAAGAATAAAAATAGTTTGTTATTTATGAAAGTTAAAATTTGAATTGGTGGCTTTTCTGTAATCTGTTACATGATTTTTAATTTCTAATGTAAATAATTTTCAAGAATAAAGGTGAGATTAATATTCAGGGAGGATGGGGAGAGAAAGGAGAGAGGGAGTGAGTCTAAAGCTACTTAATGCCTTGTAAATCTGCAGCAAAACTGATGATTCAATTCCAAGCATCCACGAAATGATGCCGCAGAGCAGCTCTTGTATATCTAGGTGGGCGTTACACAGAGTGGAGAAGTCCACCCCTTATGACTTGAGATTAACCCACTATTTATTTCCATGGCTCCACCAAATTTGTTCCCCTTCCTATGTAGATATAATCCCCTCATGTGCTTTGTGTAAAGTAGGGACCAGCTGAATCTGCAGTTCCCAAATTGTTCTGCTCTTGTCAGTCCAATCAGCTAGACTTTTCTTTGCCCAGTCATACATTTCTTCTCAATCAGATCTTTGTCAATGTTATCTACATTTTAAAATAGAGTTTGCATTTTACCATTTTGTTACTTTTGCCTCTGATAGAACAAATTCTGTTTTCACCCATATTGCTTTTTGGCAGTTTATGAGTCATTTTACTTTCCAGTTTCTTCAGTGTTAGCTGAAAGTTGTAGGGTTTGAGTTCAGGGAAATTAAATTATTTTTCATAACAAGTGGTTTCTGATAATTACTTTCTTCATTTGTGGAAGACTTTATTTTATGTTCTGAGAGATAAGATCTTGAAACCTCTTCTTGTTGTCCCTTATATTAAAATTATCTTGTAGTAAAAGGAAGCAGTAGCATAATTTATCCTGCAAAGGTAGTATTTTACCTATATAGTAATGTATATACTACATTAACACACCCCCATACCCACATACATGCACATTTCTGACTACTTAAAGGCTGGGAGGAAGCAAAGATCTGAAAAGTCTTACCTTGTTATACCAAGAACCTAGTGAGGTGCTGGAGAAAACCAGTATCATGGAAAATGAAGTGCTTTTTAAAAAATTTATACATACCTGATACGTGGCATAGGTTCAGGGTTGATGCTGGAAGGAGCAGAGCTAATCTCAGTATTGAACGATGAAGACTGTTCATTTCTGTAGCACACACAGTTCATGGAATGTAAAGAGTTTATTAAAGTGTGAAGCATTAGTTATTGAATACATGTTCCCTACAGATTTTGGCTTTAAAAATCACAAGGCAGCATGATGCAACCTTCAAGAATAAAGGAGCCAATCATCCACTTTGCACGTTAGTAGACTCTTAGTTCCATTGACCAATTATCCACATTGATTATTTGATTAAAAAAGAAGAAAATAAAATTACACTGTTGTATCTAAAAAGCTTAGTATAAAGGAGGGAAAAAAAAATCTACTTATCTCAAGCAGATAGCTTTCCTTTTGTTTTTCTCTACTTTCTACAAAGACAAATGCGTTATGTAATGCTCATTTAATGTACTAACAGCTCCCAGGTTCTGTTTCGTTTCTTTGGTCTTGGTTGGCTTAATTTTCTTCAGCTTATTTTTGCAGAGATCATTTTTTGCCAGACTAACAGGGGCTTAGAATTTTGAACCGTATATTGTAGATAATAGGGAAAGTGGATTCAGTTTTTAAACTGAAAGAAAAGATATGAAAAATGGATTTCTGTAGAGTTTTCGTTCACAGGTAAGATTGTGTCAGTCATTCTGTTTACAATTGGGAAAGTATTTTTGTGAACTAGTTTACTTAGAATTGTACCTGCTGGTCCCTTAAAGGCCAGTGGTTGCTCTTACAGATGATTCCTGTAACAAGATTCTGCAACTGGAATTTAGTTTCACTGAAGTAAATGATAATGTAATTTATCTCTGTACACATACCTACTGTGTTGATAGTGTGCAGTGGATTATTAATAGAATTATTGTGAACTGAATCTGTGAAAAAGAGCAGGCATGGCTCTTTGTGTGGTTTTTTTTTTGCTCTCCTCTTCTCACCCCATAAAGTATAAAAAATCCAAGCAACAAGAAAAAAAACCCAACAAAAACCCCAACCAACCTAACGAACAACACACACCCTTCAAACAAAACAGGAAACAAAACTAAACAGCATATTGTAATTACTTCGTGCTTGTTGCCGTTTAAAATGTTGGATTTCTGTTTCCTGATACTTTGTTGTAGTACATTAAAGTCTTGCAAGGGATGTATAACTGTGTACTAAAATCAAATAGAAGTGCTAATGGGAAGCTCTCATTGCACTTTTCAGAAAGCTTGCACTTAAGCTTTCCAGTCGCAGGGAAACCACGGCAGACCCTTTGTGCCTCTGCAAAGTATTGTAGTATTCTTTACCTTAATCCCTGGCAACATCACCTCCATTTCTTTGGCTTGTCATCAACATTTCTATAAATAGAGTAAAACTCCAATGCATGTAGCAAGAAACGAAGCGTGTAGGGGAAAAACATAAAGGCTCTTGACTGAAATAGTTCTTTAACTTATTAACAGATAAGTGTGCATGTCAGAAAAACACACTTGTTTGCTGTGAGTATATGCAATAGCTGATGGGTAAAGAAACAGAAACCTTAATTGCTGCTTGCGTTTAGGTCACTGTTCATTCATTCATTCATTGCTGGAGCTATGAACTATTCATATGTTGCCACAGTATGTTACTTACACACGACTGATGGTGAAGGAAGTAAGAGCTAAGATGCTTCACAGACATCGACATCGGGGGGATTAACATGTCTGCTTCATTAATATATATGTGCATACATTAATGTTGAAGTATTGAAACTGTTTCAAATGAGATTAAAAACTCTCTCTTAAGGTCTGCTATAGTCCTTGGAAACATTTAAATTTTTGGCATCAACCTTACTGGTTTCTTAACCATTTTACTTTTACTTTGCCAGTGGGGATATGAGTGCAGACAGAGTGCTCATCGCCTGCCTGCTGCCTAGTTTTCTGTTGTTTTTCCTTAGCTAGGTCTGCTCTCTGTACTTGCTAGCCATCATTAAGCATATATGAATCTCTGTGGAGTGGCAGGCATGGATTCTGTGAGTGACATTTCTGGCAACGTTTTCCTTGTATATGGCACCAGGCCTGATTTTCTGAAATTTTAAGCATCTATGATCCCCATTTGCTTCTGCCGAAGCTGTAGGTACTCTGTCCTTTTGGAAAGCATGCTGCTCTGTGCTAAATCTCAGGCAGTTAAGAGATGAGAAAGTCCTGGAAACTTACTTAACACTCATGTGACAGCCAGTTCTGTATAGCAGCAAGAGTATCGCCTGTGTGAAGGCATTGCATCTCCTGCTGTATTAGTTACAGATCCAATAATCTGCCCTTGTGAAACTAGGTTTGGAGATCAGTAGTGAATTGTTTAGTAATGTTGATTGGAGCTCTTTAAAATATATTTGCAATGTATAAAACACTTTGATATATAGAAGCTCACATTCTAATAAGATTACATTAAGTATCCTAATAAGATCAAGGCTTGAAATTATGTTTTTCCGGATTTGAGTGATATAAATTAATTTTAGTTTACACCAGTGTCAGTGTTCTTAGATGTTCATTATAAATACTCCGTTTGCAGTTTATGTAGGTCTGCATTTAAATAAAAAAAATTCAATTCTCCTATTAACACAAGAAGCATTTTCTCTTCCTCTCCTTCCAGTATGCTGCAGCTACAGATTATCAAGCCACTGCTGTAATTATTAAACTCAACCAGTAAATTATATAGAGAACAACAGTGGCTGATCACTGAACTCTGCTGGCACTGGCCTTTCACTTCTCATTTAAGTCTAGCCTACTATATAAAATGAATTCATTATTGTCAATTTAGGTCCCTTGTGGAGGCTAATCCACATCACAAAGCCATTCTACACAAAAGTGAATTCCCTTCAGGAAGACCTTACAAGTACATGCAAACTAAAATATGCAGGAAACTTCCAGTACAGACTAAATCAATTGTTACTTAAAATAACAGACTGACCAGGGTGAAATGTTGGATTAGTTCAAAAAGAACCCCACAGTCATGGTTCTGCTATGATTTCTGTTGGTTTATCCATGCTACTTTTTATTTTATTGCTAATTCTAATTTCTCTGTAACCTATTGCACAGAAGTATGAATCTAAAGGACTAACTCGATCTTTAGTTCTTCTGGTTTTCAGTGTCAAAATCTGGTGCCTAAGTCAGGGGAGAAGCTTGGCTAGTTTCAGCATCACAGTATTCCTCTTCTCCTTTAATGGTCTGGTTGGACATATCTTTTGGACTCTCTTAAATTGTCCTCCAGGTGGGCCACAGTGGGTAAAGTTATTAACTGGTTTATGCCCAAGTACATGTACATATGTAACTAAATTATTTGGCTATAATCACCCTTCCAGGTACACCACCTACTATATCGGACTGATACGTAAGATGATATTCAGTAACAGTGCATATTCCTTGCAGCTATGGCCAAGATAGTTTGGGGGTTTTTTTTCAGTATATTAGCATTTTAGTACACTAGCATTTCTATCAGTGTTTCTATCAGATTTAATTATTTAAATATAAAATACTGTATTAAATTTCATGTTTAGATGTTTAATGTTGTACTTCTTAAAGTGCACAACAGTTTGGAAAATTAGGAGTAACAGGAAAGTGTAATTGGCACTGATGAATGGCTGGCATTAAGTGTGAGCTCCCCATCAAGCAGCAGTCTTCACATCAGCCTTCGCAACCTATGACCTGCCTGGTTTTCTTTCATTGTTTATGTAAACTATAAGTATTTTGGAGAAGATAAAATTCTAGAATTGAGTGGTTATTTTTAATTCACAGAAAGATATCTTCTATTAGTGAAATTTACCTTACTGAACCTGATAACATTTCAAGTGCAGAATACAAAAAGCGTAACAACTCTAGAGAAGATCTGTTCCAGTTTTATGCTTAAATGCCAAAGTTTTATGTGCAGTATAATATCAGGGAAGAGTTGATTCATTGCATTTACCAATGACTGCCTAAGATTTCCCTCTGTCCCGTCCAAATACAGCTGAGTATTTTTTTTATGGATGCCTCAGCATAAGAAAAAACAGTGCATTTCACTGTCCATTTGGCATGAAGCAGTAGATACAGCGTAAAATTAATTTTGTACTTGAATTTCTCCAGAGTGTCAGGCATGGATCTTGTCAAATTCTTTACTACTTTGTTTGCTTAAGGACTTTATCCTGAGCTGTGGAGCAAGAATAGTAATGACCTTCAAACTCAATTTTCCAGTATTCAATTTACACTGTAAGCTAGAAAATCCACTTCAATTTCTTGAATCGACCTGACCCATTATCAAGTAAACAATTTGTGGTAAATTTTTGTGTATTTTTTATTTGTTTCTTTTAAAAATTATTTCTCTTACAGGGTGCAAGAAATAGTTTAATTCCTATTTTTTCATTATAAGAAGCTAAGAATGTTAGCATTCGTGTCTCTATAAACATATTTAAAATTTCAGGGAGAGTTTAAATATTTATGAAAATATAAAAGGTAACTTAAAAATAATATGTTTGTCTTGGAAACTTGTGGCCAGAACTTATCTGCACACAGATTACTTTTGGGAAAGAGAGGAGCATACTTACAGTCAGTTTTAATATTTTTAATGGTTTTCACTTTTTACTTTGCAGATTATATAAAGCCTTCAAATATTAATATATATTCAAGATTAGGGATTTATAGGCTTCTTTTGTTTACCATACATTGCTTGTCCGTGAAATTTTCATGGTCTTCTGATTCTTCTGAACCATAGTTATTGTGCATGCAGGTAGACAGCTGATTCTTCTCCTAACTTTTCATGGCATAAATAAGTGAAACTCTTGGCCCAAAGACAGAAAAAGCCATTAATTTCTTTAAAAATAGCCTACAACTGGAAGGCATATATGCTGCAGGAGAAAACGCCTTTTTTCTAGTGGTTTCAATTTCATGGTTATTCATGTTCTGATACTGGAAGCATGCTGACTTTAAATATTTGTCCTTGTCACATACATTTATTTTTCTGAGATCTTTAGCTTCTCTTTGAAGTTCAGTATTTCGTATGGGTAGTATACCTGGCTATAGATAATATATCTGAAAAAGCCATAGTGGTGGAATTATTTTGTCCCTCCCATAATTTGGGAGGGGTTGTTTTTAAAGAATCTCTGTGGTTTATTTATATCATTTAACTGTTGATCTAGTATTTATATAAAGAAAGAATTACATTTATTCATTACTCTTAAGAAGTGCATTGGACATGACTGAACTGTGCTCCTCTATCCTGTAATGAGGCTTTTCTGTGATTTTGCACTGACACTTTGGAAAAGACTCAATCGTTATTCTACCCTTTCTTATTTTCCAGTGTGATACAGAGCATTACAAGCGGAAACCTTTTGTATCAGAAAGCCATCAGTAGAAAAGGTGGATATTCTTGAAACTAATGTTGCCTTACTTTCTGTATTTGGACAATTTCTTCAGTGCTTGTAAATCAAGGGTAGTTATTCTAATATGGTACTTCTTCATTTAAACATAGATTTTTTTTTTTCCCCCCGAAGTAGATACTTAATAGCTATCCCGCATGGAAAAAAAATTCAAGGGTTTCAAGGAATAGCTGTAGCAATTGCAGAAGTGTATAAATTACCATCTCTTTTGGGTTTTTTTCTCCCTCTCAGTACAACTCTTACTATAATTAGCCAGCATTTAACAGCAAATGTTTGCTTTGGTTAAATTATTCAGAACATTTATTTTACTTGTCAAAGGTTAGATCAGGTTGTTGTTTGAACTGGTAATTAAATGCAGCCTAATACACTGTCGTATTTATATGCACTATCAGCCCTGTTTCCTCCGTATTCTGTATAATTTTATAATGTTCAGGGTTGACATTTAGACTTCCAACTCAAACCCTGTTTTCTTGTAAAGAAAGCTAAGATTTTACTTCTGTGTTTCATCATACATGTATACACTTAGGAAAATAAGGATTAGGGTTGTTTGGAATATCACAACTATGGACTTCATTGCCATAAAAGTAGTGAAGGCCCTTTGAATATTTTTATTTGCATATTTCAATAAGTCATTACACAGCATCTGGTATGTACTAATTATTTTTCAGAGATGAAGGTGAGGTGGACAAGTGCAGACCTCTCCTTTACTAATTGAATACCTACAAGTCACAGTAACATGCAGTATATTTAAATTACATTCCCAAATCTTTACCGGAAATGTGCATAATACTGAAATATAGAAACGTGCCTAAAATAATTACATAGCGGACCCAGATGAGCAAACAAAATTAAAAAGCCTCAAGGTCAGAACTTCTCATGAATCTAGAGCAGTGGCCTTGTACATGTACATTAGAGCACTGAGGCTGGCCATCCAGCCTGATAAAATCAATAGGAGTTTTAGAGAAGCCAGGATTCAGTCTTCTGTAGTCTCTCATGAGAAGTTCAGAAACTATTTTTCACACACTTATACTACACAGTCGTTTAATTGAATTGTCATACATATAATGTGTCCATCCCTTTTTTATTTCAGCTATGTATGTTTATTTTCTCAGGCAAATTTGAAGAAAGAATAAATCATAGGGCTTTTTAAAAAACTTTTATGCTCATAGGCCTAATATCATCCAATGTCTATGAAAAGAAGAAAGTTGCTGTCCAGTTAAAAAAGAAAGAAGCATGAAAGTGGATCATCAACATTTCAGCAATCTTTTTTTTCCTACCATGTGTAGACAGTATTCCTACCTTTTTCAGTGCATTTGTGTTGCAGCTTTCTCTTTGTGCGACTAATGTAGTGATATGTATACATTTCAACCTACCTTATTTCTCAGCATTTGTAAAACATTCTTGAAAAATCCTATCTATTGTACTTAATGTGTTGAAAGTGCAGTTTTGAATGTCTCACAGTTCTGTTAAATCAAAGCTACGCTGATTCTTAGCCTTGTAAAGAAACAATTCAGACTTGATGGTAGTGAAATCCTAATTTATCCACTGTTATGGTGATCCCCCCAGACTGTATTAAGTGGTGGCAAAAGCTGAGACAGGAATAAGGGCAAAACATACAAGCACTATCTTAAAAAGCCCAAATCCACATCTTATTTCCTGCACATGTGATCTTAGAGTAGCAGAATTGATTTTTTTTTTTTTTTTTTTTTTTTACCTTTTCCTCCCCATTGTCATATTTTGTAATAAAACTGGCATAGGCCACCATGGGCCACAAGGTAGAAAGATACAGTGCTAGTGTTGAAAGTGAAGTGTATTCTTGATTATAATTACAGCATTCCTAGCGTGATACTAAAGAAACTCGATGTATGGTGTTCAATTTGTTATTTTGCAGCTTGTTAAATTTTTATACTTTATGGCTGTAGGAGGTAGCTAAAAACAAGAGAATATACTGTGCTCTTACAGAAATTATTCTGACCTCTAGGTGAGGTACCTTTATTTGTGTATACATCATCTGAACTGTGAGCCGTTTTGATTGATGCAGTAGATTGCATATACATGTGGCATACAGAGGACCTAGGTTAGGGTAAAGTTCTGGGCTCTCTCATGATGGACTACCTAAATATAAACTAGAATCAAAATGACTAAATTGATTTTAAGTTGTACAGAAGTGCTGTACGGGTGTAAGTCTTGGGATGGATATGACAGACTATGTGTGCCTTTAATTCAGAAAACTGGTCTTAAATTAAATAATTGCTGTATTAAAGTTTAAGAAGTATTCACACATTGGTTTGCACCAAGAATACTACTGATGGGAATGAAAACTAGTGTAGTTGTTTCAGATGGTATCTTTAAGACCATTAATAGTATGAATCCGAAGAAGAGTTTTGACAGCACAGCACATATCCATGAAAGTAGCCATTTGTAGGAAATAATAAATGTAAAGTTTAACATATAATGCTAGGGTATGGATAAGGTCTAAAGCATTTTATCCGTGAACTGAGGAGCTTGGTGGTCAAATCGCAGTTCAATCATGAAAGAAACAACGCAACAAAACCAAACATTCCTACTGTCTTTGAGAAGAAGAATGCAAACAGTTTTAGTTAAAATATTCTTTAGTCTTCTATGTTACCTTTCTAAAGCCAAATTGTGTGTGTGTCTTTGGAAGGTGAAACCGCTTTTTTCATCTGCTGTTTCTGACATCAGTGCTGTAAAGGAGCTCCACTAAATACAGAGGCAATCCTGAATTTAAAGGAGGCAAGGAAATATTCTTTCTAGTAGCCTAACTTCGTATGGATATACTAGATGACATTTTTTTAGAAATAGATCTTTATGTTAAAAATACCGTGTTCAGTTATTCAAATGGATGAGGGGAGTCTTATGTGAGGTTCTTTGGAGAAAGCAAGCTACTGCATAGTGAAGGAGTGATTTTCTGTCTTTCTAAATCATTTCATTTCAATTATCTTTTATGTTTTGGCTTTCATTTCTGGTAAGATGCTGTCAAAACCTCTAAACCAAAAATGACGAATAATGTTAAAGTTACCTGGGTTTGTTGTATTCAGTGGTTTGCTTATAAATGTGGCTGCTAAAGCAGAACAGGATTTCCCTTTTTCTTCCACAGCAAAGAACAAGAACTTCTCAAGCACAGGAGTTTGGATGAGTAGGCAGAGGATCTGGTGCCTGCTTGAGAAGTCCTTAAGCTTCAAGTCATCCTGGCAACAGGTATACAATATGTGTTTGGTAGAGAATAGTCATCTCAGCTAGGCAGTCTCTGTCTGTCACCTTCCTTTGAAGAATGATCAGTCCCCTCGGTCAACTTTTTCCTCCTTTTCCATCAGGAAGCTAAGAACACCTGCTACTGCCATCTTCTGTCTTCCTTTAGGAGAAAAAGAAAGATGAATAATACATGACAGAACAAAATTTCAAAAGTGACTACTAATTTTAGGTGCCCCAAGATGCACAGCCTTACTGTTAAGTAAGAAAGAAAAGTGAGGACAGATCACACCTATATTCTATATGCTTGATTTCTTTCCATTTACTTCTGGATCCAGTTCAAAATTCTCATTTCATTCTTCTTAATGCGCTAAGTGGTGCATAGCCTGGCCGCTGTTAGGTCACTTCTCTACCTGACCTAGGTCACTTCTCTACCTCAACTATTACCAGAAATGCAACAACATAGCAAAAAGAACATTTTTCTAGGCTTTTGCATGTGACCAGTTTAAGAATGAGATCATACAGTCTGCAGCAGGAAAAAAAATCTGAAAGCTACCTTTTTGCAAATTGAAATTTCACGTGTTTGGAGAGAAAGAAAATAATAAAATTGGTCAGAAGGATGCACGCGCGCGCGCGCACACACACACACAAAGAGTTGGAAATAAGTATGTGAAAACAGCTATTTTGTCCAGGAGGATTCAGAGTGTTAATGCTATTGTGATTTCTATGTTAAATATTCTTAAAAAGTTATACTGGTCCATCTAACACAGACAAGAAAACTGTCTGCAAAGGCTTTCTAAAAACAATAGGAAAAACTTAATCAAGGAGGTTTCTAACCGTATCTTGTTTACATCTGTTATATTTTTTTAATAAAATGGGCTTAAAAGCTTAGCCTCAAAGGTGTTGCAAGCTTTCTGTAAAGTATAATGACAGCTGTTATTCCAGTACAGTTCTTCAAATCTTTTCACTGTGTTTTTGGGAATTCCTTTTTGTTGCTTGCATATAACAAAACTTGGTATTCAGGCAACACTGGGAGGTTCAGTCACGTCATAGAGGTTGGTGAATTAGAGAGAGCACTCAACTAAGCCTAACATATTTAGGAGCCATCAATCTTTTGTATTATCTATTAAAAATCAAAAAGCTTTAGAGAGTCCTGCCTGTTGTTCTGCTGTCATTCACCAGAGCAGAAGAGCATATACAATTCTCAGGGCAACTGATCCCTTAGCCTACTACTTCTGGTCTTGTCTAAGATCTTGCCCTGCTACTTACGTGTTGTCTAAGAATGTCATGCAAAACCAGGCTTTTGCTTCTTGCTGCGTAGTGTGTGCTGACCCACTTCTAAAGCAAAATAAACCCAGGACTTAGGGTAAAGAAAATCGAACTTGTTGATGACATGTTTCTGGTAAGACAAATTCACTGCCAAAACAAAAAACTCTTAACTCAAAAATTGCAACTCACTTTTATTAATATTTCCCCCTTTAAACTGTGTATTTTATCCTTATTTCTGAATTAATTTATGTTCTGGATTCTTACTGTAAATTTTAGGGTACATTTCTACAGTTCTGCAGAATTAAATATTTTTTTTATAGCCAGACTTCTGTTCCTCTATAACCTTGCAAAGTACTGCTTTCCCACTTGCTGTTTAAGACGTGCATCTACTTCAGGTTTTGAGGCGGTACAGCCAGTGTGTGTTTGATGTGCCATGTTGCTTGTACTGGTGACTTCTATGCCTGTGTTTTACATGCTCTGGCAAGAAGCGAGGACTGCCCAGAAAATATTTTAGGAGGAAGAAATGCCTCTGAGTAACAGTGCATTATAGAAGTCATTATGCTACTGTGGCCTTGCCTGCCTAGCATCTCTGTGTCTGCAGACTTCAGCAAGACCACTTGTTCCCTTGGCAGTTTGATGTGCATGTGCAGGAAAGGGTAGAACTTTTCATCCAGCTGGTCAAAAATTTGAATTGAAAATATGGGAGTGGGAACGGATAGGCAAATAAGTTGTAACCCATAACACTGTATTAAGAGATTAAATTATTAAAGAAGGAAGAGTATTGCACTGTAATTTTCTCCCATTTTTAATATTACTAACCTTGGCAGGAATTAGTACTAAGAGTTCCTGAACACCAGAAACAAGAGATGCAGCAGGATGTGCTGAGCAGCAGAGTTCACTGTCTGCAAAAGGAAGAACATGCCTTGTCATCTTTTTAGTAGCATGAATACAGTGGTACATTCCTACTAAAAAAAAAAACCAACAAGTAAAATGTTACTCATAGCAGTAGTGATATATTGGTATAAAGTGCTTTCTTGCAGTCAACTATCTGCTAAGGTTAGCAGGTTTCATTTATACCCTGTGTTTCCACGTCTTAGGGGTTTCCTTTGCTTGAGGTATTTATTTTATTTCATTTTATTTAGGTATTGCTGTTTGAAACTCACTACATCCTAGGTATGAATAAGCATTCTACAAAAATACTGAGCCCCTAGAGTGGCTGCTAAGCATCCTGCTTTTGTTACTCCTGATGTGGCAGGGCTGAAGAGAAGCAATGTGAGCAGGCAGTACATGATATGAATACTGTGCCTTACATAGAGTATGTCTTGAGACTGAGCATTTGAGTGTAAGAGGGAGCATTCATGGGAGGCTTCAGCATATTTTTTACCAGGGGTAGCCCTACTCTGAAGCTCTTTTCCTCTTGAAAAGTACAGCTTTTAGACATACTCAAGTAAGCCACTGCTCCCGTTGGCAGAAGTGATAGGAAACCCTTGCAATTTGCATTCATTGCACTGCAGCTGAATTAGATTTCAGAAAGCACCTTCTCTTTGCTTTCCTCTTGCACCTGGTTTTCCTCTACAACTGTGCCCTTTTGAATTCACTCATCAGGACTGGATTGCGTAGGTGAACATGGGTTATGGTTCTTGATGTTATGTAGAAACTTCATTGTAAGATACAAAACAAATTTTGTCTCTCTCTGCTCTTTTGAAAGTGCCTGTGAAATGGTCCTTTTTCCTTAGCAAGTGGGGCTTACACCAACTTTCTTTCTCCCTCAGCATGAGACTGTGCTGCTTTAGCATCTGCATATCTAGAAGAGAAATATTTGATGTAAATGCATCTGTGCGTGCATGAACATGCTGCTGTTTCTATAAAAATTCTGTCAACCCCTGTAGGAAACTGTTTTCTAAAAATAGTGAAAGAATAAAGGCTGAATCCTAGATTAATTGCTTACTACTTTAAAGCTGTGATATCCTAGAAACTTATTTCGTTGAATACACTTTTAGTGTCTAAGCTAGTTACTATCATTTTGGGTAAGGCTGCAGGCTAAGCTGCCATTTTTTCCAGTTCACTGTTTTGGTGATTTCTTTCAGTCTTGACATTCTTTGGCCCTTTGAGTTACATATGTATTACTAAAACATAAAGCGTGTAGCATAGCATGGTGCCTCTGTGTTCCTGAAAGTAAAACTCTTAAATACTTAAAAGCAGTCACTTCCATACCATAAACAGCAGTAAACTACTTTAATCTCTTAACTATCTTTGGAAGGACAAAGCTTTAATTTAAATTATATTGAATTGCTTTGTAACCAGGTAGATCAAATATATTCTAAAATAAAATAAACAAGGGATTTCTTTCATTTAATGGGTTTCCAATTGTTTGAATCATTTTAATATGAATAGGGTTTTCACCAACTCTAGATTACTGTAACAAAAGGGAGTAGCTTCATAGTTCAATAATGTAAAGATTTGAAATCTTACTGCATTTTCCTCTCTCCTCCTTCCCCATCTTCCTTTCACTAAAGTAAAATATTAAGTTTCTTTCAGTCTTATGTCGTAAGTTATAGTTTCTAGGCTCTTAATAGATCTTGTTGCTCTTCTCCAGACTGCAGCAGCTGGTTCTTGTCCTTCTGTGCTATCTGTCTAAAGACAGAGACACTGATTCAGCTCAGGCCTTAGCAACATCAGGTGATGGGAGGAGATTTACACATCTCATTTTGATCAAGTTGTTTTGGCTACGAGGAACCTTTCTCTTTTTGAGTCTTCAGTTGAAAGGAAGTATGGTAAAAATACAGCAACATAACATTTTCACATCTGCTGCTAAAAAGCTAGATCCTGGGGGTGGGAGGAGTGTTCAGGGCAGGGGTTATGTTTAGCTGTTGACTTTGGATCTTTTTTTGGTTTTGCTGGTATTTCTTGTTTGAAATCAATGTTAGATCAAAGTTGTGTTCTCTTAACAGCCTCATTGTGAAGCTGTCACATAAGCCAGCATTAAAAATAGGTATAGTTTTGTGTTGAGGGTGTGGGATTTGGTTGTTTGGTTTTTGGGTTTTTTTAAGGAAATTCAAACTTCAAAATTGAGACTGGCTTTGGTTCTTGTGTCTTTTTTTTTTTTTTTTTTTAAATATGACTATACGGAACATATAACTGTAGTACTGGTAATGATTGATGCTGTTTATACTTTTGTTGTCACCATTTTCAAAGCAGAAGAGAGAAGTTGTTTCACCATAAGTGTCAATTGTCACTATTCATAGCATTAGACCTTGGGAAACATTGTTGCCAAGGTTGGTAGGGGGCTGTAGGTATTAAATATAGTGGTCAACATTACGTAAGGATTTCAATCCTCTCTGCTTTATTTAAGTTTTTCTCCCTTAGTCAAACTACTATTCCTTACAGAATTGTGTAACCTCAAGAAAACTGTAAGCTAGCAACTGCATAAACTTGTTCCCTGCTTGTAACAAATGTGTGGAAGATTTCCTATCTTCCAAATTAACAGAATATAAAGTGTTTACTTATAAAGTTTTGTGGGTTTTTTTTTCTTTTTTAACTTCTAGCATAAAAAAGTTTTTAACTATCATGTGAATTATCAAGAGAATACATTGTCATGGTCCCAGGCTGTTTGTGTTGTTTCTTATCCCTGACATTTTAATTCACTACTGAATTTATACTTTGCATGTTTAAGTACTGGTAAGACATGAAAGTTGTAGGGTTAAATCTGTAGACAGTGCTTTAAAGCTCCTATGATAATTGTTCTTAGGTATGTATTCCTTTACTGTGGCTCTTGAGACAACTATTTAATAGACAACATTTGAATAATACAAATGTGCAGTTGGTAAAAATGGATTAGGGTTTCAGGGTGGTACCAATGGGTGATATTTAATATTGAATGACATGTATTAAGACAAATGCTTTTATATATAATTTATTTGGCATTGTAAATGCATTTATCTTGTGAGATACAGACCCCCTGTTGCCACATGAAGTATTCTGGAAAGGTTTGGAGTAAATAAATAATAAAACCACTTTGATATACAATCTAACAATATTAAATATTAAGACTTTCACATGATTGATTTTAATACTTAATTAACTTATTTAAAGTCCAATGTAAGTCTGTTTTTGTATTAAAGATCAGACAGGCAGAAGTTAAAATGCAGGAAATGTTATTAAATGGGACAAAATTAATTGCATTTCATGATCAGTAGGCTCACTGGCTGTTAACCTGTCCGTCAGTGGCATGATCTTGTTTGTTTTGTTTGGGACCCCAGCTGATGTTAATCTGCTCTACCATGTCAGTCCATTTTTATGTTTGCATCATTCTACTTTAATGATACATAATCTGATACATTTTATAAAAGAAAACAGACTTGCTTTATGCTGTCCAAAGTTTGTCAAATTGTGCACTTTTTTTCTGAGTTAGTGTTCCTCCTAAGGCATTTTTCTTCAGTGGGTGGTGGCAACCTGTGGAAGTGGCCAAGTAGAAACCTTAGCAGGTTTTTTGGTTTTTTTTTTGGAGGCACTTGAACTAGTATCTTCTGTATTTTAATGGAGGTGGTGGTAGTAAAGGGCTCAAGTGATGGAGAGCAGAAGAGCTCAGTGCTATGAGATAGGTGGTCCATGTGGTCTGGGTAAAAATCACTCCCAGAGCAAAGAATAAAGCAGTGAATATTACAGGTTGGAACAAAATTTTCAAAAATGCCTATTAATGATTGTCTTAGTAAAAAGTATCCAACTTGAAACATACCAAATAGTCCTCATTTTCCAGAGTTCATGCTCAGGACTGTCTCCTGCTCAGCCCTCTATTCAGAGAAAGCATGACTTTTTTTTTTTTTTTTCCTTTCTTTCCTACTTTATGAGGAATAATTTAAGGCCCAGGGGATTTGGCCAGTGAAAAGACAACCCAGGGTCTGGAGCTGTTTCTAGATTATTTGCAAGTCATCTGTAGTTCATGGCTTTAAATAAACACAATGCATGTTTATTCTCCTAATACTTAATTCCTTACCTACTTTAAAATGTTTTTACATTCTGGAGAATCCTCACTTCTGTGTGCTAAAATGCTTGATTACTTCATAAGCTGTAAATGAGGGGCAGAACTGTGAACCCTCATAACATGATGCTGTCAAACTTAACAAAACATGCATAAGACCATTACCACTCAGACATTTGCTTTTAGTCAGGTCGTTTTAATCAATTTGACTTCACAGGGCAGCTAATTTATCACTTAGCTAAAGAAGTATTTCCTCTACTTGCCATCAATTTAAGTAATTAAAATGGTAAACTTTGCTATATGGCATGAAATAAAGGCCCAAAGATAATTTGGAGAAGGTGGTTGATACAGTCTAATAGAATGAATGCAAAGTATTATTTAAATACTTTGGTATGCTTCGGTAGTTTTCAGAAATGTCATATTCCGGTAGCTTTGCTGGTACTGATATAAACTGATTTTTATTTTTAGCATATCCAAGATTAAACAGCATTGTTCAGTTTCTTCCTCAGTGTTAGTGGGTTCTCTTTTTCCTTTCTTTAAGCATAAGATGTTTTGCTTTTTTGCTCCATTGTTTGGGGGTAAGAGGCTCTCAGAGAGCAAGAGTGGGGCAAGTGCTGCAATTTGTGCAGTTCTTCTGCCCTGCTCCTAAGTGCCTCCTCAAGCCTGCAATTCCTCTCCTTTCATTTCACCACCGGGGGGACGGGAAGAGAGGGGAAATGCATGTTTTAAAAGCTCAGAATTGCCTAATTCTTTTTTACCAACTGAGTTACATTTTCAAAATATCCTTTGTGAGACTGATTATATTTTCTAATTTTGCCCAAACAATATGAATGCTCTTCATATCTTAAACATTAATTTTGATATGTTTTGGCGTGTTTTGTAATTTGAATAAATAATTTTTAAAAGTCTGTATAAACACTGATGATTAAGAGAAACATTTTAGATGACATGTTTTTAGGGGTTTTTTAATTGAAATAATTTAGTAACTTTTTGAAACAATGCTTGCTATCCATAAACTGCTCCTCTGAAAACTGAATATTTGTATTCAGTATCTGTTGCAAGTTAAAAGGTAAATGAATGTCTTATGACTTGAAATAGGGTACAGTATTCTGTTCAACTGTGCTATGTTTTTTTTATGAAATACTGATTTTAAATTTATCAAAATTTTTGAGATTGGGGTAGTCTTGCCACTTGCTCACGTGGTAGTGAATAGTCTCACTGCTAAAGAACTCCCGAAAGTTTGGTTTTATTTTGAATATTTCATCTTCTAACTGAACATTCATTATAATCAGTTTATTATATGAGTATTTATTACAATCTTATTACAGATGACTCTGCTTTTTTGTACAGTTCTGGTTATAGTGGTGTACTCCTATGTTTGTGTAACACGTTTTGCCATGTTTTGCCCGTCTCCAGTCTGGATGTAACTGGTGCTTCATTGGCAGTTCAGCTAATGATAGAAGCATATCACACTTAGACTTTTATCTTTGCCTTGTATTTCTAGCTAGATAGATATGACTTATGTATATTAATGGCAGATGAAGCATGGCTGAATTGAGGCTGTTGCCACTGACAGTCTGGTGAAGAAGTACGTTTCATTGTGAATGTTTTAAATGTTATTTTTTTAAGCATTCCAAACTCACAGGTTTGTATACAGGAAGAATGGCAATGCTGATGAAGGCATGACTGTGTAAGACAGACTAATTTATGGCAAGATGTGGTAGAAATAACGTCATGTGTTAGTGTTAGAGCAGCTAATACGGAAGGCAAAAATTTGTAAACTCTCAGGTGCGCAAACCTCCTTATGTCTAAAAAGAAGCAGCTGACTTCAAAGCTAAGTACTCGGGGAGAACAAGAAAAGTTCTCTGAATTAGAATGGCTATGTTAAATCAGACTATTTAATACAACGAGTAGTTGACCCCTGCCGTGCTGAAGGAGGTTGTTAGTAAGGTACATGTTATTAAACATCAGTTAAGTTTTTCCTAACGGAAACAGGTTGGTATTTTATCACCTATGGAATATGGAGGAGGTCATGGGGAGAGAGGATGATGGGCTATAAGCAAGTATCTCTACAGAGTCTAGTGGAGTTCTGTGTTGGAGCCCATAAGCCTATTTTTCGAGGGATTTTTGGTCTCCATTGAGTAACTGGGCTGGCAGGTCACAGGCATACTGACAAGCTGCCTTCACTGGAAAGCAGACTGGATTCATTCCATGCGTGTGCGCTGGTCGGTGAGGAGCAGACCTGTGATGCTGTCCTTGCTGGCGCGTGAGGGCTCTCCGTGCTCGCGTACTTAAGGAGTTTATATGCTTGTCTTTTCCTTGGGCTCATGGGTGGATTAGTGTCTCTTTTCATTACCCTAACTAGATAAATGTTTCATATGCAGCCTTAATTATTTTTTCATGTGTATTAAAGAATAGTTGAACTCCCAGTTCTGGGAGGGGTGCTTGGTCTTTGGGTTTTTTAGCCCTTCATCTTTGGAGGAAAACAAAAAAAAAAGGAATAGATAAAAGAGTCACTTCTAGCTTTGACTGAGCTGTTAGGGTTTAACAAGATAGCCAGTATCGAGTCTTGTAATCTAATAATTGAACTTCAGATTTTTATTACATTTTTATTGTTTCACATTGAGAATGTTTTTAAATTGCATCTTATTTATTATGAACAATGTTAGTAGGCCATTACAAATCAACCACAAACCTGTAAAGAATTAATCTGTCTCAGAGTAAGATCCCAAGTGTAATCATAATTGTTTAATAGTTCTCTTTGCTCTTTGTTAGAAGAGCTGAAAAGAACTTAAGTATAAAACTGTAAAGAAAATTGCTTGGACTAAGGAGTGACAAGACTAATAGGTAGTGATTTTTTTTTAACACTAATCAAATGTATCTGTAAACAAACACAAGTAACTGATTAAATCACTGTGCAAGTATCAAAAGTAAATCTGTTCAGCTGTTTAAAACTGCTCTAACCGTCTGTAAAGTAAATTATAGCTCTTATATGTTGTAAAGGCATGGCATTTAGGGAGTATTTAAAAAAGAGAAGGTGGATACAGAACAGAAGAATATAGAAGAACAAACTTACTAGAGCTGATTTCATACAGTGTTATGGATGTAAGACAATGTAAGTCTGAAGCATACTGTGGCTTAACTAAGTGGTGGCTGCTAAAACTACAAAGGCTGGTGAGGTCATTTTGTGCCTGGTTCTCAGTTTGAAAGGCACTTGGGATTGTACCTTGGTCAGATCGTGTAGCAATGTCTGAAGGACCATAAAAATAAAATGTTAAATTCTGGCAGCACAGTTCAAAATAAGCTTGTAATTTTTGTGAAGGCAACATCAACAGATGAGTCGAAAGGTGATTAAGACAATATAGCAAAGAGAACCAGAGCAGCAACTAAATTCCAGCAGGAGAAAATTATAAAAATCTCTTTCAGCAAAGTTGCTGGTTTTTGGTTTGTTTTTTTTTTTAAAGTAAATTCTTTCAGGTTTCTCATTTATTTATCTAAGATATCAGGTAGTTATGAACACTTCTGTATGTTATGTAACCATAAGACTGCAGGTAAACACTGAAATGTTATTTAAGTGGCTAGCAAGTTTATATATGTTTTTCTCCAAGTTACCATTTGCACGTTTTTCATGGTTATGATTTATAAATTACATAGGAAACACATGATGTCTATTTGCAATCATAATACATTTTGTTGAGCTAGTACAAAGAGTTGTTCAAGGTAATTCTGTATTTTAGAGGTGTTTTATCATATGATTATAAGATCGTAATAATTTGACATAAAAGTGTGCCACTGCAAAAGTGGGCAGTCCTAACTTCCCTCAGTTCCTGGCTGCTTGTTTCCAAGAGCTTCAGATGTTCTCCTCTTGTTAAAAAGCAGTGAGAGATGATGGCGCGATCATATCAGCACCACACTAACACAGGTGCTGGGACAAATAAAGAACAAAACCCTCAGAGAATACCGCTGAGAGAGCATCCTTTCGGAAACAGTCTGGGTGCATTGGTTTGAAGGAGATGCCTAACAGTGGTGCAACTAGCTTTGTTTATTATTTAGGTTTTTTTTTTTTCACATAACTTAGTAGGAAAATGAAGCAGATGGATAGTATAGAAAACTAGAAGGGTCTTCAGAATCCTAGTCCCTTTTCATTTATTGACAGTAAACTGAAGGTATAAACATATATGGTCAATGCCATGCCTTGTAAGAACCAAAGGAACAGCATAATTAGTGATTTCTGAATTGATAATATACCAATCCTGAAAGTGTAGGTGCCTTCTATTCTATTCTGTTCTGTTCTATACCAATTTGTGTTTGTATATTTCTTTTTAAATATAATTTTCTTGGAGTTAAACAGTTAAGATACTTGTAAACTAAGCAGTTACAGTAAGTGATATTTAAAATTCAGATGGCAGTCATAGGTAGCTACTTAGTGTGCTTGGGCAAATCAAACCTATTTGGCTGGCATAGTTCTTTTGTGCTGCAAGTTAGCTACATCTCTTTCAAGCTGTTAATAAATTGCTGTACAGTGACCAAAATGCAGTCTTGACAAATGTACTCTTCTGCTGTTAATGCACTGGAAAGGTCGTTTTTCCTTCTTACTGCTCTGACCATAACGCCATCTGCTTTTCACCCTTTTACTGGCATCCTCTTATTCATCGCAACAAATATTAGCTTCCAACACTCCTCACATGAACTTCAAACATAGTTCTTGTTCACTTACGTGATCGTGATTTGAATGCCATTCAGCAGCTTGTGATGATGAACCGGCGTCACCTGCTTCCTGGGTTTTCAGTTCTGTGCTTTCTCCCCTTTTGCCCTTCGTTTTTGGAAGAACTTCTTTGTAAATATTCACTAGCTAGCTGATTACGTTTCTTCAAACGCTTCTTAAACATCATCTTTCTAGAAAGCTAATATAAATCTTGATAAAACTGAATTCAGCCATCATACCAGTCAGTTTTGTCTTATTCTCTCTTTTTGTATGTGTTTGCGTCCCTCTCTCTGCTCTCTTGTACTTGTCCTATGATTTCTGACAAAGTAGTAGTTAAAAGGAAGTTTTTCTATGATAACAGGTCCTGAGTGCATAAGAGTGATGATGGGTCTCACCTCAGCTTTGCTCTATAACCTTCGTCATTCCCCAAGGACTAGTATCAGTTCTCCCTGGAATCAGACTAAAAGATGATTTGGGGAACCTAGAAAAAGGAAGAAAAAAGGCTCCTGCCCCACTTTACAGTCTGGCAAAACCACACTTGGACTTTTATTTGCAGTGTGACGGTTGGAGGTGCTACAACAATTCTTTTGGACTCCAAATAATAAAACATTTGAATCGAAACACTGTTGTTTTGCTATTAGGCATCTAATGGTGATGTAATGCCTGGAAAATAAGGAAAGGTTTTAAGCATTTTTGCTATTGACTTGTGTGATTGAAAAATAGCTAAAGAAACATTAAAGTGTTTGTTTCTCTGTTTTTTTCCCTCCAGATAAATACCCTTCAGTTGGAATTTACTATTGCCAATATGTATCATTCTGTGTCTGAAACCAGTCACCCTTTGCAATCAGAGGAACAAGAAATAGGCATTGATCCCTTGCAGAGTTATTTGCACAAGCCAGGGGAAGGTGAGTTTTGTATTTCTGTACTTTTTTGACTTTATACCTAGAAACCTTATATAAGTGCGTCATGATAACTGTACCTGTCGTAATTCATTTAGTTCTTTCAATGAAGTTGAACAGGGCAACTTAAAGAACATTTCACAGAGTATGTGTAGAACACTCTGACACTAATGAAAACCACGAAAAGTCAACTTTCAATTACAGACAGAAACATTAGCCAAATGTTTAATGCGCTGTCATCCTTTTTTAATCATAAACCAAACACTGACTTCAGCATAAGAATATTGAAATGCAGTGTGGCTTTATGTTACTTTCTCAAGCATGAGCTCTTACAGTGCTTTGGTTTTAGGGATTTTTCTGTTTTCCTTTTTTTTTTTTTAATTCTGCAATAAAGTTCAGTGGATGAGATTGTGCAAATAAAAAGGCTGATTTCCTTGTTTGTTTGTTTGTTTGACTTAGCACTTATATTCGTATGTGGTAAAAAAACCTGGAAGTTGAGATAGAATGAACAGGCTTTAAAGGCAGAAATTGCTATGGAACTGAAAGTAAATTAATTAAATGCAGTATTTGGAAGACTCTAATGAACAGTGAGAACAAACTGCTTGCATAATGCAATGCATGTCTGTGTTGCTTGTCTTTTCTACTTATTTGCTAGTAGTGACAGTATAGTTGGTTTGAAGAAAGTGATAAGCTTAACGAGAAAGCTCGTCCTTGTCATGAAAACATTCCTCAAGTACTCAGTTATACACAGTGGCACCTTAACTACCTGTAATTTTCCAGTCATTGAACACATGTACCAGGAGGGCAAAATAAAAAATTTATTTTAAATTACAGAGTTGAAACAACTTTGTCACATTTCCTAAGTCCCTCACCCAGATCAACTACTCTGTGTGGGTGTATCTGTCTATAAATCTTCTGTTTACTAGTGCTTATTAAAAAAGCTATGTCAAGTTTTGCTTAGTCAGGTTTATTACTTCAGTTTGTAAGAAGCTGATGTTTTGCTTTAAAATATATTGGTAAAACTTCATTGTCCCTTTGAGCTAATTTTTTTTCATTTTTTCTTCATTGGCTTATAAAGCTTTTTCAATGTTAGAAAATGAGAATGAACATCTAGGGGGAAGTATTTTAAAACCTGACGATTAAATGAAATAGCTTTTCTAGGTCAGTGTTACTCTTCTATTATATTTGACGTGTTAACGATATGGAGTCATTTTAGTTTGATAAACTAAATGCTTTTTTCTACATATTTTTAGAAACTTGAAAATAATCTTTTGCAATAACCTAAAATAATCATTTTTCAGAGGAAATATAGCTTGCTTCTAGTCTACCCCAATCAAGAAAAAGATAAGCATTTCTTCTGGGTTTTTTCCTTAAAAAACCACTGGTAATTCTCTCAACTCTGTTTCAAGAAAAACCAAGATTTTTACCCTCTTAAAAAAACACTGTAAATTAATTTTACCCTTTATTGTGCCCAGAAGCGATTAGTTACCTTAACTGAAAAGGTTTCTCATTTTTATCCCAACCTTAACATTTCTATGACATACAAAGTTATTAGTATTGAATTGATGTTTAAAAGTGCCATTAATTCATTTACCCCAAATGTTCATTAACAATGTAAATGTATGCTGATGTTCTATGAGACAAGGAAGTGACTAATGACTCTTCGCACTAACAACACTTAAAATGAATAGAAACTTTAGATAGCTAATCTTGAAGTAATCAAGACCCTCATTCAGCTTGGCATCTCTGTATGCTCTAAAACAGCTGTCAACTGTTAAAAATATATACACAACACATACATACGCACATGCGAAGATAAAGATATGTAAATACATGGTTCCCCAAGTCATAAAGGTTACCAACTATGGTACATTTTTTATGTTCTATCTATGTAAATATTTTATATAAAGCATCCATTTCATCTTCATGTTGGTTTTTTTTTTTACTGTGAAACACATACTGCATTTTAATTTGAAACTTTATATATCCAACATAAGTCTGTGAAGTTTTAATATATCATTTTAAATGTTTAGATGGTGTTAGGTCGTTGTGCATCAAAGTATACAGTCGTTCCTGTCCATGCAGTCTGTCCATCATTGTCTTCACAAAAGTACTTCAAGACAAGGTTTTTCAACTCTGCCTCAAGTTTCAGGCATGATACAGAATCAACTTGGTGAAAATCTTTTATCTTCAAGTCTTCTGTATCCTGTATCATAGAAATATGGAGGAGAGGTGGTCCATCAGTCGGATGTTCTGTGCGATACTGTAGAATATCAGGACATCTGAATTGTTTTTTGAAGCTGTGCTGAATGCTTAAAGTATTACCTTGGAGACAAAGTGATAGAAGTCTTCACTGAGATGAAGTAATAAAAATAAAGCACATCACTGATAAGGATGGTGAAAAAAAATACTAAATCATAGAGCTAGACAGATTTGTTAATCTACATGAAGTATTGTATTTTTAGTATGTGCAACTGATACCAAAACTTGATGGAGAACCAGGAGATGTCATGTCCAGTTGGAGTTTTGAAATTCTCCCACAAGGCATTTTCATAATATGAAAGAAATCTCAGAAATACATGGGTTATACTGTTAAGTATAGCTGGTTGGAAAACTGCATGCATAGACTACTTTCTGTTCATTCGCTGTCGCTTGGAAGGATATATTGGATGGGATTCCAGAAGTATGTTAATTGAATCTAGTAGTACTCAGTGCTTTTATTAAAATCTCTGTGAAGGTATAGAGAGCAAACGTGGTTTATCTGGGACAGGGTTGTTAGCACAACAGGGGCAGACATACAGTTCAAAGTATTCTTGAGATTTTGGAGAAGTGGCCTGAGAAGAATAAGACATGGTTCACCAGGAACAGCTGCAAGGATTAAAGTTGCAAGTGCTAGGCAGGAGACAATTACCTAGCTGAACAAATAAAAGTAGAGCATTACAGATGAGGTGAGTGTCATTTGGAGAAAGATCTGGGTGTTCATAGCACTCCAAATTTTGTGTAACTGAGGAACTTTGAATCTTGAGTTATGATGAGCCATGAGAATGTGCTTGTTTGCAAGTTTAAAAAATTTAGGATAGGCTGTTAACTATCAGACAGTCAAAATCTTTTTTCTATCCCTTTAAAATATTCCAAAAAAACAGATAAGGTAGTATTTCAGTCTTTTTCTAATGGTTGATTTGGCCTGTGTTATTTTCCTTGTGTCTGATTTTTTTTTCAAGATAGAAAAATGTGCATTGCATATATGCACTCATATATGCTTTTATAAATAACATTTTTAATAGTTGGTAAGAAATTTGTGGCAGGGATTCTCACTTTTGCAATCTGATACTTCAAATCGAAGATTTGAGTTCTTTTAAGAAATTTTAATTTTGGATTTTACCTTTTGAATCTGGTTGTATTTTACTTTATATGCATGTATGTATATGTGCATTGTTGTGTTTGCTTTTGACTATAGTAAGTTGATGGTATCTTGCTACATTTTCTGTTCTAAGAATCTTCATGATATTCTTCATTTTATTCTAACAATATTTTTGAACTATTCCCCCTGAAACAGGGAACTTTATCAGAGAAACTGATAAATCTTACCTTTTTTTGTCTCCAGCAGAGACTTTATAAACCCTGAATATATGAAGAGAAATTTCAGAAACTTTGCTCTTCTACCTTCTCCCTGCATATTGCATCTGACAAACTATTTTGTTCATTTCCAAATGGTTGAGGTTTATATTTAATTGAAACGGGATAACTAGGTTAACTGTTTCTGAGCTGCTGTAAATTTTTACTCTAAGTTTCAGTGTTCACCACATTGTGACACAAGTTTTGAAGAGCATAGTAGGTAGTATTCCCATTTCATTGATGTAATGAGAAGGTTGATCCTCTAAGGACACACTGGAACAATGCATTTAATACTCTTCAATTTAATTTGCTCAATATCACAATTAATACAATTAAGGTCACTCGAAATGAAACTATTAACGAATTGGGTAATTTACTTTAACAATGTCAGTGTGTTCTCACAATTACATTTGCTTTAATTAGTGTACAAGCCATTACTTAATAGCACACTTCACATAGAAAAATGTAATGTGTTCTTTGTTCTTAATAGAAGAAAAGGGGAAACCTTTAATGTGTCTGAGTGTTTTGGATTTGGAGTTTGGGGGTGTATATTTCATGTCTAAAGGCTATAGTTGGTGGTGAGGACAGAGAAGGCTGATATAGCTCAAAGGACAAAGATAACTACTGGAGTGTGTGACTGAAATTAATTGAGTTAAGATAGATCAGTTGCCCACCTCATACTTACTTACCATTGCATCCCTCCTGATTCTTAAGGCTGCCATGAAAAAATACAAGGGGTGGTAAGAGAACATTCATATTTCTATTTTGACCATATTCTGTGTGTTTCCATTGCTCATCTTTGGAGAATTTTGCTGTTCCAGTGTTAACCTCATAACTCTGATCACTAGAAAGTGTTACCATGTAGAACTATACCTTACATGGAGTTTGAGATACCTGGCTTATATCAGTGTTACATAGAAAACATGTAGTAAACAGGGGAATTAATTAATAAAGTAAATGCCACCTTCTCTGGACCTAACAGGACCCAAGTGCTATCAAATAATTTCCCAAATCTTAAGTGTTATTCACATGGGACTGTGTTGATCTTGGGTACATCCTTTCACATTTGTTCCAGGGTTAAGTGAATTTTTGCTGTCAGAAAATCGTATTATCTCCTAATCAGTCAGTAGCTCTTCCGTGTTATGAGTTGGGGTTTTTTGCGCTTATGACCCCCTTCAATCAGGGAGACAATGCTAATGCAGATTGCCCTGTGTGGTGTTTATCTGTCTCTGTGTTTAGAGATCACTTCCACAATTACATTTAAAAGAAACAACCACAGAGGTCTGGACCTCTCTGTGTGAGAAGTACGCTCCTAGGTAAAAGCAATTGAGACTGCAGATATAGTGAGTTCTTGAAGCCTTACTACTTTCTTATCAGATGTTTTTTGATATTGTATTGTATGACATCATGCGTGTCATGTAATGTGTATTGTTTCATCTTCTCTCCAGGAAGGGACATGTACATGAAGTATAGTATTGTGTTTTTAAGAGTCCTTTTAAATATGCATGCTACTGTGTGTTTTCATTAAAAAGACAAGATTGGAGCAGTGAACCTCTTTGCATTATATTGGAACAGAAGGTGCTGAGGGTTGTGATTGTTTTTAACGCCTTTGGGATTTCATGCTATGGTTTGCACCAGGCCCTGAGAATGCCCAGTGTCCTTCACTGGCGAGTTTTACGCTTCAGGCAGAAAGCTTCAGTGTGCCCCACCAGCACCGTTGTTGCTACTGGTCCTCGTTGCTGCTGGTCTCCTCCTGGGCTTGGCTTTTCCAAGGTATGCCAGAGGAGAAAGAGCTGTCTTCAGTCTGGTTCACTTCATATTGGATGAATAAAAGCAAGAATGGTTTTTACATCTTCAAACACGATATGCTAACATAACAAGCGTTTTAATATTCATTTATTAATAATAACTACTGTTTAGCTTGCTTTTAATTGAGCAGCAACAGGACTGTAGTGACAAAGGCTATTGGAGCAACACAGTATGTCTTGAGCTAACTCAGCCTGTCACTAGCTCCTTCCCCACAACTCTTCCTTTTATCTTCTCTTTTCTGTATTAGAAATACGTTGTTATTAAGAGATCAGTTAATGGAGAAACTATGTGTGTTTAAAAATACATATATTTAGTATAAAATTAGTTGAAAATAGCCAGCACACAGTACATTTTTTGCTTTAAAGACTGTATTTGTATTTGTACGGGTGTTGACATGCCCTTACAAATTTGCCAGTTGTGGGCCCTTTGGTTTCGGCGCCTTGCTGCAAATTCGTTATTTAGGAACTGCAGGAGTATTTTAAATGACTTCAGCTGTGGGAGCGAATGTGAGTAGTTGACACAGTCTTGTGGGTTACTGGCTTCCAGATTTGGATTTTCCTCTCCAGAATTGGTAGCTGCAGTTTTTTTGGTGCCTTCATGTGAGCGGCACATTACATCAATTCTAGTTTGGAGGTTATACTATGGCGTGGGTAGCTGGCACAAACACCATGTAGGGAAATTGCCTTCAGTGGTTGATAAAGCAGATATTAAAGAATACCTTTTGTCTGTTGAGCTAAAAGAAATCTAAAATGTTAATTTTGAAACTTCTACTCTAATTCGGTGTATGAAAATAAGACCATTCTCACTAATGACATTGGCACACTACCTCGGTTCAGTTGTCTCAGCTGGGAATTTCCAGTTCTTTCCAGATACAGCCCTGCCTGAATACTGGCATAAATCGCTTGTCAGCCTTACGTCATTCTTCTAATAACTCCTTGTGACCCTACTTTGGGAAAAACTGATTTCAGCGTTTCTTTTTCTTTTCCTAGCTTTTCCCAAATCCAGGTTAAAGCTCAACTAGTTGGTTGTCATCTCGCTTCCTGTTATACCTGTGGTATAATAGACATGGTATAAAAGGAAATGATGCAAGTTGAATGAAGAAGAAAGGGGTTTTTACCAAATTTTACATACTTAGAGGAGCTTCAAATGCCAAGTAGAAATTTCCATTTTAACTATAGTAACTTACTGAACAACAAAATTAAAACAGAATAATCTTTTTTAATACAACCTCTGTAAATGTAATTAAGAGTATGTTAAAACTAGCTCATTATTAGAAGTTATACAGAAGCTAACGATGAGAATGGAATCATTCTTTGAATATTTTACTCAGACTTGATACAAAAATATAATATGAAGGTTACTACCCATAAACACCTCAAATATTAAGTGTTTCCAGGCAATGATGAAATTATGTTAAATGGCTATATCTCCTACATACAGAAAAGGCAGATTCTCTTAATTTAAAAAAAATTGAATCGTACAAGTTTGATTGTACTTGTATATGTATAATAAACAACTAGTAAATCAGAATTCTAGCTGAGGCCAGCATGATTGGTACAGGATAATAATTAGATGTTTGAGTTCACTTCTGTCCTGACGCACAGAAGGTTGTAATTTACAAAGCAGTCTGTGAATTGTGTGCAGCTAGCTGATGTTACAGACCTCTGTATCTGAGATTAAATGTATGTTAAAACATTTTGAAAGAGTTTAACTGCCACAGATTTGATTGTATTAGAAATTGATAGCTCTATATAACAGAAATATGTCAGCACAGACAGGATCTTTCCTGTTTTTCATATATGTGGACATTTATAAAGATCTGGAATTCCTTATTTTAAAAAGGGAATGGTTCAATCTACTTTCACTTAAGTGCCAAGTGATACTGCAAAGCTTCAATTTTAGGCTTCCGATTGACTAATAAGCCTTATTCTTTAGCCTCCTTGGGTACCCGTGTCCTTGTCCTCTTTGGACGTGGAAAACTAAGAGGTGTGGAAGGTGAGAGATAAAGTACTGTCATATTTATTTTAAGTGGTAAGAAATTATCTGGCAAGATGTGTATTATTTATTGACAATCTGGCCTTTTAACAAAGAAAAATAGGCCTATGCTTAGGTTGCCACTGCTACAACCGAAACAGCTGATACTTTAATGAACAACATACTGAGGGCCATCCAGGACATAAGGCAAATTAAGCAGGTTACAAACTGCATATCTTCTGTTTAGGTATAGGAGATCTCCCTGGCTCTGACAATTAGCTCCGCTGATCAGGCAAGCAGACAGACAGAAACAGAAGGAGGCCATTTGTATCAATTTGAGGAACAGAACTAGTAATGAAGTAAAATATCCATACCAGGTAGTTTCACCTCAGCTTTGGAACAGATATTTCTAACTGCTGGTTTCAGCTTTGTAATAGCAAATAAATAAATAAATATGTGCTGCTTAACAAAAGCTTATTTTCTGTTGTTTACAAATCGAGAGCAAAGGAATAATAATACTTCTAACCTAGAGGTTTTTTTAAAAAAGAGAAAACATTTTCTGGACATACAAGCAAATATGAATCTTGGTAACCTGACAGCTTTGTTTAAACGTTGAATTTGAGTTTCCTTTCATGAAAATCTTTTCAAAGTACAGCAATTCAGCTGTGAAAACCTGAATACATTAATGATGACAAAGAACCTCTGGAATGAGCCAACATTTGTTTTTGTTCTTGTACAACATTTCCTGATGAATTGCACATACAAAAATGTTGCAGGTTATTTTAATTTTCTTTTCTTACTTTGATAATAAATGTCTCTACTGTTTACCTTTTTGGTTAAGGTACCTTATTATTACTAATCAGCTTTAATTATTTATAGCAAAATTACTGTGAAAGATGTTTCTTTGATGTTGGAAAAAGTCAGGGACCTGATCCTGATCCTATTATAATTAATGGCTATGTTCCAATTGACTGTAAAGGTAAGAAGCCTGAGTGCCCTTATTGTCTAAGGGAAGCAGTAATTTAGCCCAAGGTACTGGATTGTAGTTAGTTACCTGGAGTTCCTCAATTTTTGGAGTGCTCAGATTTCAAGCATTTGGTGTCAGAAGATTTGGCCACGCAGTGCATATAACTGACTTTTAGAAGTCCTGGTCTTCATTTTACTTGTAAGATACACAGTAATTGAAAAAAGGCTAAATATACAGGATAATGGAAGGATGCCTTTATCTCTAAAGAAAATTGAGTGCTAAAATGGGGGGAGTGGGAGACATGTGCGTGGCCTTGCTGCTTTTGTCTTTCTCCACAGTCAACAAAATAGCAAACTAACCCAAGTCTAAACAACGCTGGATAAGGAACATCATGTTTCAAATGCATGTATGTGAGCTTATGCTTAAATCTTGCTTTGTATAAGTGAACTATTGCTAGGTTTTGTTACTAAATATTTTAAGCTTGAGATTTATATGGATGTACATATACACACACTCTATGACAAGATGGAACACTTCTGTCAGATCTAGAATATCTTTTAATTATTCGTAAGTATCCCTGTTCAGCTTTTTCATCATGTCAGATGTTTAGATCATTGCATCAGTAATCATGTGACTATAATGTTTCAACTGCAGTACAAATGACACAAAAGGATATAGCAGATTAGATTTATTTTCACTATTTGTGACAATCACACAAGCTTATAACACAGTTTGTGCTCCATGTCTTGATCTGTTTAAAAAGGGAAGCGGGACTTTGGATGTTTGGTTTGTGTCTGTGTGCTTACTTCATTCTATTAGAAGGTGTCATATACCAAAGAAGCTATGAAATTAATTCTCATAACTGCCATAGGAAGAATAACTAGACTATAGGTTCTCATGCAAAAAGAAATGTAAAGCAGGTGAAATGACATGCCTAGTTCATACAAGAAGTCTCTAGCTGGGCCAGGAAGTGGACCCAGATTGTTCAAGGTCCAGAACACTGCTGTGGTGACAATGCCATCTTTAAGCTCTTGCTTTCTTTCGGCTAATTTGTGTGAGGCGGGTAGCTAATTCGCTAAAAAAAGAGTAACTTTGGTACATGTCAGAACACACACACACAACCTTTTAATGTTTTATATACAAACTTAAAATAAAAAAGCACTTGTCAGCTGAGAAACTTCAACTAAAAGTATTTTTGGTAATGGAAACGAAAAATATTTTAGAAGATGCAGATCATTGTCACTTTTTCAGTATTATGAGTAATCAAATGAAGTTAAAATGTTTTGAATATGTTAAACTATTTCCTAAACTTTCGTAAATGCTGGGTCAGTGCAGATATAAATGGGTGTTACTGTTAAAACACGATTTGGCCACAAGTTTAAGGAATGCTACTCCAGCTTAATGAAGTAGTTACCAAAGTTGCTTTGTTTGTGCTTGTTTATTTCACTATTTTATATCTCAGCATTGCCAGCTCCTGTGTTAAGAAGAGGGAAAATACTAAAACTTCTTAGATTTTTTTGAAGTAAGCACTATATACTGCTTTTACTGTTTCATTATGTTATTAGGTACTGGGGGCATTAGCTGGCTTGATGTATTGCTCGATGTACCTTGCAAATCAGTGAATACAGTGATATCCTCATATTTACCCTGCAGCTACTGTTGAGGTACATGAAATACCTGTTGCTTTGACATTTCATGGAAAGTAGGTGGGAAGGTTAAAAATCAGATTTAATGTAAGTAAACTGTAATAGCCACTTTAAAAAACAAAGCAAAACAACTGCTTTAATTTTCTTCTGTTCAGTATCTTAATCTGTACAAACAGCTGGCAGTTAAATGCTTCTGCTTGGATACTGGAGTGGTGAACAATAATACATAAACTCTGGGACAGGAAGACTGCACTCAAATTTTTGAACAAATTGTATTCAGTTTAGTGCAACTGGGACCATGTAACCAAAATATTAGCAGTAGCCCTGTATGATAAATTTCTCCACTAAAATTTTGATATCCAATTACAAATCATTATTCTTGATCTTCCTAGAAGTTAAAAGGCACAAACTTCATCCAGATAAAGCTTTTATAGTGGTGATAATTCTTTTCTTCTGAGAAATTGGATTTGTAATGGAATCAATGATTTAACCTTAGGAAAAATGAACTGTATAGTGTTTCAGTACTAAGTGCAATTGAAGGGATGGAGTTCTTGTGTAATACGTGTGAAAGTATGTTTTCAATGATGGGAAAATGTTTGAGTTTCATTATAGTAGGGTACATTTTCTATATGTTAGTCGAAATATTTGAAGATACCATTGCTGGTTATGTTTACTTTTCATTTGAAATATTTAAAGAGTGGAGCAACAGAACACAAATATGTCCATTAGTGGGCATTTCTACTTTGCACTCAGATGAATTGTCATCAAATTTGATTTGCTGACTGGTGGCCAGAACAGATGTTATCTTAATGGAAGAGAGAAGCATATTGAGCCACAGGGCCACCTCCAAACTTCTGTGACCGAATATTGGTTCATTGTTGAAGTACGAAAGAAAATACTCCTCTGCAAAAGTGTACAAAGCTCTATGCTGAATTATGACAGCTAGGTGGCCACAACATTATCGGTTACACTAAGATTGAGATTTTATTGCTATAAAAAGTGTAGCATTAAAATGTTTTTTTTTTTAAAAAAAAAAAAAAAAAAAAAAAAAAAATCCCCTGGCAGATGAGTTTGTGTCTTTTGCTTATTTGAATTTGAAAGAAAGAAGGGATGTAAATCAGAGCTGATACTGTGGAAGACTCTAGATCTTTTGGGGGCTCTTGTGACTATAACTAGTGAAAACTTCTGGTTTAAAAGTTCTGGAATTAAACTGACATTTTTCTGCAGGATTAAATTTAATGTGTTTTATAAATTTATATTTATGATGAACACATGACAGTTTTAGTTGTGGCATTTGCATGAACTAAAGTTACACATTAGAATAACTACTTGTTCAAGTGAAGATTTTTTTTTTTTTTAAGAAGCTGGTTTGTAACATAATTCTATCAGAAGCAAACTTCTGATTTGGAAAAATACCATGTAAACCCTGTATTAAATGCTCCTTGGTGCTTTTAAAAAAGAGCATATAAAGCCTGTATTAAATGGTCTTTGGCTCTTTCTCATATATTTAATTTTTGCAGGAAAAAAAGAAATTTTTTTTGTAAAAGCAGCTATAAATGAAAACCACAGATTTAATTCTGGACATAAAAAATCTGCTGCAGATTTTTCATCTTGGAATTAATATGATATTTATGATATTACAAGTCCTCTAGATATTACAAATTTAGGAAGATACTTGCAGGTTTTCTGCGATTTCAAAGACACTTACTCATATCTGTCAGATTCAATTTGAGATTCCTGTGGAAAAAATGAGCCTGCATTTGGTATCTGGCATTTGCATTACTTGGCTAAAGACAGTTTTATTTTTCTGCATATTACTCTGTTCCTTGCTAAAGCTGTAGCTCAGAGCAGCAACTTTGAAACTTTTGAACATACCTAAGCGGTTTGGGCTTTTTTTATTAATACATAAAGATGAATTTAAGTTGAACATTGTATTAACTGTGACAGTCTTTTAACTCAAATACAGAAGTCAGATACTTCTGATTTTTGTGAAGCTGAAATCAATTGTCAATTGATAGTTGCTTTTGATATATATAACAAAATTATCATGATTGCATTAAAACAATACTGAATGTTAAGGTAGGAAGTGGTGACATCTGAAAGTCATGTAGTAAATTACATGTACAGTGGTAATCTTCTGTTACCTTAGCATAAGGAGCAACTTACACTATGGATCCTACAGTGTGGGTGCTTACTATAACGATACCAAGTCTTTGCTGCAAGAGAATAAAAATAAGCAGTTACTTTATGATTCCTTCGTGCTATAATCACTTTAGGAAAAAGGGCATGATTATTGAGAAATGTTATTAATCAGACTATTTTTTTTAAGGTAATTTAAACCTTTAAAGATTATTTGAGACATTGGAAGACCAGCATGGGTCTTTGCGAAAGGAGCAGAGTTGTACAAGTACCATGTTCAGCCACCTCCTAGTGCCCCTTCTGGCTTGCCACATAGATGGCCATTGATGGCTCAACCCAAGCTGCCACAATGAAGTTTGTACACCTTGTAATTATTCCCCTGTTTAGCTCTTTACTTTGACCGTCAAGTAATTTTCTGTTTATAAATTGACACCATTTTGCATCAAAGGTGGTGAGTCAGTTTTGGGACTTCTAACTTACTTTAGTAATTCTCATTTACCGGTTGCTCCCAAGTCTGTATCTGGTTTCAGTTTTGATGAAGTTAGGGCAAAGCACAATTTGAGGGCTTTGGATTGGGTCTGGTTTTTTCCTTTTACAAACCATACGTCAATGCTCCAAAGGCCTGTCTTGTGGCTGGTTAAAACAAAATAAAAACACCTATAAAAGGTCCCACTCTGAGAAATATGTACTAATTTCAGACAAAAATTCTTTTCATTTGGTGTTTACGAATTGCACTTTTAAAACTTTGCTTAGAGGTGGGGAGGAGTGTTTCAAAAATAGGATGTTTAAGTAAAATGACTACAAAAGCATGTAATCGTCTATTTTAGTGTATTTCTTCTTCTGAATAAGTTATGCTCTAATAAAAATTAAAGAGCAAGTTGCATTTCGAAGATCAGGTCATCGTAATTCATTGACATTAGGCCACATAACTGAATAATGTCTTACTTCAGTGAAATACATCAAATGAGATCAACAATTATGACTCATAAACATGCCTCGCAGGCATAAAACAGCAGGGAATTAGCATGTGAGGCTGATAAATATGCATGTAAATAAGCTCCCAAAGGAATAACATGGGTTTGATTGATAGGTTTAGAATTGGAACATATGTAAACCCCTTTATTCCTCATTCTGGTGTAGCTAAGTAAAGATGCGTTTTACTTGTTAAAAGTTTCAATAACTTTGTAAATCTTAATGCCACATCTGCTTTTGTGTGTGCAGGCACGTGTGGGTGTCACTTGAGAGATTGATTGAATTGTCTACAGGGTAGATGCCCTCACACTAAGATTGTAGTGTTTGTGTATGTATAGTGGAGCAGTTGTGTATGTGCATGCACATGTATACATATTTAGGCACTGCATATTAGGTGGTGTTGAGCAGATTATTTGGGGGTCTATTTTACTCAGAATTTACAGATTTTAAAGTTTGCTTCCTAAGTAGGAAACTGGGTTGTGAGTTTTGGTATGTGCACTGGTATATTTATTTTTGCAAATACATTCTGCATTGAAGGTAATTACTATTTATATTACAGAAGGTCCCACAAGTGCTACTACATTTAAGAGTCTAGCAGTGATTCTTTATAAACTTCCATTTTTGTTGGCATCTTACAGCTTGAGCTCTTATCTACAACTTCAAAGTACCTATCACAGCAGTATCTTTATGTTGATCAGCACGAGTGTTTATGCTGTGCAGAGATTTACATCCGTATTGTTAGAAAAGTATATAACATACTTTGTCTTTGTAAAACATTTATACTTTGCTTTGCCAAATACAGACCAATTGGTTGCCATTTTCATGTGGCCTGGTGTACATCTACTTTATTACCGTTCCCCGCTATTAGGCAATAAAAACTTTTCCAACCGATGCACACTTAGTGATGTTGCATCACACTGTAATTATGCTAAAGTGATCTTAGACCAGTGGCAGGCAAGATGCAAAAACATTTTCAATAGTATGAAGTGTGTATTGACTGTAGATTTTAGTTATGTGTGGTTTATAGCTAAAATCATCATTCTGAGAAATTGGAGATGGGGCTGGCATCAGAGATCACAGTTGTTCACATGTGCAAACCTCAATCCTGTAATACCTGCCTTCTGCTTAGAGATACCTTTCTGTGGAAATAAAGCTTGAGCAAAATGACTTCCATCTTTTTAGATTTATAGGGTGGCAGAGACTGCGTTTTTCACTTAAGATCAGTAAATTCAGGAGCTACTGCTTAATTCTGAAAGCCAGCTCTTTTTGCTGCTTAAAAATAAATAAATAAACTTGTAGCACTTAGAGACATCAGCATCAAATCTCACATGAGTTCTCATGTAGCAATTTATAGCTACCTTGTATAATTTGTATAGAAATGTTAAGTTGATCCCTGCTCCAACAGTGTCAACTGTTTAACCCAGAACGTAACAGCCTCTGACACCAAGAAAAAGTGAGCTCTCTATACAGACTAGGGGAGGAGATTTTGTGACAGAGCTGAATAAGCAGATTGCTATCAGGAACTCTGGTGGCCCATGTTTCTAGCTGCATAGCACTGTACTTTTTCACAGAGGATGCCTATGTATTTCTTGAGCCAACAGAAATAGAAAACAAACAACTCCTCCCCCCCCCAACACTGTGCCCTTTTTACAGTCAGGGCCTTGACAGGCTGTTACTCAGTTTCCATTCCCCACAAGGAGTGTCCTTGAATGGCCCAAGAGAAGCCAGGAAATTGTTTCTAAGTATTTTTTTCTTCATTCACCTCTAGAATTTTCCACATTTTCTCCAACATGTGTGAAGCCACTGGGAAATATGGTTAAATGAGTTAAGCAGACATCACCCATCTGTGCATCTCAGGGAAAATAAAAACAGTGCTGTCCCTCCGAAAGCTGTCTTGGTACATAACCAAAATCAGAAGAATAACCACTCTCTGAAGCTCAACCTAGGCAAGGCTCTTGCAGGAAGAAACGGAGGAGCACTTTGAAAAAAACTGCTGCATCTGGTTTACCCCAGTCTTGCTGGTGAGTAGCCTTTGCAGAACACAAGGTGGTCCTGGCACCTGGCACATTCCGAAATGCCTGAAGGCTACTGGACACCCAAGAAAACATGACTGCACATCATATCTGCTTCAGACAGTGTTAAAAACCTGGCATTCTGCCCCAGCTCTGAACTTCAGTCCCCTCACAAGCCAAAATGATCACGTTGCAGCCTCTTCCTTGTTTGTATAAATGTTTGATAATTCTAGACAGAAGGCATTGCAAGAACCCTACTTTTGCTCAAGTCTTGATTCACCCTTTAATATTGTTCATTGCCGCTCTTTCTACTACTCAAATGATTTGTAATTTGTATCTCTCAAACGGTTCCCACTTGGATTTCTCATGCACTGAAAAGTCAGATGCCTGACATTACTGTGTAAAGTTAAGTGCTTGGGGTTAATGAATGGCATTAAATTTTATGAGGTCATGTCCAGTAGATGTTAAAAGAAGCTTAAGGCAACTTTATCACTGATAGAAATTAACAGTTGGCACGAAAGAATGCCTGAGGGAGTTCAGTTCTAAGCAAAAATAAAATTGGTGGTATAAAACCTAAAATACAGAGTCATTGTGATTAATGTAAACATTTTTGTTAGGTAATTGGTTATGTGTTGCAGTAAAAGAAATGAGACCTCACAGTTTGAAAGAAAATAATATTATTCTATTTAGAAAGCAATTAATGTTTCTAGTCAAATAAAAAAAAAATCTACATCACGTACAATATTTATATTCTTTCAGTAAACATATAACCTTTGGGGCTATATTTATCAAATAGTCAAGTCTCCACTTATTTACATTACTTTTTTCTTTGGGCAAAATGTGTTTTCCCTAGTGGAGTACGTTATTTTGTTTCATTAAACCTTTATTTCTACTCACATGCATTGCTTATATTACAGACCAAATGAGTAAATTCAGTGTACTTAAGTCATCTAAGGTTTGTGTTTTGGGGTGACTGATGGATGGCATGAAAATTCTGTTTCAAAAAGAAAATGGCTACATTAACTTATGGATAGATCTGTTTTGCATAATTATGTGGGGAACTATTCAGTAATTACACTAGTATTCACATGCTGTAATTTTCATCGTCTTTATTCACTGTCATTCCAGTGAGAGGAAACAGAAAACTTGTTCAGACGTATATATTCTTTCTTGCTCTGTCTTATGACCTGCAGTCACAGCATAGACTACTTTTTCAAATAATGCCTGTGCTCAACTAAGACAGCTATTGTCTTGAATTTCACTCCAATGGTATGTGTCTAAATTCTGCACACATACTTTGAAGTCTCTAATACCATGCTATGGATATGCCTGAATGACCTCGTGCAGACCTGTTCCTTTCACATCACTTGAGGTCTGTGCTGTCTGGATGCAGCGTTGGAGGTAACAGTTGTCAAGCCTGCTGAGAATGCAGAGCTCTAGTGTAGTAGAGTCAAAGTTTCTGGATCAGAGCTTTTTCTCATCTCCAGTTGGACAGAGATGTACCATACCTGTTGTGGTTTAACCCCAGCCAGCAACTGAGCACCACGCAGCCACTCTATCACTCCCCTCCTCAGCTGGACAGGGG